>NW_009649705.1:1116020-1168458 GCF_000708025.1 Charadrius vociferus
GGTTACGGGGTGGGGGGGGGGGGGGGGCCGGCGTGTTAAGACAAGATATAACAAGCTTAAGTTGTAGCAAGAAAGATGTTTGGGAAGACTGTGGGATCTCCAGCACTAGGGTGTTTTTTTCCTGAAAACAACTGGCTAGATAAATATCTAGCATAAGTAAAAGAAGTAAAGTAGGTTCAACGGGAGAAGGGAACAGACAAGACTACTTGAAACTCCTTCTATTTGTGTGATTTCATACTGCATGTGCATTCACTTTAGATTTTTCAGTTTCTTCTGTCTAGCCTTCAAAAGATGAAACGTTTTCCTCCTATTCTCTTTCATGTGGAAAGGACAGAATATTAATGAAGGGCAAGGATTTTTAATTCTCACAAGGATTATTTTTATTTTATGGAAAATGAAAGAAAGTGGAAGCAGAAACTCAGTATTATCTATCTCAAGTGTAATTAAGGTGCACAATGGTACCGATGTGTCTGAGTGCGCTATACATGCCTATCTCCGTTGAAAGCCCAGTAATGTTTTTTACTACAGTATACAAATATGTTTTATTTCCAAAAACCGTCTACAGATTTATAAAACTGTTAAGGCTATATTATGACTGCTATACAGTAATAATTTGTGTGACAAAACTCATGCCACATTGACATTGCCTATAACAGATTTTAAGCAGCCTTACTCATTTCCAAAACATGATGCATTAATAGCTGTAATATATACACAAAGCATTTTTATAGATGAGGCCAAAAGTCAGGACATTGCACCACAATTGAAGGAAATACATTATTTTGGCAAAGGAAATTGGAGCAAATTCCATTTCTACTGGAAGGAACCATGGGATCTTTGATGTCCACATAGCATGGATATGACATTTATTTTTAAAGCCTTAACCAAAAGATCCCTCACAAAGGACATAACTCTCAATTAGTCTGCCTTGGTGGTATAAAAGAATGACTCAAGCTTGCTGGTATTTAAACACGTTGTTATAGAAAATTTAGGTATTTTGTATCTTGTACTTAGGTCACTAAGTCATCTTGCATAAACAACACCTATGAAGACGCCGCCTGTACATTTTTAGTTACATTTGGCCATAAGAACAAAACAGCTGGAGACCAATTTAAACCTTATATGGAAAATGATTCTAGCCAAAAGAAATAAATACATCCTGTGTTAAAATCTGTAAACGGGAAACTCTGAAAGACACCATAAATTTTATATATTTAGCTCATGGCACTGCTGTAGAAATAACCACTCTACTACTGTATTTACATTCCGCTGATCAGGAGAAAATAATGGTTACAATCTGATAGAAATTCAGTAATACTAGATATTTCAAATCTCACAATTGTTAGGAGTTCCTAAAAAAAGAAAATCTTCATGACACTTCTAAACTGTACCCTAACTGCCCCAGATTCACAGGTTTATGCAGCGTCTTGCTAACCCATAGCAGAAGAATGGGTCACCAAAGCCTCTTAAGCACCATAGAGTAAGAAGAAGACTCTCCACTTGTGAGAGAAGTAACTCACTACTCCTTCAGAGAAACTTATATCAAGTCAGCACTTATTGAGTAATATTTAAAATCGATTTCTCACCATAAATTTGGTTTTGCACAAAATGGAAGGATATGGCTACAGTTCATCAAAATCACTCATTCCACTACAAAAAGCTATTGTAACTGTAGAAATACTGATTTGACAGCATAAAAATATTTAATGTTTAATAGACATCTATAAAACTAAGTTACCTTTCATTAAGTGTAGTCTGTGAGTGGAAAGCGCAACTGTGACTGCTGTGCTCCAAGCTACACGTTTCATCACAGCACAGTGATGGAATCAAATGAACTGGTCCTGCGCAATGAAAAATTATTTATTAATGTTAAAAGTGTTTAAGCTCCATAAAAACGTAAATCTCCATACTCTTTCAAACTTGAATATTAGTTTGTCAGATACATTATAATATATAGGTTGAGGAAAGAGATTTCGTATTGCAAAATATGGGTTAAATTATTACTTCAAAATCGAATTACTTACAAACGCCAAGCCCTTCCTCCACGAGTAATATAGATGCCAGTCATGAGTTTCTACTTTTTAAATTAATATGTTTTTCAATTAGATATGCATGAGAGGAAGTACATTCTGAGTTAATGCATTAGGATGATATTTAAGCCTGTGCTCCTGTGTTAAATTATGTATTTGCTAATGTCATAAATGCATCTGTTCTCACAGGACTTCACAAAATCTCAGTAACTTGAATTCTTCAGGTTGTTAATGTCCTTTAGCATTCATATCACGTTCTTAGATAGTCCGGTAAATCCTTCACAGTAATTCAAGTCTCAAAGCCAGATGCAGTGCTATTTTTAACAGAAAAAAATGAGATAGACATTTAAAGCCTTTTTTTTTTTTTTCAAGTGAAGGGTCATTGGAATGAAAACAGGAAAAAAAATTATAACGAAACAGCTACTTAGAAATTCTATCTGCTTATTGAGAAATTAGCCGAGGACAAAGGGTAGTTTGACAATGCTAGCTCTGTAGTTAAAGTTAAATGTCACAACTCAAGTGTTAGATAAAAGTCAGATAAATGTTCTTGATGCCATTAAGTCACCTTTCAGTACACTAACATACCACATGTCTGTGATGTGCTTCTCTGGCACTGGCAACATGTTCTGCGGTCATATTCATTTAGCCGTGGTCTATCAAAACATGACAATTCAGAGCCATTGTAGTGAATGTCTTGTGATCTCAGAGACCCTTTGGACAAAATGAATAAAAATATATATTAGTAAATGATCCTCTTTTTCCTGTTCAGAGCCTCCAATCTTCATAGAATGCTTAAATGTCATACTATACAGTATTTCCATACATTGTCCAACTGAAAGATCCACAATGATCATATGGTTTCATATAATGCAAAACATAGATTTTGCAACAAACCCTGTAACAGCTGGTTCAACCACAGCCTCTTCTAGGAAGACATCTGCTCTTATTTTGATTTGAGAGTATATCTTATTCGCTGCTACATTCTCTCAGTGTTTAACAATTCTCAGTGATTCCCATCTGAAATTTTCCACATTCAGCTTTCAGCCACTGGGATTTTGTTTATGTTATCTTAAAGAGCTTTATATTAACAGCAGAGTTCCTTTGATCTGTATAATTGTAGGCCAAGGCAAACGAGTTACTAAACTTCACTAACTGAAGTTTGAATTCACTGTGTCTGAATTTCTCAAAACTTACATTGGAAAGTACCTTCTAGGTTAGGAACAATTCTTTCAATCACTCTCAATCTCTTAGTTTTTGCTTCTGCTGTAAGCAGTGATAATGTCAATGCTTCCTACATATTATTCCTGTTTGACATCCAGGGTTCACTAGACGCTATAAACATATTTGAATAAAAGTTTTTTAAAATTATAAATGGGAACTAGAGTGCTTATGACTTTTTTCTTTCTTAATTTAAGGGGCAGGAAAATGTTTATTATAAAGAAACGGAATTACACTGATGAGGTGTTATGGATTTTCTTTAAAATTTACAAATCTAACTGGCTTAGGCATTTAATTAATCTTGAATATGCTCATAAAACCAAAATTGTTAATGACAAATCTGCTATCTACACTAGCCACATTCATTACCTTGATGAGCTAATCTGTGTTTCATAATAGCATGTGATGCACAGATCCTCCAAGCTGGTATTTCCAAATTGGCATTGCAACTTTATAATGATGTCCCAGTTTGGATCCCGAATGGTCCAAATATATCTGTGAAGCATCTAACAGAGTCTGGCACAGAATTAGTCCAATTGGACTATTTCTGGACATCTGCACAGCATTTTCTCAGTAGAAGATGGAACATCCATACAGAACTGGCAACCTTGTACGGGGTCCTGGGTTTCTGCTAGCTTGTTCATCTCAACACTAAACTTGCTTGAATGCTGTGAGCATTTCATTCCATTTCATTCATTCACCTACAGAGAGATCTGCCAAACTAATACCGGTATATAAACATGACAAAGAAACAGTAATAATTGGAAACTCACAGCTTGGTTTCTTCTCCATAAACTGCCTCTTACAATAGATAACACAAAGAATAAGAAGGGCTAAGAGTACTGTTGCAAGTGCACTGCATATAACTGCTGCTAGAGCAGTGTCTCGAGGACTGGAAGCAGTTGAAGGGATCTTCACAAGATTTACTTTGGTGGTACCTGAAATATAATTAAATAATAATTAAGGTGAAGCATAAAAATTTCAGGAATATAGTCATGTAAATGAAAGTCTGGGAAATAGAAGAGGTTTGTAGCACAGAAAAAAAAGGATTTCCATCTGTAAATGTATAAATATTAGTTGCACATAAAAATAGATACAATTATCAGCAACCACATTATGAAAAAAAATCTTGAAAAAAATATATTGCAAAATGAGTGATAATGAGTGGAGATGCACACAAAAGCACATTCTGCGTGTCCATGAGAATGGAATCAGATCTTCACCATGAAAGCAAAGACCTCAATTTTTACCGTCAGATGATTTTAATATGGAGAACATTTCCTAGCGTATAGTTGAGAAAACTATCCACTAGAGGGAGTCACAAATGCATGAACTTCCCTGTACAAGGAAACTTTTTGAGAACGGGGACACCCACAAAAGTTCAAATACTGTCAAAAGTACCATTTTGCTTGGTTGTGTATGTCATGACACCATGGTCATTTCTAGGATCAGACCTAGGATTCAGCTGTGCTAACTATTTTTATTCAGTGATAGTTTTTTAATACAGATAATACCTCCAGTAAAAATTCAACAGATATTGACTTCATATCCATATTAGTAAAGACTTAAGCAATGTTTCTAGTTTTGACAGACATTGTTACTTCTAGATGGAAAGTGAAAAAGATTTTAAAATTATTAAAACTTTAACTACAACTATTGCAACTATCTTAAATTACTAATGGCCTTATAAAATTAAATTATTCTTTAACAACTTACGAATTTTGGTAGCTCATCTATTTCATCTACTTTGAAGACCACATCAATTCAACAGTATTTTATGAGAAAAAGGAACAAAACATTGAGCATTTCTCTCAAAGCAATTTTTTAAAAAACCACAAACCATATTTTATTAACTTTTATAAATAAGTTAAATGTGCCTCTTTACCCCAGAATACCTTTGGTTAAAACCCTAAAGACTATAATTTCCTAAGAAATGGTCCATGCAGTCATAAGTTTAAATTGGGAGATAAATGTCTGCCAGAGACATTCAATTGTTTGATATTAACTGCAATAACATATTAGCAGGAGAGAACTTACTACCTTAGTGCAATCAATGGAATTGTACTACTCAGGAATAATTTTCTGAAATAATGATGGTATTTCCTCTACACACATCAAATGTGGGCACCAGAGTGTTTACAATACCATATTGCTTTTTTATAATGGCCAGGTTACCAAATAGCCAGGTATTTTGAAAATCAACTTCATTCCATCCAATTCTAAGTCTTCAGACCACTTAACAACAAAGAAAATATTAACTTCTAGGAAATAAAGCATGCCAAATTTTAAAAAAGACACCCAACGTATCATGTAGTTACTCGTAAGTGGGGGAATATAAAAAAGCGTAGAGGTCAGATCACGGCTATTATTCAGAAGAAAGAATGTTTAATTGTTAATTTCCTGATTTCAATGTGAAGAGAAGCAAGTATTACTGCATTTACATCTGCTCAAATATTTCTATTTACCTTTCATGTGCACTATTATGTTCCACTGTCACATCAAAAGTGTGAACAGCAAATTTATAGCAGCTCTTTTTTATATCCATATTGCCAGATTGGACAGAGTGGAGCTACTGGAGAGAGTCCAACAAAGTGCCACAAAAGTGACTGAGGAACTGGAGCCCCTCTACTATGATGAAAGGCTATTACAGCTGGGACTGCTCAGCCTGGAGCGGAGAAGGCTCAGGGGAATCTCATCAATGTGCACAAATCCTTGAAGGGAGGGCGCAAAGAGGACACAGCCAGGCTCTTTTCAGTGGACCAGAGGCAATGGGCACCAACTGAAACACAGGAGGTTCCCTCTAAACATCAGGAAATGCTTTTTGAACTGTGATGGTGACTGAGCACTGGCACAGGTTAACCAGAGTGGTTGTGCAGTCTCCCTCCTGGGAGATGCTTAGAAGCCATGTGGACATGGCCTTGGGCAACCAGCTCTAGGTGACCGTGCTTGAGCTGAGGGGTTGAAACAGGTGATCTCCATAGGTCTCCTTCTACCTCAACCATTCTGTGATTCCAAGTTATGAAAATACAGCAGATCTTAAAACTCAAGTCAACAAAGAGGCTGAAGTCTCTACCTGAACTAGAAATACATTTTGAAACTCTGTCCTTGTGCTGAAATGCAACCTTTTTTGTTATCATAGCAGATGGTCTATCTATTGTTTGTGTTCCAGATAACAGAATAAAATTCCAATTCAGGGTCTCAGGTACTTTTCCTCTCAAATAATTATTAACTGCCCTTCTCCTTATGTTATTCTAGAATTCCTATTACTCTAAGAGCTAAGTTCTATGACCTCTTTTCAAGATCTTCATTGTTATTTAAAAGAAAAAGCAACCAATGTCATAACCTTTTTGTCGTAACTTGAATGCTCTTGGCAGGAGCATTGCAATCTTCCACAGAGAAAACTTTTCATTCAGTTTCTAGGATTCTTGCGGCTGTAGTTTATAGTTTTAACAGACTGCATAAATTTGTGCATGGTATGTAAGCTTCCAGGATATAATTCTGTGAAAAGCAGTAAAACATTATATATATTAAAAAAGATGTCTGCACAGCAACATGTACTGGCTTTGGCATGAAAATCCAGGACTGTGCTTTAATATCAGGTTTTCAATTTTAGTCAACTGCCTGATCTAGTCTTTAGAAGGTAAAGACAGCCTGGACGAGTATTTTAAAAAAAGACAATAAAAAAGTGATCAGACTGTCTTAAAGTATTTTTCTACCTGCTTGTATTAATCTACCTACCTAACAGCACTAAACAAACAGTTCTTAGAAATTAGGCCTTCATAATGAGTAGAAAAAAGAATTGTTGATTTTGAAAGCAAAAATAGAACAAGAGCACTGGAGGTGGAGCTACTATTTTTTTGTCCCTCTTCATTTGCTCACAGAATATATTTATTTGCAAGTATAATTACATATTACATATTCTGGGAAATTATAAATTATATATACTTCTTTAGTGCCCATCGGCAAAATCCAAAAGCCATTTTATTTTAAACAGGGATGGCAAAAGTTTAAATTTATTTTAGCCATCTAGTTTTCTAAGATTTATTTTATTTGGTTGATTTTTTTTTTTTTTTAACTCGAGAAAGCAATTTTCTGTTCCTGAGAATGCCTTCCACTCATCTTCACCTTCAAAGAACTTTTTGGAATAGCTACTGTGAGCAGTCCATTGTAGTGTAGCTCTAATTATAATGATAGTGATCTTCCCTGCAGAGACCGACGTTTCAGAAGAGGATTGCTATTGTAGAAGTGGCCTGTTGGGCATCGCTGAACTCTGCTTTCAGTGTTACGCAGATATGTATGCATTTTCATAAACTCTCTCTTTCTTTTCAGGCTCACAGACTTAATGGCCCCATTTCAGTAAAGCAAGGAGGGGCATTTTAAACTTTAAACTTGTACTTACATCTGTTAAATGATTACATGATTAAATTTAAATGTGTAATTAAACATTTTGTAAATTGAATGTGATACCTTAAGAAAGGAGAGAGGAGGTGCACACTGTTTTATGATTCTGGAAAGCACGTGCATATTATGCATCACAAAAATAAAATGAAAAATACATTTTATTTAAGAAATAGATTTCTTTTTCTAAGTCTTAGTTCCAACATATTCTGGAAAAATGCCAGCGCTAAAGAAGAATTACCCCAAATACCAAGCTGTCTCTTGCATAATTTTGAGCAGTAAGCCTAAATACACATTCTTCCTTTAATTAACCAATAGTACATTGTAATGTTAGTATACACAAAGGTGTGGTTCTTAAAAGCAAGTAAAGTTTCTCTTAATCCAAGATGGTTAAATATCAGTAACTCAGCTGATACGGAACATATGAATCCCAGCTGCATCACTATAACGTCTGCCAATAAACAGAATAGTTGAATTTTCAGTCTATTATACCAAACAACCAGAGAAAGGTCAAAATGTAAAAGGACTTCCTTTATCACTTATTTCATTTCTATTTTCTCAGTTTCTTTTTTTCAGAACCATGATTAGTTACAGTCACTACTAAAATCAGCATGTCTAAAAGAAAGCTTTCTGTGGTAGATTAACCATGTGAAAACAGAACTTGAAACATTTTATGTTTCTTCCATGGTTATAATAAATAATACTATAATAATAATATAATTACCAAAGTTGAGGAGGATAAAATGTGGAATATTATGTTTTGGTTTTCTTTCTTACTTTGTCAAGTCAATGGTAACCCAAAGAGGGTTTACTCAATAATCTAAACTCCGCTTAGATAGCCATAACATGGTAACAATGGAAAGAAAAAAAATGCCATCTTTTACAATCAGGACTGAAAGATACAAAAGTAAATTAAAATGTTAATTCCTGGAATATGGGTATTTCTGGTCAAGAGAGGGGAAAAGAGCATTTGCCTATTATAAAAAGTGTTTGCCTGTTACCTTTACATGGATTGGCCCAAGTCAGTGGTATCAACCTTAATTTGACAAGAATTAAGGGCTCAGACATACCCTCAATTTACAATAATTTAACAAGTTACTGCCTGTCAGCTGAATTGCAGTGGCTATCTGTATGTGTGCTCTTGATCTATGGAAAATGCAAGGCAATGTGACTTATCTTGAAACTCCTTCGTTTTGAAAAAAGTTTAAAAGATTATTATGTTCATTTAAAAATAAAAAGGCAGTACCTCTACCTCGTCCCCAATAAGCAAAAGAATGTATTATATATCAAAATGATGTGTGCATATATATAACTCAGATACTATATGCATGATATATGTATACATATATATAAAATACACATATATCCTACTGAGCATTAACATCAACGGAAAGTAAGTTGTCCTGAGTATATTTCGGAGTCTTTACAAAGCAGCAGATTGCCTTTCTTCTCCTGATCTTTCAAGTAGGAGGTAAGAAACTTCATTAAACATTACTGTTGGAGACTGTGGTAAACGTTGGAGAGAGACAGTCTCCCAACATCTGTAAAAGGACAGCCATTTGTGTGCATGGCCTACACCCAAAAGCTCATAATGTCAAACCACATTTTTCAAATGTACTCCAAGTGCTGACTTTAAAGCCTTTAGTTCCCAAGTTAGTACCCTACAACTTTTTTGTTTTATTTTGTTGGGTTTGTTATTTTTTAAATAAATGTACCAAAAAGCCCTAGGGGAGAAAATTGACTATTCAAGTATTTATCCATTGTTTGGAAATCCTGAGAAATGTGCTTATAAATTAAAATCTTTGGAATTTGGTTTATTCATTTCCAAGACCATTTCTCTTGCACTGCGTATTTTCACAACTGCTGACAGCCTTTTATGTTTAAAATGGTAGAACAATTACACTGTGTATGCGAATTTAAAATATATATGAACTCCACAGTACTGGATACACACCACTATGTCTGTAAGGCATAGTAACCTCTGCAAGATGGTTTTCTTTTAGTAATTTAGAGATGTTCATTCTTGGTACTACCACAGTCATCTAAATCTAACTGATATATGGGCACAAAAGTAACATCGTTCCATACTTTCACCTCTGAGAATTGCCTAGACTTTTAAAAATACTACACAAGCACAAAGCCTCAAATCACCAGTACCCTCAAATAACTTGAAAAAAAACTGAGAGTAAGCAAAAAAATCAGAGGAAGTGGGATGAAAATCTGTGTCACTGCTGAACTAAATATTCTCCCCTCCCCCCCCCCCCCAACATAACTGGTTATCAGTGTGAAAAGACAGTATGCCTCTCCTCCATAAATTGGAAATACTTAGGATGATCTGGTGGCACAAAGTATATCTTACTGTTAATATGACTGTGGTGTTGTCAGCAATTACCTTTCTGACTTTTGCTCCTAGCAGCTCACTTTGCACCTCTGACAGTTGAGAGTGTCTAATATCTATTTTGCATTTCTTTCTCAGGTGTTTCCATGTGTTAAATCAGTACCAAATAACATTTGCATCAGAACATATGCGCTTGCTAGGTACAGCAGCAACCCTATTTCCCTGCTTCACTTCTAACTTCTACTTTTAACCAAATTATGTTCCAGACATATTTTGGGAACAAGAACACAATATTTTAGGATATTCTCTTGTTCAAATCCAGCTATAGACTGCATCTGTCCCACCCAGGGTGATAGTTGCTCTGTCTCTTCAACAAAGATGAAAGTAGAAAGTATATATTATGTATTCTGTATGTGCAGTCCCATTTAATCTTTAGGACTACCCAGTTATAGAATAAAAACAACCTGGTGCAGTATTTCATTCAATTAAGTCTGTTTATGACAGTTACTGCTTGTATACACACTCTGTCACTCTCAGTTCCGAAACACTTACATAAGGCATTTACCCACATAAGCAGCAGAAGAGTTTGTGTTGCTTAATTGCACACCATTTTCAAGCGGGTAACTACTGCCATTACATGTTTCCTAAAGAGGAGAGGAAGATCCTATACCCTTTAGAATCTCATTGTATAGTCACTACTTAAGTGACAACGGCATGTTAGTAAATATAAGAATAAGTATGTCTGAAAGTTGTTTCTTTAGCCAAAAGAGGTTAACCTACTTTCATTAATCAAAAGTGTAATTGAACATTGTGAATCCTACACATACTGGTTACAGATCTGTTCTAAAAGGTTCAAACAAGATCTCATAGTTGCTGTGTGACAAGCTTGTAGATTGGTGCATGGACTGGTTTTCAGTATGGATTGAAACCTGACAGTGTGGAAAGCTCCATCCTATAACCATCACCAGACAGGCAGGACCGGGGGCCGGTAGGTAGCTATGATACTTTATGGCCTCACCTGGGCAGAGAACATCCATGCCAGCTACGCACTGCTGGCACACTGTATGTATTTCAAGTGCAATTGCCACGTGTACCCTTTTGACAAGGAGTCACATGGAAAAGACGAAGGGTAATAGGAAAAAGTTACTCCTGGGCAGATTCTGATTGGACACGAGGGAAATTTTTCACAATGAGAACAATCAGCCACTGGAATAATCTGCCCTGGGAAGCAGTGGACTCCCCAACACTAGGCACTTCTAAGATTCAGCTGGACAGGGTGCTGGGCCATCTTGTCTAGACTGTGCTTTTGCCAAGAAAGGTTGGACCAGATGATCCCTGAGGTCCCTTCGAACCCGGAATTCTATGACTCAATCTATGATCTAAACCCACAATCACTGAAATTAATACAGTATTCTCTCTATATATCTGTATATATCCCAGTAAAGCAAGAAGTGAATTGTAAATCAGTCACAAAAGAGTTCTTGTCTCCCTCTGATTCAATGAGAAGTAATTTCTAACACTTCACTTTCTACCCCAGTCATTTTTCCCCTTTGTCCTGGTTCAGCTGTGGCAAAACCCAGGGAGTAGAGCAAAAGTTTGCATGGTGATTGTAAGCCTGTATCTTAAATTTGTTAATACAAACTTTGATAAACATCACTAATAGTCTATGCAGTACACACTTTCAAGACCTATGGTTTTTCCTTGCTTTAAAAATGTTTTGTGAGGATAATAACAGTACTCAGCTACCTCACACCTCTGTCTGCAGACTGGGTACCTGTTTTGTTGTCATCAGAATCACAGGGTACACTGTGATAATTTTCAGGCACAAAATTTTTATAGCTTTAGACAATAGGCATTGTATATGCAAACAAAATTTTTTATATAAATGAGTCATACTTTACAAGACCTACTATATTTGAATATCAAATTATTTGCAGGATCATTTGCTTATTTTGCTTAATAACAAAATTCTTGAATTGGACAAACAACCTATCTAGTCCAGAGCTACATGTTCCAGCAGCAATAATAAATTTCAATAAAATTTTAGTACCCTTCCCTCATTGCTTCCTGGGCTACAGCTAAAATACAAAATAAGTGGGTAAGAAAAATGAAATCCTGATGGTTAGAGACATCTCCACTCTTTAAAGTCTCCATAGTTTTATATTTCTTCACATTCAGTAACAAAAGTGCTGAAGAAATTCTTCCAGCTATTAGAAATTCCACACAGAAAGAGCCTACTTCTAAAATGCGACTATTAAAAAGTCAGTACTGAAAGACATCTGGAAATATATGTGTGTGTGTGCATGTGCGTTTGACACTGGAAGAATTTATTACATTCAATTTTTACATTAAATTATTACATTAAATTTTAAAAAGGTTACTTCCAAATTGAGAAAATATATGAGAAATAAAATACAAAAGTCCCACAACTTTTAGATAAGCTTTTGAATAATCTAAAAATCAATGCACATATAACATTGATGCCACCATATTTTGGTATCCATTTTGAAGAGTGACAAAGAACTTGATCTTTTGGCACAGGTAGAAGTTAAGCCCTAAAATCTGTAATTTTAAAAACCAAAGTCTCTATCTGGGAAACTAGAGGCCTGTATTAGATCACATACTACCTACACAGTACAAAGAAAAAGTTAAATATGGAACAGAGTCTGAAATATCTGTTCACAGAGTAACACGGTGCCTAAAGTCACGATGCTCAGCCTGTAGATACACAAACCTGGAGAAGGATACTAAACTTTCTTCTTCCCATAAATTACTCAGAGTGGCAGAAAGGGGCTTCCATCTTCTCTTATATCTCTCCCGAGAACAAAAATCTATGATCTTATTTTAAAATTAAATTTAGGGGGACAAATCATGAGCATGGTTTGTAATGCCTTTCCGATGCAACTCTTTCAAGAGGAGGTAATGACAGGGTTTCTCCCTTCTGTAAAAGCTTAAGTCCTTTGCTAAGACGCACGAGATGGGGTTCAATTGCCTCCTCTGCCACCTCCAGGGAGACTATTTCAGCCATTAGGCTATAAGCTGAGCAGGGTAAAAGCTTATTTCATCTCTCCAGTTGAATTTGCTGAGTTGTAAAGCTTAAGTAGAAGTAGTAAGGACCCCTCTTTGTGTAGCCAACAGTCACATGAAATATATTTGTGGAATGCCATAAAATTAAATAAACCATAGTCAAGCTTGCCCACCATTTCCCCCTCCCCTCCCCCTATTTATAATTATGTTAAAATATCACTACCGTGTGTTAAATTGTCCAGGCAAGGCAACTACTTCTAAATCTGGGGTGGGTGGATGGTTATTGGGGGGAGGTGGGGGGGGTGGGGTAGGGTGGGCTTATTTTTCTGTTTTTTAAAAACGTAACTGCTAGCCATTTCCACATATTGGGGGGGAAATGTCTGTACTATGGAAAACACAGAGTGTGTTTATGTAATTAAGACTGTTTCATAATACTTCCACACAACTGGGCTGAATTAAGGTGGAAGTTAAGAGTTGCATAACCAACCCTACTAGTATTTTCTGACTTTTTAATGTTCAACTTTGCAACCTCAGCATCTTTTAAAAATGCTTTTTTGGGTAAGTATTCTGAAATACAAGGGATTAAATATAAATTTTCATAATGTTCTAACATATAGCCTTAACGCCTTTACGAGTTGGACATTTATCACCAGCTTACAGTAATACTGCAAATATGAAAGTAAATGTCATGATTTACTGCAAAGAAAGTTACCTACTGTGCAGTAGTAAGCATGCACATAAAAACTATAGTACAGATGAAAAAGCTGTAGCTTTGAAGTGAGAAATAATAATAGCTTATAAAAAGCAGTTTTTAATTCACCACTTAAAGCTTGAGGGATAAAGTCAAGTCATAAAGAACAAAAGGCTGCTGCATACAAGCTCCTTGCTTTGCTATATTACCTAATCTGAAACATAACATCTCCCCACTTTAACAGAAGTCAATGGGAATTAGTCATAGAATACAGAAGACACTCTGAAAGGTTATCTTGGAAAAGTCAAGCTCTATTGGTGAGATCCATCTGACCAAAGCAAACATCTGCTTCTGAGGGAGTCACCTGAACTTTCTCTACTCAGTGGTGGTCAGGAGGAGAAAGGTTCTTTTAGGGTGCAATTAACCTGATTTGTTTTAAACAGATCTCTTGATCATTCCTCTCCACCGAATATAGAGTGAGCCTAAGGTCACCAGCTTATAGACATAGATGTTATAGATATCCACAGTCAAGAAGGAGGCATCCTACTCTGGGTTTGTCAAGTAAGGATGGGGGTTGGACTAGATGATCTCCAGAGGTCCCTTCCAACCCTAAGCATTCTGTGATTCTGTGATGCAGGGTTTTGGACGCCTTTGACTGTTTTGACTTGAGTTTCTGTTTCAGTTCATGAACTGTATAAGTCACTATACATTTCACATTGCTTCTGTTGAAAAGATAAAAGTCAGTAACAACTGCAAAATTTGTAACAACTGCTTTACAGTGGCAGAACCACAGAAAAGCCCAGCGGTAATTAGTAGCTCACATTCTGCATGGAATATAAAACAGTGTGTAGCAAATAAGGCCAGACACAGAATTATAGGTTTTGCCTATGCTGTGCTTTAAATGAACAAAGGTCCAGTGGGAAACAGCATATGCAACAATGTAAATAAAACCTGTATTAGAGTGACTATATATGAAGAAATCCAATTATGGTTGCAGGCCTCAATTCTGGCACATTCTAACTTTGGCAAGTTTTCTTAGAATGGGGGCTTCGGTTTGTAAGAGACATTTCATCAAAGAATAAGAAAACATTTTTTAAAATTTATTTTTTATGTTTTTATTTACTTAGCAGGAGTGAAAAAATAAAAACAACCTATGCTCTAATTTTCCACTTTAAAATTAATAAAAAAGGTAAGCGGAAGATCAGGTTTTAAGACATTCAATATTGAATTTGCAGTTTTCATCTAACCTGATATTGGCAACTAGATGAAACTCTGAAGTCTCTGAAACTCTAAAGGTCTAAAGATGAAGTCAGAACTATTCACCTTGAGCTCTCTTTCTAAAACAGAGCCAAAATTAGAAATTTTCAGAGAAGTAATTAATCTGAAATGTCTTAAAAGACTGTTTAGTGTTCTTTATTGAAGCTTACCTTATCTGGCTTGCCTGAACCCTTGAGGTACCTGATTCTCTCCACTGATTATCACTGGGATTTCGGGCTGTCAACTTCAGTGTTAAGCATTAACTTTTATATGCCTAAATTTGGGTGCATTAATTCCATCTTAAATTTCCACACACAGCTATGTAACTATAAATATATGTTCATTCAGTAGCATTCACAGACAATTATACCATTGGTCTTAAATAAAACATCATTAAAACTGGTGGATGAAACCCTTTATTTAAGAAAGCTGTAACAAAGAACTAATCTTTTTAAGAAACAGTCGCAGCCTATACCTCAGACAAAGGCACATGTCACTGCCCAAAATAACACGTGAGATAGCTCTATGATCTTTGTAAAAGAAAAGGTTGGCAGCGCACTGCTTTAGCACAAGTGAACAAGTAAGAGTGAGAATGTGTGAGGCCTATCACCCCCAAAATCAGAGGGGAGCAAACTAGAGAGCAACAACCGGAATGATGCAAAAGTGATCAGTAGGAACATTAGGTCTTTTTTCTATTCGGTTATTTCCAGCTCATGAGGTGTTATTTTATAATGAATTGCTGAGGCCCTTAACACATGACTTGTTTCAAGGCTACTGCATTTTATCCTATTTCCAATATATTCCCATCTTCCAGGTCATTCCATTCCTCTGGTGAGATATTTCAGTGTTCTTTTGCTTTTCCATTATTTTCTTATTTATAGAGAGTTGGCAACATGGAAAGTTTTAACCTACATGGATTCCCTGTTTTCTGCTGGGTTCTTTTTTGGGGTTTTTTTTTGTTTTTTTAAAACAAGAAATTTAAGAGCAATGCATCCTGAGTATTTTGTAGCCAAACAACAGAGCCAATAGTATCTACCAGCACAAAGCAGAATAAGAAAACCCAACACACTATTGTGTGATGGTTTAGCAGTATTTTATACTCACACGTCAGTTGCAACTCAGACTCTCTGTACCCAAAATCCATAACAGTCAGCATGTATTTGTATGGCAGGCACCAAAACTCAGTGCTCTTGAAGAGGTGCTAATGCAACCATTTCCGAAATTAGTTAGGTCATTGTATGAGATAAATTTAAACTAGTATTTTCAGTCTGAACATAGCTTAAAAGCATGTTATTAAATTCATGTATTTAAAATAGGCTAATGTTCTGTAATTAGCAATTGTCTAAAAAAAAAAAATTCTAAAAAAAATTACTGAAAAGCTGTAACTACTACGTATTTTTTCAGATTACCACTAAACACAAAGTAAAAATTAACTGAAAAAAATGTTTTGCTATAATATTTTTGATCAACCTAATGGCCAAGTTAAATAAAAACCTTGCAAACCCTCTCCATACAACAAACAGATCATTACTTATAGCCACTGCAAGATTGGGCTAAAGGGCTAGCCACATTACTAAGGACACATAAGAAAAAACCCATAGGAAATAGTACTTATTCAGTACAGGTCAACGATTAGCCCCTTCTCTGTAACTCAGGAACTTCAAGTTCACTTTAATCTAGTGTAATTGAGCTAACCAGCTCTTACATTAAAAAGTAATGATTAAGTTAAATTTCTTGCAGACATTCTGTACCTAAAACAAACATGCAGTATGCCTCTGGCAAAGAAGGATACTAATTATAGGATTGACTCATAAGATGAAAGGTTGCACAAGTTACTACTAGAAACAAAAGTATGGCAAGCTGGTTTGAAAAAAACATATTGAAATTCTCATACTCCGCAGTTAAGATGAGAATTTCATTTTCTAACTGTACTTAACAGTGTCAAGAAACCAAACTAAATACGCTTGCAAAATGCTTGTTCATATGTTAGATGAACAAACTAGAAGTAAACACTGCAACTACAAACTTCATCATTCTATACACTAAGGAATTTTGTTAACCTAATAATGAAGTAAGCTCTCTACAGTGATTTTTTTGCTACACAAAACCATGAAAAACTAAGTATTTTGGTCACACTCAGTGTTCTTTTGTTATATAAAATATGCTCTTAAATGGATATTTAAGGATTCATTGCATGGTCAGGCAATAAACTCCTAACTTTGCTCTTCATGCAACAATTCAGTCCCTGATTTAAAAGGAATCATAAAAGAAACACATCACCAAGACTCTAGACATCCGTGGGTAAGGATATACAAATTCAAAAGTATTTTGTATTTCAAATTGAAGCTTCCATTGGGATTACCAGATAGGGTTGCCAGCTGTGAGTTAGAATAAAGATACAAAATCTGCCCTATACGTTACTGTGTACTGATTCAACAAAACTGTCTGAATGCCAGATGGGCATCACTTATGTAAATTCTCACTTACAGTTGCATGAGCTTGTGATGTGAATTCATTAAATAAATGGAATTTAATTCCATTTATTCTAAAACCATAAGTTGACATTTCCATTTTCATCTCAAGCTACACATTTTCCATCGTATTATAGCAAGCAATAAGGAATGTATTTTCAAAGAGATTTACGTTGGTATTTTGTGCTTTTTACAAAATACATCAATACATGCTTTAGTGGATAAAAATGGATTACACATAATTAGTTCAACTCTCATGCTGAAACCAGAAAGCCAATGCCTTTCAGTGCAATTCAACTTCATCAAATATCACTTCAGCTTCATATCATCTGCTTAGAAGTTTACTGGATTACGATCATACATATTTTATATATTACATTTTCAGAGTTTATAAACAAATAGTGTTGAAAAACAACATTTCAATTCCTAATTTATTCTATGATGTCCACTTGTATGATGGAAGCCATTTACATTACATCTGCTCACTCGGAAAATTTAATAATTACATTGCTAACAGCTTTCTAAATAGGGACTGCTAACAGTCACCTTCTACATTTTATATTAGAGTAGATGATTTTTTTTAGAAAGCCAAACTTCCAGTATTCAGATTCTCCTGTTCCCCTCCATAATCATAATAAATGAGTACTTTCAAGAAGTCTAGAAATTACCATTTTTTTTACATTATTTTCCTTTAAGTAGATTTTCTGTTGTTGAAGAATGCAGTAGGAGCTCATGCTACAATCTTCTCAGTAAGCGCACTAAAGTAACTCCCTATTCACTACTAGATCATTTGTTTTTATAAAAATCAGAAAATTCCTTTTCTGAGGTCTCTTACTCTATCAGCATGGACAGAAATTAATTATGAGGGTCAAAGGATTTCAAAGAGATAATAAATGACATTATCATATGTACTGCATTCACTTATGAAACCAAACTGAAGACAACACAATTCTAATCTTCTAATCTTATCATGTATCTTAAGAAACCGGATCTTTAAAACATTATGAGGTTTGCAATGACACTTGAATTTACAATTCTGAAATTATTTTTAGCAGACAGAAATGACAACTGTCACACCTATGGGCCATTGGCAACATTCAGTATGTTTCAAATATTTCATAGTTAAAAACAGTGAAAGACAAATTCTCCGTTCTCAGAAATCTGGCCCTCATGGGCCAGGAAGGGAGTTTCCACCTAGAGAATGCTAAACTGCCAAGAAGGAAAATTCTTTCACAGATCCAGAGACCAGGATGATGCAGGCATTAAAGAAATGATCCACGTGCTCACTGACAACCACCAAACACTGATCAATGTTCAGCCAACAAACCCAATTCAGCTCAATACAAGAAGTCTGGAACTTAAATGATACAGATGTAGAATGACAGGGAACATTTGACTGTCAGCAAGAAAGGACTTCCTATCAATAGCCTCAGGCATGTCTGTGAGGGTCAACCAGCACAAGGGTGGCACACAAGACCACCAATTCTGGAAGAGAAAACCTTAAGGCAGCATCCCACCTGCGTTACACCACAAGCTTTCGGTTGTTTTGGTTGGCTATTTTTGCACTGTTGGAAGAGCTAGAGTACTCCTTTATTCGTCAGCTAGCAACAGAAGGAGTGATATTGACAAGTCTCTACCACTAGAGAGACAGTGAACTGTGAATCCTTAAAAAGTACAAATGTCTTAATTGGCATACTGACACAAAATGAGTATTCTACCTCCTTATTTATCACTTACTAGCAGCAACAGTATTTTGCATAAAATGTATATACATGACTCCCCTTGACTCAAAGGAAAGAGTATGATTTTAAGGCACACATAAAAAAACCCCAACCTTTACTTTTGCCAGGACAAAGTGAGGTTACGATATTGTTTATTTACTGAAAGATGGATGGTTTTCACTGTCGGTGTACCAGTTTGGGCTTCCTTCTTCCATTAAGTACCACCTCAATCAGACAGATTTTGCATACAAAAAACTCTTCACTGTGGAACTTTCTATCTACTTTTTGATCCAGAAGAAAGTTTCACAATCCATCTAACACACCCTTAATTATGGCAACATGTGTGAAATCAATCTAACAAACCATGTTTTGCCAAAAGAAAAATCCCTTACTGTAATTACCATATGTAATAAAAAAAAAGTTTTAACAATTTCCTTGAAAAATGACACAAGGAAACGGGGTAGTCAAAGCGCATCCTTCTGTAAAGCCTCCAGAAACAAATACTATCAAGTATGCATTAAATGCAAATCTTGTTTGGCTTTGCACTGCTACTGCAAAGTCTATGGTAGCGAACCACACCTTGATCTTGCCTATGCCACAGAAATATTTATTTGTATCTCAAGGATATTCTGTGTTTTTAAAGCTGCTCAGAAAATATTTTCATAACAGAAGTGCAAACATAATTATAATCTAGGAAAGAAAAAAAGACAATACTTTTCTGAATGAAAAGGTACAAAACCCACACCATTTAATATAACAGAAATGTCTTTTAATGATTCTTTTGTGCAGATTCATTCCCTGATGCACAGGATTATTCATTACAGTGCATGAAGCAGTGCGTTGAACTTTTTTGGTTCAATAAATCGTATTTTAGAATATATTCCTGATGTGCTCCTCTTGAATTTACAATTACCAAGTCTCATCCCATTACTCGTAAACCAGTTTCTGAAAAACTGTGACATACTTTCCTTCCTGTTGATCATACTTGGGGGGGGTAGGGGAGATCAAAGGTAAACTTTTTGTCTGGTTTATGTTTTTCTTTCCTTTTTTTTTTATTTTTATGTGCATTGATTTTTGCTAAACTTTGCAGAGCCTTTACAAAGCCGTCAGCTTTTTAAATTTCTACTGGATATTACCAGCAGATCTCCTCTAGGATTTGCTGGTCAGTCTTAACACATCTAGTAATACAAAGGTAGTTAGAAGCAAAACAGAGGACTGCCCATTACTTGAGATTAAACAGCAGAATAATTGAAATAGAAAGTCTGACCTAGTCACCTGTACTTCACACAACCACACAGAGAAGGAAATAGGGAGGAAAGTTTCGTTGATTAGTCAGTCATTTAAATTGAAATTCACTAATTTACAGCTTAAACTTTACTTTAAAAATACAACTCAAATTCTTAACTATTTGAAGAAATTTCTATTCAATAAATGAATAGTCGTATTGGTGTACTTTAATCAGCATATCCAAACAGCAGAGAGCAGATATGCTTTTCCCCTCTTTTTGAAAAGCTATGAGTATTAAATCGGAATTTATTATTTAACCATCACTTGTGGTTGCGGTCAGAATGGGAGAATTATGAACAATGTCATTATCTTAAGAAAGTACCTTAGAACAATTGAGCTGTATTCAGACTTATTAATTGGATAAGGCATTAAACCAGGATCACAAAAGAAGCACAGGCCCTACAGTGCTAAGCACTCTACCACCTAGGCTGCATACACCATAATAGGAACCTACTTGTGATAAGAGAATCAAAGAGTAAGGACAAGAAGCCAACATACTGTCAACATAAGGAAAGTATTCTGGAGTCAAAGAAGTTATCAAGAAAAGGACTCCTAGCCAATATTCCAAATCTGCTCTCCTGAGCTCGGCATCAGAAGACACTATACAACATATTTTCCAGAGATGAGTGACAGATTAGCTTTTAGAGCCTGATGGCTTCAGTGCCAGCTGGGCACACAGCTGCTCAGCATTGCAAAAGTTTTGGGATGATCACTGAAGAGTAGAGAGAACTTCGTAGGCGCCTCCTTAAATTCCAATTCTGTTACCTCTTGGATAAACTATGATAGAGAATGGGGTCTGTATTCTCCAATTAGGTACCTATTGAGAGCATCCTGCCCAGTCCATGCATATGTATTTCCTTCCATGTCAGTCGGGGAAAGCAGGTGAGCCACAAGCCTTTTGGCCTAACCCAAAGCTGCAATGTGTCCAAGCCACCTGGACCCAGAATCTTGGAAATGCTCCTGGAGACCATTGTCTATGAATGCTTTTAGGTCCCTTGGGCTTTTAAGCATTTGCGCAGTTAGGTAGCTGTCAAGCAGGACATTTGGTGATGCAATTCTGGACTCAGGATCCCAGGCCTATTTGGATATTTAAGTATTAAGTACTTCTACATACTTGACAAGGCTAACGCTGTCTATACGAGGCATATTTCTAAAGCATTTACTACTGGCCTAGTTCTCTTAGTAGCTTGAAAGGGGTTACTTGAAACTCACTTAGTGAAATAAAATTTCACTGTGCAAAAAAATCTAAGTTAGATTTGAGGTAGGAGGCACAAAATAAGTGTGCGACCCTGCTTACTGTCGTAAATACCCTGCTTACTGTCGTAGTAAGAGCTTCAATGAACGCTTCAAACACTCATTAGAATTGCTGAAGTTGTTCAGGTTACTATCCTTGTACTAGAGACTCAAATGATAAATCTTTCATAACAGAGCAGGCACACTATATTGAGTACTTCTGTCCTACAGAAGTCACTAGTAAGTGAATCAATTCATTATAACAGCCCTCACACCTACAGTTTTGTGGGACTAAGCTACATTACATGCGACTGGAACTTTTTCTGATAGAACAAATTTTCCTCTGTAAAAAGTAAACTGAACAGAACAAAACATTTAAGGATAGTGCAAGAAAGCAGACAGAAGTCTAACAGGAAGCCCTGGGAGCTTTGGTTTCCAAATTTTGATTCCTTGGTAAAACGTCTGGCTGGCTACACAGAAATTCTTTTGGGTTGGAGTAGCACCTCCTTGCAACGTCATTTCAATATTTTAAAGCTAGATTTTCTTCTATAGAAAATTCGGGTTTGGTCCGCCCCCCAAGGATAGTGCAAGAAAGCAGACAGAAGTCTAACAGGAAGCCCTGGGAGCTTTGGTTTCCAAATTTTGATTCCTTGGTAAAACGTCTGGCTGGCTACACAGAAATTCTTTTGGGTTGGAGTAGCACCTCCTTGCAACGTCATTTCAATATTTTAAAGCTAGATTTTCTTCTATAGAAAATTCGGGTTTGGTCCGCCCCCCCCCCCTTGTTTTGAGGAGGAAGAGTAGAGGGGATGGTGTATAGAAATGAGGGAAACACTTCTGACCAGTTCTGTCCACTAACTGTAACACATATTTAGTGATAACAAGCTACATAATGCAGTACTTCTACACACACAGGCACAGAAATTAGAGGTACAGAAAACAGGAGTTAGTGACAGTAAGTTGGGAACGTGTATATAAAAGAGAGCTATTCTCTGAGCTAGGCAAGGAGAAAGTTTTGGAACATGATTAAACTACACAATGAATCTAAATTTCCTCTCCATTAAGTAACGTTTCAGAACTATTATTTCTAATTTTAGTGGCAACATCTCTGTGACTTTTTGTTTTAGGAGGGGAGCCCAGCATGTAAAGCAAATTCAGAACAGGAAGAAAAGGAGCTGTTTGACTCGAAGTCATACATGAATCTTTCCCCAATGGGTCAGAAGCATCACCGTTATCAAGGACAAGGAATTGAAAACATTTAGTTTTTCTAGGTTAACTCCCCTTGATCTATGATGAGTGAAAGAAATAAAACTGTAATAAAACTTTATAAGACATGAATAGCAATTCTCATCTCTCTGAAACACCTAGTCAAATTTGTTTCAGACTTCCTGAAGATAAGTTACTCCACCATCGAGTCACATATGGAAAATATCAGACTGACTTATTACATTTTTACAAAAGTGTACATTTCAGTTATGAGATAATGGAAAGCTAATGTTTCTGTAATAAAACAATACTGATATTTATAAGCTAGTGATGCTATTACCTGCACCTAAATTAGCTGTCACTCCTTATGACTTTAGGGAAAGGTTTATACAATATTCCAGCTGCTTTCTATCATAGTCTTCAATGTGGCAAAGAAGATTATGAGAGATGATGTGAGGTAACCCCAAATCAGAAAAAATACTGAAATAAGATAGACATATATGTTGGAATAGAACCAAATAATTAAGAATGGTTTCACTTTTCAGTTTTCAGCTGCCAGTTGTCTCATATGAACATACGCAGCCTACCTTCAAAGGCTGCTTTGCATTAGTAATACAAAGTTTACTGTATAAAGCAACCAAATAAAAATTACAGAAAAACTTAATAGCTCAAAAAACTTTATCTGAGCTTTCAAGTCACAAAATTCTGTAAACAGAAAGAAGAAAGTGATACGAATAAATTAAAATTCCACTATGTAAACAGAGGAACTAATGTGGAATTGAATGTCACCCAAAAAGTACTCTCACTTTAAAATGCTGTATTTAAGTTTAATGAAATAATGTAAAAAACTCCAGCAAAGCTGAGACAGAGGGCATTTTTCCTCTTTTACCACTAGCAGAAGTATTTTACAGAATATTTACGTAGCTAGCAAGCTTCCAGCTCCACCCTTACAAAATACATGATTAAAAGTAACCCTACAATATTACCCTGCAGACTGTAATTTCTAGGGGTTTACCTTCTTTGTTCTGAAGCATAATCCTTGTATACCCCAAATATCCATTACTCTCACATAAAAGTTTACAAAATCACAGATCCTAATCTTGTAAATGTAAATAAGTAGATTTATACCAAATCTTACTTTTCCTATACTAGCTACTTTTAACACCAGGAAGAAGGAAATGACACCAGATTTTATCCCTTAAATAGCATCTTTAATTAGTGAAACAACCTACCTTGTAGATTTAAAGAGCAAGACTCAGCTGCAGTTTAGGACACTTACATTTACTTCTCAGAAAAAAACAATTCTGTAAATATATGGAAACAAACTAATAAAAAAAAAATCTACAGCAGAAAACTGTAAAGGGAGCTTTACGATCAGTCTTAATGGAGGTAGTCAAAATGTTGTAGAAGTTCCTTACAGAAACAAAATTTAAAGCAAGTAAGATACAGATGTTTTCACTGTGAACTGCTATATGTATTTTGGCTCAACAAGCCAGTCTTTACTTTTATTCCTCATCTTAGTAAAACCTGTTTATTTTCTAGTTTGAGATATTCTTTATATTTGAAATTACTATCACTGAAATTGATATCTCAAAACATGGCTCATGGCAAAAAAAGTAGCAATCTTAGACCCAACGGCAGGTTTATTTCAAAGGCACATGATATTACAATCAAATCATAGACATTTCCACTGCTGTGACTTATTCAACAAAACACTTCTGCTTCATCGAAGCAAAGAATGCCTTTATTTCCTGGAACATGTAGAGACTAGTTTCCCAAGCTCCACACGGAATGGTATCCCGCCCCCGTCCTTATCCACCCCAGCTTTCCATGCTCCTCGCTTTGTGTCATGAAGACAGCAGAAGTAGTCCTGGAGAAGGAAGAATGAGTTTGGCTGGATGTACTGTGCAATTTACTGTGTAAGGTTTTTTTTTTTTTTAATATAATAGTGCAGATAGTTACCAAAAAAAAAAAAAAAAGACAAGGTTGTTCCTTTGGTGGTGGTTTGGCTGCAAAATGCTGTTGGCGCCTAGGTGTTCATTTCCTCTCTTCCTTGACTCTCACAAGTTACTCCAATTTAACTGTTTGTACAGCCAAATTCTAGACTGAATTTACACATAACAGGGGAACACCACTGACTGTAGATTGGTCCAGAAAGGAACAGTAACGTGGAAGTGCTAGGAACTATGTTTTTAATACAGCTTGAAAAAGTTCAATGTCACGGGTTCTTCTGCTTAGTAGAAAGCCTGCCCAGAGGCTAAAGGATTCTGGTGACTGATGCAGTTCTGCATTGTGAATTGAACAATACAACAGGAAACACTTGGAGGAATAGCTGACACAGCCAAGCTGATAAAATAATTCTATTGCTTTAATTTTAATCTGCCATCTTCTTATGACCAGAAGAAGGTAAGGAGTATGGTTTCTAATGTTTTTTTTTGTTTATTTGCTAAGACAGACTAGCTGAAAAACATAATGCTTGCTCAAAGAAAGCAATGGTATCTTTGGAAAAATCTTGTGCTCCTTACCCCAGCCTGTCCCACATCTCTCCTTCACTTGTACCACCACAAGTGTTTTGTGGTTGACAAACTCATTAGATTTGAAAATAAACTTAAGAAGGGATTATTTTAATTCTTTTTATTTCATGGATAGCTTCACAATCTAGCTTACTGAAGAGTTTCATTAACAGTTTAAGCCTAACCATTGGGGCAGCACAACAGTGGCGTGAGCAAACACAAGAGTGAACTCTGCAAGCCTAAATTGGTCCCCCAAAAAAAGAGTCATTGAACCATCACTGTTTCTCTGCTGACCAGAGATCAGTTTGGGACAGTCCATGCTACCTTCCATTTCAGAAAATTACTTCTTTGATTGATTGGGTTTTCACTCTAGTTCCCAGTTCAAAGGACTCCTTTTCTGTCATTCAGTTGAGAAAAAAATGTCTTCAGGTGAGAAAAATGTCTTCAGTTTACAAAGTGAACATAAATAGTAATTTTAAAAACACGCTTTCATTTCTTATCTAATGTTTAGATGCTGACCCCATATATAGGATTGGTATTTACAGTTTATTTACCTGAACTAAGCAAATTAAAATATAACTATATCATTGTGTATTTAATTTTCTGACATCCTAAAAACACACATAAGTCATTGTGTCCCCTTTAAAGTTTACACAAAGGTGATAGCAATTCCCCTGGCCTCTAATGCTCTCTTTACTTGTTCATTATAGAATCCTTTCAACTTTGCCTCTAAGCAATTCACAAACTCATTTTTTCATGAGTAAATATTTAAACCAGATCTGTTTTAAAATGTCTGCAGAAAGAAAGAAGATAAAAGCAAGTATTTAGATTTATAGCTAACCGGGTAATAATCAACTGCTACTAGTGCTGAAAGAACTTCATCCATGTCTCAGCTTTAACATGAACCTTTAGTTCAGGTAGGGGGCTGTGAGCCTTTGTGCCCTTATGGTAATGTTCTTAAGCAAACAAAAGATTGCCACACACCTCACGGGACAATTAATTCATTGAAACAGGACATTGAAACTTTTCCTTTTAATCTGTAATATAAGAGTTAGCTGCACTAATATTTGACTTTCTGTTTCACAGTGGAAAGAAAGAAGGATAAGAAAGGCAGAGAATAAGAACTTAGTTCTCTGATCATTGAGAACTTGCCCCATACACCTAATGGTCTGTCTCCATTTAACTTCAAGTAATGCAGTCTTAAACCTCTTAACTATCAAAATATATTAATTATTGAGATAAACAGCAAACATTTTCAGCATTAGCTGGAAAAAGCTTGCTTTCACACACCATTACTTATACTTCCTTGTAGAATCATATTTTTGACTTAGTCTTAAAACTATTTGATGTGAAGTAAAACTCAAACAGATTGCAGTTCATTTTCCTACTGTCGTAGGAATAACTTCCTAGGCTGCTCTGAGGAAGGCATGTACACTCTCCTAAACTGAGACAGCTTACGTTACAGACCTGAAGAATCAGTATACAAATTCCAAACAAAAGCCTTCTGAAAACCACAGTGACATACGGTAATCATACTTCATGGTAGGGTTTCCATTATTTAAGATTTTAATGGTTAGCTAGTATGTAAATAAAGAACATTTTAATGATTTCAAACTTTTTATTAGTGCTTCTGTAAAAGCTGGAAATACTTGCCAATTCTCACAACTTGCCATGAGAAATATGAAAAACAAGCAGTTGTTAACACTTATGTTATTTAGTCAAAGGTTTTTGTTCTCTAATCTCATGGTCATGACAAAAAAAGTCTCTAATCTGGATTTACCATTGCAGCTTGCGCCAGAGAAAATGCTCTTCTCCATAGGGCTGTCTGTCGCCCCCTTAAAATTAGTAGTAGCTTCCTAACAGTTCAATTTAGGATTCAAGCTTAGGCTCAGTTACAAAGACCAAATCACTACAAACTAAACAATTATGAGCTATTTCAGAAGACATGGTAACCATTCTTTCACCATCTTTTAAAAATCAAAATTTGTGATTTT
Source organism: Charadrius vociferus (assembly GCF_000708025.1). Taxonomy (NCBI): domain Eukaryota; kingdom Metazoa; phylum Chordata; class Aves; order Charadriiformes; family Charadriidae; genus Charadrius; species Charadrius vociferus. Next base: position 1,143,405 of record NW_009649705.1, read on the forward strand.
GGAAAAGATGGAAATACTCATATGAGTCACTAACTACAGTCAAAGTGGAAAGATGTACGGAAGGTAATTTCTTCTTCTTCCCCGTCTTCGATAGTGTCAGAGAACAGAATTCATGTTTGAATAGCATGCTTTCTTAGAAGAAGGGAAAAACGGGAAAGAGGAAAAACTGCATAAAATAAATTTACGCAATAGAGATCCTAGATCAGAATAATCCTGCTGCACTTTGGATTTCACTAACTTTCTTTTTTTTGTAGATAAAAAGAGAGTAAAAACAAATGAAGGGGATAATACTTAGTTTGATCAATTGGGGGGATTAAAATAAATGTATATATGAAATTGCCTGTTTGGGTTCAAACTCTGTCTAGAAATACCTTCTGCAACTCATTGAATTTGAAGTGATTTCCTCCAGTAAGTCAAGATCAGCATTTCATTCTTGGCATCAAATCCCATAGTGTTTTATATGAAGAACACACATTCTCTAAACACTTTTAAGATGTTACGTTGTTTACACTACAAAAATAGTTGAAAATTTTTGAATTTACTTTGTAGGCTTACGTTATACATGGGCAGGAGTTACTGCTGCAAACATTGTAACTTATTTGACTTACTCTTTTTATGGAAATCTGATTTACTAGTTTTCAGTGTTGCCATCTTCAACAAAAATTTAATTATTCTGGTTCAAAGGTATATAATGAAATTCTCTCAAACCATAAGAGAAGCAGACAGGAAGCCACATTTATAAAAACTTTTACTATTAAAGATACTGCCTGAGAATCTGGTTTTGTAAGTTTATTCCTCAAAAGACACTAAAACTAGAAATGGAAGCAAACCAAGGAAATTTGGCTCATTTGAAAAATGACTATATAAGCAATATATGAAATGCTGAAGAATCCTTATTTCATTAAATTTAATACAATATGAAACTATTTAAAAGTATGATTTTCATGCACAATCGTATATAATTGGTTATATTGTAATTTAGCACAATTAAAAAACAAAGAATGTTTATAAGAAACGGGAACTTGACAATTCATTCTTTCTATAAACATTTTTTTCTCCTTGGAATAAGGGAAAAAAATGTCGCAAAATATAACATCACAGTTACAGAAGCAAACAAGTACCCCCAAGGTTTTCCAGAAGATTATGCTGAATCAATTTTATTTTTCATATTATAAAGCAGACAGCAATAAATGAAACAAGAATAAGTCACTCCTTTTATGGAATTAAAAACAATGGGAAGTAGACCATCAACGGTCTTGGAAGAAGTAGTAAAAAGGCTTCTGTTGCAGAATAAAGAGGTTTTCTCCTTTTAAAGAGATTCTAATCCCCTCATTAGCCAAAAACAAATAGAGAAACTGATTACTGATTTCCTTCTTAATGTATATAGTACTATAAAGATATTTATCTATCACGTTCTCTCCTGCTGTAACCTTAGTACGAAAGTTATTTTCAAAGGTATCAACAAATTACCCCTTTTGGGTGTCAGGAAAGAATCCATACTCACTGATGCCTGCCAGATATTAGGCAGAGGGTCTAGGCAAACTGTCTTTCTTTTGGCATTAACACAAAACAGAAATTAAAATTAATATGACAACATCGGAAGTGGAGTCAAGACTCCCTAAATACGTGGTACGACAGAAATGTTTATCCTCAAGGGATTGGTCATATGAGGGAAGCTTGCAATGACAGTGCTGGACCTGCTGAAATGTAATAACAAAATCTAACTAACAAGAAAACGAGCCTTTAAAAGAATTCTTCATAACTGCGACTGTCATTGTTTGCCAAGATTTCAAGTTAAAACAGAAAACATTTTGAAGCAAAAAAGTTAATCCCACTCCAACAGGAGGAAAACGGCACTTACAGTGAGGCTCGTAGGGAGGAGGAGGATCACCACAAGGAACACACTCCATATCTTGAAAGCCTCCAAGCTTAGTCTTCCTGTAAAATCTAGAAGATAAAGGAATGAAAAAACAGTTAATCAAACCCAGTTATTTTTCTTCACAAAATTAATCAGATGTTTTAAGAAAATCCTCTATAACTGCAAACTTTTGTCAATCTGTACCCCCATGCAAATGATCAGGAAATAGAAGAAAATAAAAGTAAAAAAAAAGTACACTAGATGTTAATTAATAGTACAGCAGTAGATCTAAAGTAATTTGAGGAAAAATTCTAAATCTGTTAGTCCAAATGCATATCGTTATAATCTTATATTCACATAAGAAATAAACAATTCTGGAGATTTCAGACAGAAATCGATATCCCGTTTTCCACATAGGACACAACATACAAGACCAGTATGATGAACTTATATTACGCAAGTTTATTTACACATTTAAAATATAAAAATGAACTAATTAATCTATATAACTCTCCTAAAAGAAACCAGATATTACAAGGTAATTATCACCACTAACAGTATATAAAGGACCAGACATCAATTTTTTCTAGTTAAAATCCCTAAGATATCCTCTAGCTCAGAGAAGGAAAAATCACTCATAAATTGGTTCATTTATGTACATTTACAGCAGGGCATCATTCCCCCCCCCCCAAAAAAAAAAGTTTTAACATGCTGTGTGAAAAAAAATCTTCAGAAAATAAGATTATTCTGATCGTTTTGTAGAATGGCAAAACAGTAGAATTGGCTTTCTAGAACTATATTTTAACAAACCAACAATCCCTATCTGACTCTTCCTTCTCCTCTAGGAAGATCTTCACCACCAACCACAAATCACAATGTGCATGGACTATGAATGCAAATTAACGAAGTGACCACTTGAGTCCCCATCTACACAATCCAGTTCTCCACTTTCTTTCCATATTTCACTTAAATGTATACTTTAAAAATTCTAGATAGCAAAGATTTCAAGGTATGAAAAAATGGATATTGCAAACAGAAGTATCAGTCAGATGGTTTAGATAAGTAATAGCAATGGGAGGCCACAAGCAGTAACAGGAAAACAATAAAATAAAACTATAAGCAAACTAACCAGCCATCTACTCATTCCTAAAGAAATTAATGCAAACATAAAATAATGGCTATCATACTCAAGGAGAGGTTTTATTCTGAAGACCCTTCAATAACTTTACTATTGAGCTTATGCTGAAGAGCTTACTGACTACAGTGACAGGGAGAAGCCTAAATTCCTAAACCAGGGAACAAGAGTAGCGCCAAATGAAAAAACAGAACTTAAGAGTGCTATATTTCAAATTTGTATGACAGTATGCTATCCTCTAAAGAACTTATCTACAACAGCTCCCTAATCAAGTCTTTCAACCAGTCACGAGTACTAGGCTAGAGTCAACAGCTGTGGTCTGTTCAAGATGAGTATGCAAATTAAGTGTTTTCTGACGTGGTAGTGGCACATTAAATAACAAGTACTAACTCTACTGTTGTTAAATTACTAGCACTGCAAACGCCATTAAAGTATGAAGACTGTATCAGCTAAGGCAAACAGCTTTCCAACTGCTCAAGAAACTCACACTTTAACAATGTGAACAGAAATAGATTGATAGGCTGCAAGACTGAAGTGGCCACTGTGATCATTTACTCTGAAAGAAGTGTGTTAATATTTGTTTTTAGCTGACACGCTTACTGTAGTGTTTTGAAGCTGAACAATAGGGAACGGCATGTTGGAAACCCATGCAAAACAGAAATAAATATGATTGCTGAGAGGTAAAACATTAGCTAAACTATTTGGTTTGTCTACCTATATCTTCCATTCACTTAGGCAGCACCTAAACTGATGGACAGGTATGAGTGGTGATGTGTTCCACAGTTCTGTTCCCCAAAATGTCCAGATCAGATGACCTGTGACTCCTCCAACCACAACTCCCTCCCTCCTCGTGTTTCTGACTTTGCTGCCAGTAAATGCAGGTTGTGGAAGCAGCTCTCATTTTAATATGTACTCAACACACGTATCTAGAATGCATTCTAGACCAGAACATTAAGAAGCACTCCCTGGTCCAGTTTAGATTTACCCTTAATTCATGACTTATTCTGGTTTCTTTTTTGTTCCTTTCTCAACTTCCAAAATTTAGCCTATATTGTTTATGCCACAAGAAGGAAATCTCCCTGCTGACAGCCAAATAAGCCCTACAATACACATATATATTAATCTGCAATAAGAGCATAAATCCATCCACCATGTGGCTGCAAGTAGTATCAAAAGTGCTTGTGGTTAAGATCTAACACCTGGAGCTGTACCTTCTTATACGATGATTTAAACTAACATTAGTTAACCATTGCTTTACTACATGTTTTTAAATGAAAAGACTTAATTTCCGGCTTGAGAGGAATAACTGTAGGAGCTTCAACAGTCTTCAGGTATTTGACAGCTGGTATTAAAAATAAGTATATAAAAATAAATAAGATAAAATTGCTGATATATATATATATATGGGAAACAAAAGAATGAACTTTAACCATCTCTGAAATATATAGCCTGTGATTTATAGGCTGTTACAATTGCAAATCAGTTCTCATAACCTACTCCTATCAATTAAACTACCAATCCATAGTCCAAAAAAGCATCAGAAATGCCTTTTAAACAAATTCATGACAGGTATTTATAATCACAGAACTTCGCCACAATATAAAGAATAGACTTTTAGAAATCTTATCACTCAATACTACAAACAGAGAAGATTAGCAACAGAGATCTGGGATGACTGGACAACAAACTAAGCACAGGTCTTGCTTTAAAACAGCAGTTTCAGTGAGCCTCCACAGTGTTACAACCTGTTGCAAAACAGTTATTTCAGATTCATTTATGATTCTCAGCCAGAATCATGCTCTACGAATTTACCAACATGGTGAAGGAAATTCAGGAGCATAAACCACAACCAACACTTCTGACCTAAAAATATACGTGCATAATAATTATTAGGTATTGACCAAAGGAGATGGAAAAAAAGCAAACAAATAATGTGATCATTCTTCAAGAAGGTAACTGTGTATTTCCAAATGTTTAATTCTTCATAACAATGAAGAAAGCCACCAGTAACACTCAATATTTTGAAGTATTTTGCTCAGGTACTGTATAGACAATACTCTCATAGATCACATCAGTAATTATCAAGCCATTTTTATAGATGCGATAATTGAGCCTGCAATTCTGAAATTACGTGCTCAGATCATACACTAAATTGTTGGCAAGGCCAATATTAGAACCTAGGACTTTCATACATACATAAAGGATACAAACATTTATCCAGAAAACATGAATAAGCAAATGCTAATGCAAATTAGTTTTGAATTTGTTCGAGTCTCGTTCAGAAATGGACTTACCCTGGTAAACAGTCTCCACATAGTGCATTGCTGGTGGCAGAACAGTTAGCCTTCTGAAACCGGTTAACTAATGCACAATCCAGACAAGGCTTGCACTTCTGAAAGCCCCAGTCTTCCTTGAATCTGTTTGGTCTGCATGTCATGCACTGTGCATCCTCCCCATATCCAAAGCCGCATTCCTGTAGGGATTAACAAGCAATAGCAAGCTATTCAGTCACTGAAAGCGTGAACAAGAAGAGAATGCTGGGATAAAATGAAGACCTAGTGTAATTATTACTGAGAGAGTAGGTCTTTCTAGAGACAAAAGCCATCCTTTCAGCGAGTTCAAATGTGTCTTCCACTGCTAATAATCTCCCTTACTTCTATAAGTAATACTTAGTCATCCACTTTATTCATGAAACCACAGCGCATTTGAATGATAAAGGGCTTCAAGGACTCCCACAGTTTCATTATTACTAGCTTATGGTAGAATTATTGAGCTGTCTGTTTTTTAATTAGGTCAGTCATGTGAAAGTGCAGAAACTGGGACAAGTGAAGTATAAAGGCACTTACTCACTTACAAAAACAGCAAAGAAGCACTTTGATATTAAGTTTCATAGCTAAGGTGAACAAAGTTAATGACCGAAGAGAGCGCACTGATCTTCAAAGGCTTGGAATTTCTGTTACCAAATAAAACAGAGCTGGTTAATGACCATCAGCTAGGCATGAAACGTTGCTTAGCCACTCAGAATTTCAGAAACTCAATCCATTCCAGTTCTAACAGTTCTTAAACTGTTGGGAAAGTTTAATAGCCCTGTGGATCACAGGGAGGCACAGTATTTTACCATACAAGAAATATCGTTATGGTTGGTTATTTATCCCGAATTTAGCTGTTTAAAGCCGTTACTACCATTCATTTTGCAAAAGGACACCCAATACAACTGACAGGCTGCAAAGAGAAACACTTAACCCAACAATATGCAATAGTTTTGGGACTGAATTCTACAAACAGATTATCAAGAACAATCAATCTATTTCATTTTTAGGTCACTATCTTAGAGTTATCAAGTTACTAAGAGTTGCTATTCCTTATTCTCATCTGAATATCCTATTAATTTTTTTGCAGTACTTTGGAGTTACATTTGATGCATTAGTGACACACCACAAAATGGCAAGAGGAATACAACAAATTGCTGGAAAGGACATATTGGGAAGGGAGTAGGTGGGCAAGGCATAATGTGGGGACCACCTCCTCCAGTATGTGGTCTCAGTGGAAGAATAGGGCATCTTCCCAGTGGGAAAACAACAGTAAATCTTCAACTGTGTTAACTTAAGAGAAGGTTTCCACCAGTTTCATCCATAACACATGCATGTTTGATGCATACAAATAACCTTTTCCAAAAAGTCACCCACCTACACAAATCTGCTGTACTAAAAAAGCCTTGAACCTTAGAAATGCACTCAGGATTCTCCGAGGTTTTGCATTGAGAAAGCATCTATGGAACAAGCTCTGTGATAGAGTTGGCCAATATGTATTTTATAGTGCCTCTAATTTGCAATGATAAAGTAAAAATAAACAACTTCAGATACATTTTACTGGATATTCTAAGAATTTTCAGTTTTCCCTTATGTTAAGAGTATCTTTAGTGTCCTCTGAAGAACAAGCACTCAAGTACACAGAAAATGGACAATTCTAAGAAACCAACTACAAATGGACACTGAAAATAGCTTTCTTCCTCTGTCTCTAGACCCAGAAATTAAAACACCTAAATTTTAATTTTTGTTTTGTTTTTTAGCTGAAATGTAGTTTCTTACTATTGACTATTATTCCGATTAAGGAGCAGTCAGACAAATCATTGCAGTTAGTGACAACAAAACAAGCATACTATAGTTTCATACACTGTACATCACACTCCTCCTGCGAGATATTGACACTAATAAAGTTGGTAGGCAAAAGGGGATAAAAATATTTCCATTTCTTTTTAACATTTACTTCAGCCATAGTGCATTTTCTACCATTTTATTTAAACCTACCAGTTTCTGCTAGGAATCAATGCCAAAACAATGGAGATTCTAGCAGTTCTATTTTATGTCACCTAAAAATATCTTACTGTGTTCAGTTTTACACTCAATTTCACTTATGTAATTGTAAGACGATATACAAAGCTACATGATTAACACCAAGGACTGTAACCAAACTAATTTCTGTTAGGAGGTTTTGCTCTTCCTAAGTCTAAATAAATTTTTTCATTGAATCTCATTATTCCTTAACACATTCTTTCTAAATACCTACTCTTTACTCCTTCTGTTTAGATCAGCCAAATAGTAATGTTATAGGATATATTATACGGCTCAGTCAAACCATGTATATTTGTATCTTTTGATAAATCACTTGGAATCAGTCCCTCCTAAGTCCTAGTAAACTTTCAAATTAAATTAACTTAATTATAAGTTTTCCTTACCAGACTACCTTTGAAGTTTCAGATTAAAAACAAGCAAACACCAGGAAATAAAGTTAGAATTAAATGCCTTCAACTCAGTGGCCCAAACTACCAAAGCTTGAGTAAATTGTTTCCAGCTCTATCAGATCTTTGCCATAGTTGGATGTATGGACACATCTTAGTGGTCCTTTGTAACATGGAATGGTTTACTTTAAAGCCATAAAAATGGTGGATGCAATATAAAGAAATCTTCTGCCCAAGAAATTTAGTCTCCAGTCTTTTCAAAGATGGCTTCTAAGTCCTTGCCAAAAATTCTGCAGATATAATCCATAACAACTACAACTTTATGTATGTGCTTTTTATGTTCACATAATATTTGAGGTAGTTAACTGCCCGGCAGGTGCAAATAAATATTTAAGCTTGTAAACCAGGCAGAACTTCAAACAGATCTGTACTCATAATTAACCACATTCCCCAAACTGAAGGATATGATTTAGACGATGGATTCAAACCCTTTGAAATCTTGGACTTTATAATTTAGCAGTCCAGCAAAGGTACAAAAAATTGACTGTTCATCTTTTATCAGTACATGTGCAAAAATGATATGCACCAGTTTTCTTAGTGCTCTGTTTATGAAGCTGTCAAGTTGTAAGTCTCATGAGATCTGAATAGTTCCCAGCTCCCCTCACCCCTTCTATCCTCCCACTCATATTTTTAAAAGAAGGCTCATCTCCTGTGGCAGTTCACCTCAGGACTGCAGAAAAGAGAAATAAAACTTTAACCTCAATTAGCTAGATTTAAAAAAAAGCTTTTTTTTTAATTTTTGTGCCAGAAAGAAAAAGAGCAGGTAAATATATCCTATATTTATGTCACCTATTGTGAAGCATATTGTGAAGTACACTTAGCTCACTGTTCCCTTTCCACTTTGCCTTTTCAATGCTACTATCAATGGTACCAGGTAACATTAACGAAAAATTTCTCTCAAATGATACACAGTGCAAGCCAGGAAAACGCAAACACTAATTTAGAAAACTGCATTAAAATTAATAATAAAAAAAAAATCCTCAAAATTCAAATGCACTTCTATTTTCTGGATAGTTATACAGCTTTCACTATCAAAGTATCGTGACATCTCATTACCTTTAATGTATGTATCCCCAGAACAACTTTGTTCAGAAGCGTGTTTCACTCAGGTATCAAGTGAGATGAGTGGTCAAAGCCATGTAAGAATCTGTAGCCAGCTAGTTAACTAAACTCATAACTTATTGTATGCTTTTAATATTTTTAGCTTGAAACTAATACAGACACCTCGTAAAGTATTACCTTGGCAGTGTTAACACTTTTTTTCAGTATATACTACACAAACACTGACTCAGACAGAATGACCAAAAGTATAGCAGACTATAAAGGGTAATGGAGTTAAGTGGTATGGTTTTTCCCTAAAAGTTGAATGCAATACAGAAAGTAAATGAACAGTAAATCAGATTTTAAACATTCTTTCAATTAAAATAACCTCAAATTTCATTTAAAAATGCTTTCAGGCATTATTAAGATCGTAATCTGCAAGTACATTTTAGAATTTGTTTCTAGTTCCACTGATTATCCACAACCTACGTAAGTCCCTAGATAGCAAAGCACAGAGAAGTTCCACTTAGGCCATGATGATTACAAGAATATTTGGTTATTCTTAAGAGAGAGCCTTCCAGTCATTGAGACGCTTTTAATTGATGTCAGGTCACATAACAGGTTGCAGCACTACACAGGCGCTGGGAAATGAAGTTTTTAGTAATACCTTTGAGTATATGGCCTTGTTAAATAGCACACAGTTTTAGCTTCCAAGAGTACCTTAGGCTTTGGATCAGCCTTATCTAGAATCCAATAATCTGCTGTATCTATCAGCAGAAGTCTCTGAGCAGGACAGGCTGCAACAGTGTGCTGCAAAAGTCAAATTGAGCTGCTGTTGCAAAGTGCAAAGTTAGCGTCAGGAAAAGTTTCATGCTCAGTAGGGTTTGAGAGGCCTACATCCAACTGCTCCAGCTTCCAGGAGGCTGACCCAGAAACACGTGTTAGCCTCTCCCGACCCGAGATACGGCAAGCTTCCTCACAAGCTGCTCTCTTGCTTCGGAAAGTTACAGTGACCGCTAAACATGGTAGCAGCTGCTCTCAGCAAGTTCACTGGGACAACACATCAGACATAGCACACCACCTTTCACGTTGTGTATGAGGACTGTAACATTCAGAAGTAGAAACAGTACCTTCCCGTTTAATTCACAATTCCTTTTCTGAGACAAGATGCAGGTCTCCTTTTGCTTTATCATTCACCTGGTGCAAGGAAGCAACCTATGATACATACCCCTGCTTCCGCAACCATCAAGCTCCCTCTGTCCCACAAGCTCTCTGTACAGCAGCAGTCTCTTGGTGACAGTATTTATCATCACATATTTGGTGGCTTTGCCGGCTTAAGGTACTCTCTCCTTTCCAGCTCTCCTTTTTCTTCCTTGTCATGCATTGTCCTCAACTGTACTGATACAACTGTTATGATGCTGAGCTGTAAATCTGACCACAGGACCGATCCAGGTTAAAAGCGATCAGTTCAGTGATCTGTTCCACATTACAGCCTAAAAATATACTGTGTCAGTATAACTGCGCAGGTGGGACACTGTGGAAAGAACTTATTATTGCCAAAACTGTAATTTCAATGTTTCTGAACTACCACCTCAGATGTGATCTGTTGACGAAACAATCCAGAATTGCATATGAAGTTCTGAGTTGCAATATAAGCCTGATGAGGCAGAGATGCAGATTGCCTTTTCATATATAAATAAAAAAATACATGGAAGGGACAGAAAGGTTGTGGGTTTGTTTTTTTTTTTTCTTTTAAAGGCAAATTACAGTGAAAGGACTGGAAGGACTCTCGTTTCTGCACTGGAACATTTTCAGGAAAAGGCTGAAACCTAAACTATCCCAGTTTATTTTTTCTACATTAATTGTGATTTATATAAATTTGAATCATATATAAGGTTTGATTTGTACAGAAACACATTACTGGTAAGATATGACAAAAAAAGGCTCTTACGATGAAGCCACACCAATGACTATTCAGGCACTGGCAACTTGAAGCCACTTAAAGAATGAAAACCCCATGACGCTTTGTTTCCTACTAAATGAATGAGAAACAAAATAATGTTGAGCCACATGAAGCAAACACTTCCTTCTGAATCAATACAGTCATTTTAGTCTCCCACCCTAGGAGAAAACACTGCTTAAAAATAAACCAAAACAACAAAATAAAACAACCAAACTACAAACCCAAAGAACAACCCCAAACAGAAAACCCACATGCTCAAAATCAAGCTATTTCAGTGGTTCAAAGGCTTCACAAACATTATGAAGGACACATGTTTACGAGAAAAGGCTATAGAGATTTTTTTTTTAAATGAAAAAATAGAAACAAACAAACAGGAGAAGCAGGTTTCACTCCCTTCCTCATCAATGCTAAATTGCTGATAAAATAACAAAGCTGGCTCTCTTATGATGGCAATATGTTAATAGTACTTATGTTGATTGTATTTTTTATAAAGTGACTAACAGATTTTAGTTCTAAGTTAATGCAACATCTGCAGCACTGCTGTTAGAACAGTTGATGGTGAATCAGAAAGGAAAAGTTGAGGGTGTACTATTTTTCCCTTATTTTAAGGAAGAAAGAATTACTTTAAAAACATTGTTGAAAGAGAGCCCCACTAAACTGTGACAGGGAAAGCTGAAAAGAACAGTCTAGATTCGGAACTAATTACATGAAATAAGGCTGGGTTTTTTTGTTGGGGTTTTTTTGGGTGTTTTTGGTTTTGTTTGTTTTGGGGTTTTTTTTTGTTTGTTTTTGCTTGTTTGTTTCATGCTATAAGGGGTGTTTAAAGTTGCTTATCTATGCAGACAGGAAGGTCAATCCAATAGACTGAGCACTAGTTTGCAACTAAAATTAAACACTCGTCATAGAATCACAGAACAGCCGAGGTCGGAAGGAACCTTGAAAGAACATCTGGTCCAACCTTTCATGGGACATGGAGCCAAGATGAGATGAGATGAGATGAGATGATCTAGCACTCTGTAAGAAATGTCTGTCTTATATAGAGATAAAGCCTCTCTCCTGGTAAAATTTGTACCCATTGCCCTTTGTCTTGTCCGTGTGATGCTTCCACCCTCTTGTTCCACTCTGTGGCCTCTGGCTACTCTGTTCCACGAAAAACTTCCTGCATTACCATAGGCAAGTTGATTTCTGTGCTAGTGTTTCATGTGTAACTCAAGAAAAGGCAACAGCATTTCCCTAACTTAGAAAGGTATTATGAAATGCTCACATAGTATAGCAACATAGGTCATATAAATAACTCATTAATAGTTGTAAAAATAAGTGTGCATATATATACACACGTACATATGTATATACACACACCCAGTCTGTACAGGTGGTATTTTGCCCTGCACACTTATCCACACTGTTGATGCAAGTCTGTGGTATATCTGAGTGTATCTGAAGACATAGGAACAGACTGGACTGTCACACAGGACCTGATTTGATTGGGCTTTAACCATACCTTAAGTCACCTATGAAGCCTGTGTTAAGATTCTTAAGTCTGATGTTCAGGTGCCACTGTGTCTTCCCTTAGACAACTAATGGCTGTTGACTTGATTGAGTTTTATAAACCCACAATAAAAATCCCATTGATGTTTAAAAAAACCCACCCAGCTATCACAATTAGGTAACAATGTGTTCGTTTTGATTTGTGTGACATCATGTACTTAGTTTAACAAAGGCAAAAGGAAGAAAGCACATGTACAAGTGTACTTATGCTCTAAACTGGTTGCTGATCAATTCAGTGGCAATGTATTTAAGCCATAGTACCCATCTGTACCATGGTATTTATCTTAATTTTTATTCTGAGAGCTCCAGTATTCCTTTCGTAGCGTTTAGCCTACTAATTCTACTTGGCTTTTGAAAGGAACACAGTTCCTATTTTTGTCTAGTCAGTAATAAAAAGAAAGAAATCTACAGATTTCAATTGTAACTAAGATGGAGTAGTTTCTCATAAGTAGGATGAAGTGATGGCTCTACAGTCCTTGACATTGGATCTGTCTGCTTCAGCTTACTCAGCAGTAGAAGTTCTACCTGAACTGAGTTTCAAGGGAAGGAAATAAGGACCTATGTTTATGTCAACTGTTCACATGGTCCAGTGCTGCATGACCCAACAGCTGGCTTTTTGTATTCAACAATATAGGCTGATTTTTTTTTGTTAAAGGTAAAAAAGAAACCTGTCAGTCAATTGCTTAAAACACTGGGGGGGAACTGAAGCAAAAAACCCACTGATAACATTGTATTTTACTATATACTTAAACATACAGTCATGCTCACACATCCAGCAGTTTATCTTGTTTTATCCATAAGCGCTAAATATTTGATAAGAAAACAGAAATATTATTTGTTATTAAGAAACTGTTATTAAACTACAGCATAATTACATCACTTCTTTCTCACATGTAAAAATACCCCAAGCAAACAAGACTCCCCCTGTGCTGCAAATTACTTCAAGTATATCATTAAATCCCTTTTCCTTTTGCATTCTGACCTTTGACTTAACATACTTTGTCATTTCAAGCTGTAGTTCAGCATGACTACTCTCAACTGCATTTCAGTAACAGCCATAGCACCACATCCTTCACTATGATTCACAGAAAACTGTACCTCTATTTATAAAGGACATTATGCTTCCTCTCACATTTAGGTTTGAGCAAAAGCTGTTTAGTTATTTCAGTTCTAGTGTAGTAGCAAAAAAAAAAAAAAAAAAAAAAAGTATTTGAAAGCCTATTCATGTCTGGGAGAAGCAATTGCTTACACATTGAAATTAATTAAGCATTCATATTTTCAGAAAAAGTAGTCCTAAGAATCAGGACTATCAGACTTTAAACAAAAATAGTGAAAGTAAAAACATAGTTTGCAACAGTACACTATTCAAGTTACGACCTTCCTATTTTAGTTTAGCATTTCTTTATTAAATTGAAATAAAACTGTAAGTACTGAAGGCATTAGTTTCTACACTTTTGGTTTTTATTTGCCAACTAAGTAAGTATGCTATATCAATGCATATAATACTGCTTTAGTAGGACCACTGTTATGAAGTGCCATATTTACAAGTGCCGTTATAAATTAGAACACCCCCCCCCGAACCTTTCAGTCCTCAAATTTAAGGCCAATCTGAAAAAAACCCAAAACATTCAAACAAAACCACATCCATACCATTAGTCATCTTCAAATCTCTATTTAATAGCACTGTTTGTATGACTAAACCTTAACTAATACTGCCTAACATAGAAAGCAATCCTCACTAAAGTGTGAAATTCAAGTATTTCTGTTAATACACTGAACGCTAGCTACAGGGAGTGGAGAGATGGGGAAAATGTGCTACTCAGGTTCAGTAAATCTCTTCAAACTACCCGCAAACCACAATACTTCTGCTTTTTTCAGAGCTGAATATAGTAAGAAATACAAAGCCACAAACTGAAAGCTTCTTTCCCCCTGTTGTTTAAACATACATATGCACCAGATTTAGTAATGCTTCCTGTTAAAATTTTTTCAAAAATAACATATTAAATTCCTGCTTAGATCTATATAACATACTTGCCTACAAAAGCAACCCTGAAAATTAGATTTCACTCCTCCAAAATAATACCTTAAATTCCACCTTTATCATCCTTTTTACACTATCAGTAAGAGTACAAAACAGAGTTTGCCCTTCAATATAAAAAGGCACTGGGCAGGGCAGTTACTTCTCTCTTGCTTTATGGCCCTACCTATCAGGTATCCATCAGACTGCACAGATATGCCTGGGACACAGTTTTACACTCTTAACAATGGGCAAGACGTAGGTATAGTAGCTGGACACTGAAGAATGAATCTTATGCATGAGATTTGACAAGTCTTCTCACCCTTCATGATACCAGCTTGCACCCTCTCTTTTTTGCCTGACAATCTTCACACCTCTAGCATGACACACCTGCTCCCCCAAAACATCCAGTCTCCCCATGCCTCATAACTCATTCTGTTATCTCTCTCATCTCCAGTGATCAAGTTAGTGAACCCCACCACATCCCTCCCTCCCTCTAGTTTCAGCTATGTTTTCCTTTATTGTTATCTATTCTTGCTTATATAGAGCACCTACTTTGTCTCTGCTGAAAGCAACTAAGACCACCCTCATGACTTGCATTCAGACTTGGAATTTTGCTGCAAGTTTTGCCAAGTTAACTTGTTAGTTCTACTGAATCCCAGTCCGTAACTTCAATCAGCATTCATCTCCATTGATTCACTTCTGCACTCCTAAAAAAACTGCTATTCCTAAAACTTTTATGGGGATTTTCTTTTGGAATGGATGCAGTTCTAAAAGAAAAAAAAATTACATAAGGCTCACAACAACAATCCTTCCCTCTCCATGATATTAACAAGGACTTCTTATGTGCTTTCTACATATTATCACGTATTCTTCTGGCCTCAACCTTCTCAATTACTTTATACGGCATAAAGATATAGACTAGGTTTATAGAATTTTCACTAAGTTGTAAAACAAAGAAATTGAGCCCCACTTCAATCTAGATCTCCAACACAAAGTGCTCCAAACCACTGAGCTAGTGAAAACAGACCGATCACCTATCTCCCAGCTGCTCTGAGGAAATATCTCTGTTCTCACTTGAATCCTATTCTGTATTTATGTGCTTATGCCCTTATTTTTATTATAAACCATTGTGCTAAAACAAGTTGTTGTAGAGAAAACATTTAAACATTGCCTATAGTGGCAGTTTCACCTAAAATCCAGAACTGGTTCTGAAAGTAGACCCTGTAAAAATCAAGCACACCCCATTTTAGTGGTCTGTACCAATCACTAGTTTGAAATGAGGTTATTCAGTCTTAATTCTCTGTATTTTTCCCCTTTTGTAGCACTAACTCACCTTTAAAAAAAAATCACTTTAATTTGAAAGCCCATACCCAGATCCTCTAATGGTACTGCCTACTTTATTAATAGCATCATCACTTTCTGAACTAAGAACTTTACATAAAGAGAACCAGAAAACAGGATACTTGAAAAACTGTAAAAGGTTCAAACGCTGAAGTCATAAAAAAGTATTTCCATATAAATACAGATATCTATTGTTTTAACCACATATGTAAATGCACTTATTGGAAGCAAAGTAAATTCAAGAAAGCATGACTTGCTTACCTTTGAGAGTTCCATTCCAGGTCCACACTGTTTGCAGAGGATACAGTTTCCGGTGTGGTCCCTAAATTCTTGCTCTCTGCAATCTCCAGTCTCACAAATTACCCTACTTAGCTTAAAAAAAAAAAAGGTAAACTCACTAAAATATAATTAATCTGTGAATAACATGTAAGGTACATGAATCCTAAATCTGAGGAAAAATTCATGTTTCTATCTTAAAAATAACTTTCTGCATTATAAAAAACTTTAAATATGTCAATGAAAGTTAATAATCTAACTCCAAAGATGGATAAGTGGCCTGAATTTTAAAAGTTCTCAGTACTCAGTGATTTGCAGTAATTTTACACTTTTGAGAAGACCTGCTTGATATTTGGCACTTGTGTAATGTCAAAACACTTAATTGATTGAACAAGAGTTTAAGTTCCTCACTTTACCCAACGTTATGAAAAATGCACACGACCATTTACTAAAGCTACAATTTTCATGACAGTAAGATACGTCACATTACATTATATTGCTGTGTTTCATTTATTTGTGATTTTTAAAGTTTTTTTAATGATGCTATTATAACTGACTGAATTAACTAAAATACATTCCTTTCAACATAAATATTTAGAAATTTTTAAGAGGTCACTCAAACCTGCTGGAAACTTAAAAAGCACCCCAAACCTATATGAATACCATTTATTCTAAATTTCACTGTCACTTTACATTTAATGGGCCCAATGAGAGAATCCAATGTCTGCCTTCAAAGGCATGTAAGTACATTATCTGACCAAACCAGAAACTAAGGTTATGAGAAATACCATAAGCAGTAATATCAGCCATGCAAAGTCTCAGTATAATCCCTGGCATCCTACCCAGGGACATTAGCAAACCCTGTGAGATCCCACAATAGAATTTTAAATTAAATACCTACATACAGACTTCCATCACAGAAAGTGTTCTCCACAACTGCTACTAAATTCTCACTTTGCGTATTACTCTTTTCAGAAAGACCAAAGCCTTTCTTATAGCTATGAAGCGTTAATTACCCTTAGTTCTAGAGCTTGTCGCTGCAAGCCAGAGTTGAAATATGCTTAGTAGGCAATGTAATTGTGTACTATGCTATGTTCCATGGACAAACTGAATACTCCAAACTCCTAAACTATATATATTACCATACCGTACTAAGAGACAGCCACTGCAAATTGACTAGAATTCCTGGCATCTCTCTACAGTGAAGCAGTATCACCTTTACAGCACTATATTCACCTATATTTTCTGTCCTATTCCAGTCCTTCTTCCATGAAGAGGTTCAGAAAGTAAAATTTTGTAATAGCACGTGAGGAGTAGCAAGAAATTATACAAATCAGTTGACAAGCTCACTTTTAAATTGATAAAATGAATATGTAATTGTCTGCGTATGTGTGCTTAAGACTTTTAGTGTTAGCAGTAATGTATAAAACAAAAGACACCATTCCTATGTTCAATACAGTTTTTTCAATGTTCATCCTGGGGGAAAAAAAAAAATAATAATTTTTAACTTACCAAATATGCTAGTAAAATTATAAGCATCTTCAGTTTATCTTCTCCTTGTAATCCTTTAGCATCCATTTCTTATAATTAAACCTTTCTCCCTAGAAAAAAAATAAAGGAAAAAAGAGAAAATCATTATATTTCACAATGTTGTTAAAATTGCAAAAGTAATATGTCCATAGCACTTCACGTCATTCAGCATGTCAAAATATGTATCAGTTAATGCCATTAAAACATGTCAGATGGATTCCTGCAAGCTAAACAACAAACATACACTTTAAAAATCATGTTGTTTTTTAGATGAAAGGCAATATACACAAAGTTTCTATAGCCTTAATTCTCAAAAGAAGAGACTGCTATCAGTCTAGATTAGAGATCAACATTTATAAATCTAAAATCTTCTAACATCCCTAACATATCTTGCTTGCCTGTTAGATGCTCAACTAAGTACATGATTAACAGACAAAAAACAATTTTTTCAAATATGCCACATATCAGCCAAGACATAGCTAACCATGAGAATGTTTCTTTTATGTTGCAATGTGGAGCAGAATGGGTTTGCCTAGTGGTTAAGAGAACATCTTCTACCTCATTCTGAGCTACAGGCATACACAGGATCTGTTTCTGTCACTTACCTAAGGAATACTAACTTCTTAAGATGTATTAACATGATCATTTATGATCTGGTAGGCAAAGACTATTATAGAACACATTTCAAACAGCATAACCAAATCACACCCTACCTCAGACAATTTTTATCGTAATAGCAGAAAGAGAGGAAAGAACGGTCGATAAATCCTTGCTCAGTTATTTTTTAAGAAGTGGTAAAAAATGATAAAAAAATGAAGGGGGATTATTTGAAACCCTCATGGAAAGGAAGTTCTAGTTTGGGGTTAGGCTTTGTGGATTATTAAATCAACGAATTGCAGCCCCAATCACTAAGAATATTGTACTTGGCGAACAAAACATTTTTTTTCTCTGCTGCTTCTCCTTTTGTTTATTTGGGTCTTTGTGTTAATTTCCAGTTTCTTATTTTTTTGGTTTTGTCAGCTGGTAATGCAAGCGTAACTTTTAGTTCAGAAATCCAAACTATATAGGAACAATAACCAGAAAAGAATAAATAAATCCAGCCTACATAACATGCTATTTGAATTTTATCTTAATTTGCATACCTTATACAACTGTAATATAATGTCATTGCTTTCAGCTAGATGTGAAAAATAATGTTTAAAATGGTTTTGGCCTACTTTATAGGCTAAGGACTGATGCTAAATTATGCCGTTTTAAAAGACAAGATAAGTAATTTTTATCATTTAAAACTAGAAGACACTGACAAATGAAAGGATGGAACCCAAAACATAAGGAAAATAGTATAGAAAAACATTAAGAACAGTTGCAAAATACTGTACAATATGGAACTATAACAAGCATAATACTTCAAAAAATATATAACCAGAACGAGCATAAACTATAATTAACACACAAGTTCACATTTTACTGCATTAATATCCTAATTAACAAATTATAGTCAATAAGAAAGTATACTCCAGTGGCACTGTTGATATCTTTTAAGATAAACTGTATTTTGAAGTGTAAAAAGAGCTAAAGTCTGCTAGGAAGAACAGCACAGGCAAAGAGGTGTGTCAGCACTCTACAGGAAAGCCAAGATTACATTTTTATGGTTATTTCTCACTTAGTGATGGCAATGGTCTATGGGCCAATGACAATTACCAGATTATATGAATGTCAACATGGGTAAAAAAGAAGGCATACCATCAAGTAATACAAATACACACCAGTACAGTATTTGACAGAGCTTGGGGTTTTTTTCAGTCTGAAGAGGGAAAAAAAAAAAGAAAAGCTAAGAAACATGAAATGGGAAATCTCAAAGAATTCTGGATGACCCAAATACAAGTTTGATGTAAAAAGTACTGTAGAAAAAATGGAAAAATGGAAGAGTCAACAAACTTCAAAAGTTATTAAGGGCACAAAGTTGGCACTAGAAGCTGACAGTGCTAATGCTGCAAAAGAAAATTAGGTGTATAAGAACAAAAGTATATAGCATCAAAACAATTTCTAGTAATAGCAAAGACGAAACAGTGGACAGAGACAGTAAAAATACTGTTAAGGTAACCCAGAATTTTAAAGAAATGTTTCTTTTCTATGTTTGGAAAGAAACAAGATGGATAAAAACCACACACCATTAATAAATACACCTTCTAGCTGACTAGTAACTGAAGAGCTGCTAAGTAAAAACAGATTAGACGCAAGACAAATTGTGAGACTTTGCACCTCAGTAACCTTGAAAAAAAAAAGGTATCAGGAAAGACTTAAGGTTGCTGCTGTTCAATTTTTATACATTTGGAATGCTACAGAAATTCAAGAGCAGTAATGTTAGGAAAAGATTAAAAAAACCAAAGAATAGTAATACAATAAACACCTCTCTATGCAATATGACAGAAAAGTAGTCCTGCAAAACGAATTTAACTTCATTTAATTCAGAGAAGACAAAACAATAAAGCTAAAGGTCTAAAAGCACCATGATACAAACTGATTAAATATGACTTCAAAGAATCATGCTGAAATTAAAGGGCTTTGGGAGAAAAATCCCCATTGACTTCTTGATTTCATATAATGGTATTCAGTGGAATAAAATAAATACTTTATATGCTTTCCTAATTGCTATAGGATGCAAACCTTTACATAAGCGTGCAAGTGAAAGAAAACTGCAAATGTAATTGCTTTGCTTAGAACTGAATGTCAAGTGTTCTAAGTCGTATCAATTTATAGCCATTAAATTCCTTAATAATATTATTGTTAAAGAAATAGAACGTAGCAGTTCATATGTAATTATCACCATCTGTATAATAGTACCAAAATTTTAAAAATAACATTCTTTATAAGTTTAAATGTATGTTTTATTTTAAAATTTAAGATTTACTTTTGCTTGTGAAAATAGATGTGTGACATATCAAAAAAGAAATTGAATATCATAATGACTGTATATTTTTATGTCATTTCATATAGAATTATCAATACAAACAATATTGGTGAGCTGTACTATGCCTAGTGATCTAAAATATGGAGCTGTAGCGTAATCTAAACAGTCTGTATTTTTCTGAGCAGGTCACCTGAAGTATGGAAAAATAATGAAAATTAAGCACAGCCTGATTAACTGGCCAGCAGATTCAGTACTTGCCATCTTATTGCAATAAAACTATCGTAGCTTTATGCAATGAAACCACATTCATCCTATACATTTTTTCCAATATGCAATAACCTGAAGAATTAGTATTGTAAAAAAGTTAGTTAGCATATAAACAAGTTATTAAAATCAATATTGAAACAAAGCTAATGATGTATTTTTATGTTTGTAATATTCTGCAGTTACAACTGGATTCAAAAAACAAATGCCAGTTCTTAACAGAAGGTAGTACAGAATAAGAAGCAGTATTAAAAATGTTGCTGGTGATACTGACAGCTTGTATCTCAGCTTTTGGAGCTCCAATATCTGTTACATGATGATCTTCTTATAGAATGTACTTCAAAGATTTTTAGAACATAGAAAGCACACGGAGAAGCATGCTGTATTAAAACGCATTTTGTTGACTTAGGTGTGGAAATTTTATTGCACCTGTGAAATATTTTCTATTTAAAAGAAAATCTGCTGCCTTTATAACACTCTTGCCAAATCCAACACGTTCAAACATCAGGAGTTCCAAAACCCAGAGTAAATTTCCAAAATCAAGTAATTCAGAACTGGCATCAAACTATCACGGACTTCTCCAACTCATCTACACATTTTACTGGGCTTGAAATTTGTAGACTGATCATTGTCTGTAAGATGCAATCTCATGGCTTTAGGTCTATGATGTAATACAAGATATCTTCTAGGCAATTTGTCTTTTATAATCATCAGATCTTCCAAAATAAGCTTGCAGGTCTACGGGCCTTAAACTTCAGTGCACTTAGTAGCACCAAAACATGTTCAAATCATTTCAGTAGATGCCTGTGGTATTGTATCATGCAATCATTGTGCTTATTGTCCCAGTTCCTACCAAGAAAACCCTCAAAGACTATATGCTGGCTATAACATACAAGAAAGAAATTAACTGATGTACAATAAAAAAACCTCTGTTAAGAGTACAAAAAAATAAAAGGTTTCTTTTCATGGCAACATTTTGATAAAAATAATGCGAATGGTTAAGGCACATTAATAACTCGTTCTATTGAAAGCAAGTCCCAAAGGAGACGTAACTGTGCCAGCTGCTTGTTTCCTGTTTCTGTCTCCAGTTTGGTTAAAAGCCCTGCTTAAAAAGCAGACACTGCAGCACTTAATAATAGGTTGCCATTGGGCAAATTTGTTCTGTCTTGATATCAAGTGGCATTACACTGATGTCTGTTGGAGACAAGCCATTCACCTCATATGCATTCAAGTAAGAAGTAACTTGAAGAATTTTTTGCCTCTAAAATAGAGAGAAATAGACCAAATAGAAGTTCAATACATTTAAACATTCTTTGTTCTTATTTCGATACTGATATTTACAATGCTGAGTTCAGTCAACCTCATTTTTATTAAATGAAAGAAAACTGCGGACACATATTTTTGAGGTCAGTAAATCATTCCAAATGCATCTTTTTAGGTTAACAGTAATATGCTTGCCCAAATCACTCAGGGAAAAGCAATCATCATTGGCAACGTACTGAACTCAAAAGATACAGAACTTTCACTAAGAAATGTGATTGCATAGTTTTAAGGTTCTGTGGGCCCTAGTATGCATGTGTATAAAGAGGACAACGTTAAACAGTAAATAAAGAACATGTAATAAATATATTGTTGAAGTAAGAACTTCCGACCCTCCAGGGTCCTAGAAACCACTGTCCTCCAAAATTTACTCCTACTTTTACTTGCTCTCCTGAGCTGTAGTCATCATTCTATTTCCAAGTCAATCTGTCAGGAAAATATTTCTTCCATCTCTCCAAAAAAAAAAAAAATTAAAAAAAAAAAAAAGAAGTTTCACCACGAAGAACAACATACCACTTCAAGACCTGAAGAAGCAAGATTAAATTAAGGCCTACTAACACGTTTCTCATACATATAAGCATTGAAATTTCAAGTCACTATCATCCATCTTCCAAGGGAAATTTCCGAAGGGATGAAGGGTCCCAACTTTGAATTCACTTAGCTTTCCTAGATCTTATAAGTTTCCCATATTTAATTTGACATTCATACTTGACGACCACCTTTCAGGTTCTCTGTAACACTGGCAAAGAGTATTCTGAGAAGTTCTGGGTAAGAGAGAGGGAAAATATAATCACCTTATCTTGCCAACAGAGGTCTCTAATATCCAACAAATAAGATCTCAGCTCCCTTCTAACCACCCTGTTTCCCACCTGCAGCTGTCAACTGCATGCAATAAAATGACAAGGAGTGGCAGATGGCTTTAGCAGAATCAGTGCCCCACGGGCAAGAAACAAGAGAAGGGAAAGTACTTAGGCTGCTGCAATGATAAAGACAAAGGGGAAAAGTTAGGGACATGAACTTCCACTACAGAACTACACATCGTTATTCTGTCTCATACTTGTAGAACACCTTCCCTTCACACCTTGCCTACAACCCTTGTACTCTTCCCCTTTGTGAAGTAAATAAGGTCTTGTCTGACTACACTTGCTCCAACTGCCCTGAAAAAGCCCATGTGAGAAAAAAATAAATAAATACTGTCAGCGAGGTAGCATCCATCACATTAAATATTGTGTTGAAGAAATACGTATTTTTCAGAAGCTGCCATACATGAAACTGTACAAAATTAGGCAGCTATGAATTTATTTCTAGAGTTGTAAAGACAGAGATAGCAGATTAGAGTTGGAACACTGCTGGTAATAGAAAACATTTATATGTATTTTAGGGGCTGAGGGAAGAGAGAAAGGAGATTTACACATAGCCAGGAAATATTTGTGCTCCTTCTGAGTATCCCATGCTTCGAGTTACATTAGCTGAAACACCCGACTTTACAGGAACAATGGTGATAATACTTTTAACACCCCAAAGAAGCATCTCTACAGTGTCTTCACTATCATATACAGCATTTACAAAATGCATTATATCCCAGTGTCTCAAAAAGAGTATAATCAGCAGAACTTGAGAATGAACTACGTAGTTCATCCCTGGTTTTGCTACTTACAAACGTTGTTCCAAATCCATACTAGTAAAATAGTTATCATCCATGTTCTTCAACATAACCAGACTACCATTAATTAGCAATTGAAGTGGCATATCATAACAAAGGTGCAATGTGGCGACATTTTTCCTACACTTCAACAAAGCTTTTTACAGGATCAGAACCTGTGATTCACACAAGAACTCCTAATCCCATTGAAGTTGATGAGACTGTTTATAATGAATAATTCTGTGCTTCAACATCAAAACTGTGGTAAAAAAATGTTACTCCTTCTTTTTAATACATCACCTCACTCATCTTAACTTCTAGGAGACACTAGCTTGCTAGATGAAATCTCAGCATAAAGCACCATTTGTAAACATCTGTACTTAGAGACGTGAATAAGTAATACAACAAAATGAGAATGCCAATATTAGATTCATATTTCATTTACACCAAAGTATACTAATAGTTCTCTTTCAAAATAATTTTTAAGAATCATAAATTATAAAGCATTGGGCTGGTTAATACAGTAACTACCGAAACAGTGCAATACTAACATGTTACATTTATCCTGCCATCCTTTAGTGGTTTTGGATAGCACACAATGTATTCATCCTCAGCATTCTCTTTTATTAGGATTGCAACTGCAAGTTGAGGAAACTGAGAAAAAGTAATTTACTGCCTCCTTAACTAACAATTTACACATCTTATTACTGAACTAATAAAGAAGTTTAGTTCTGTTTCTAAAAGAACCCTCTTCACTTATATGGTAAAAAGCTTCCAGTTAATATACTCAACTTGTTTTACGTGTGATGGTGAAGGTGTGCTTGAAAGACATTATGCAGTAGAGTTAACAAACCTACCTACAGATTGAATCAATTTGCCACTTTTGCATATACTAAATGCTCCCGGACCCCTTCGTTAATTTGACAAAAGCATTCATTTAAAGTAGTTGTAAGTACAAAGGCGGTAAATAGGTAGTGAGTCTCAAGATTTTTCATGAATATCAGGTAAAGCTTTCAGTCCAAGGTCAGATCAATGGAGAGAGACATCAGGAAAGGAAGTCAATCAAAGGCTTTTCAACAGAACCGTAACTGTGGCTTTTCAACCTCTTACCAGCCAAGAGAAAAAGTCACTAGCTCCTGTTACCTCAACTCCAGCTCCAAAACTGTTTGAAGCGAACAGCAACTTACTTATGCAGCAGACAGGAGAAGAGCCTGTGAACAAGAAAGCCCGGCTTTCAAGGGCTTTTTGTTCGCCGCACCCCGGAGCGTGGAAGAGTTACTCCCAGGGCTGCCGAGATCTGCAAAACCCAGCGACATCGGCTGCGACCCTCTTGCGCTGCGCGGAGCCCTTCGTGCCCACCGCGGGACACGTCGGGGCGGAGGGGCCGGTTAGAGAGCGGCGGAGCTG
>NW_009649705.1:1169464-1183240 GCF_000708025.1 Charadrius vociferus
GGCGCCCCCCCTGCCTCCAGAGGCAGCCTGGGCTTTGGGGGCTGCAGCCTTGGTGTGGCTGATGTCCCTCAGTAGGAGTCTTGCCTTAGAAGCGCCTATGGCTGCCTAGCCGTGGGCTCTTGGGCGGTTGTTAAATGGACTGGGCAAAACCCCTTGCCGCCATTCAGAAGGTGAATGTAGAAGGAGGTCTTGTAACTGACCAAAGTCCTTTACACCTACCCCACCTAAAGAGCACAATGGAGGCCCTCTGACAATGTACGGCAAAATTCTCCCCAAAGTACTTGAGTAGTTTTTTCCCTGCTGGCTCAGTTACCCTTCTATAAGCATAGTGTCAAAATACCAAGTGCAAGTTCAGGAATCCAGCCCTTCAGAGAGAATAAATTATTCACAGTCACTAGAAAGGGTGTACTTCACTGCTGCTTAGTGTGACGTAAATTAGGAGCTTTCCAGAAGCTAGTGATGCTCCAACATTGGTGAAACCAATCTTGAAGACCTTGGTGGAAAAACTGCTACTGCAGGGATTTTGGGTCATTAGTTTTACTTCTAATGAAAAGGTTATCGATACCTCTACAGTCTAGACAATTGTATGGATACACTGGGAACTGAGTTAGGTTCTGAAGAAAATGAACGAATGGCTTTTTTTTTCAGATAAACAGAATTTTGGGGAGCTTCTCACAGAGATAAAATTTTGGAGTTCACCAGCCACGTGGACTTCTGTAAAAACAAGTAGCTCTTATTGAAATAAAGCAAGATATCTGTGAAGAGACAAATGGTTGCTGCAAAATCAGTTGTTTTCAATTTTGAAAGAAATTCAAGTAACTGAGAATGTGCAGGGATTTTCATGTAATTATTTTATAAAGGGCCTTCAAAGAAGAGTTTTGCTTCAGGACCCTTGCCAGAAGGAGCTCTGCAAGAGGGTGGAATTTCAGTGAGGAATGGCATGCTGCGGCGCATCTGTTGTGAAAGGCAGCTGCTGCACAGCACTGAGTGTGCTACATCCTCTCACTGTTTACAGACAACTGTTCTGTGTGTTATCTGTTTTCTGTAGATAGTAGTGAAATGTACTGTGTGAGTTTCTTAGTAGAGTCATATGTGTTTCAGATATTCGTTTTGAAGTAATATAGTTAGACATAATAGATGTATTAAAACATCCCAGAGTTCTTAAAGTGTTGACTAAACACTGAGGATTACCATATAAAGAAATATTAAGACTTTCTCATCAGACAGGGGGTTACTATACCAATGAGTTAGGGGCAACATGTAGTCTGTAACACTGAAACTTAAACTTTTAAGTCCCTGTTGTACCATGTAAAATGTTTCCTCTCAATGTAAAATGGGTGAGTTAATTCAATTCATCATTGAAAGATGTTGAAAATTGCAGGGTTTCTTTTGTTTTAAATCCTGATGCTGCTTCTAAGGAAATGGAAGAAGTGAACTGTTAGAGCAACTACTGCAGATGCAAGTATAGAGATTCTCACTACAGTAGAGAAAGCAGAAAAGAATATTTGGAAAGTAGTTTCAGCTGACCCCTTTGATAAGACAAAGTTGCGTGACATATCTGATGTGGAAGCAGAAATTGTACAGCAATAGGAAGTTGTTATCTCCATATCTCAAATGCTAACACAGTTCTCCCAGTCAACTGTGAGATAGATCTACTCTTGTTATGACAGCTGTTGGAAACTGATGTCAGTATAACTGTGCAATGTCTTTTGATAGTCTTAACTATTACAAACCTTAAAATATGTTTATGATGTTATCTAAGACACACTGTTTGGAAATGGCTCTATTTATAATCAGAAATTGCTCCAGCTATTTTAATAAATAAATTATATACTTGTGAGTTTCCTAGTCAGATTTGCTTGAAAAAGCATTGTCAGCTACTTCTTTCTGAAGACTTAAGCCTAAGGATTAATTAATGTTTATACAGCACTTTGTAAAAGCAAAGTCCTAAGTGCCAAGAATTATTATTATTTAATCTTTAAAAGTCAGATCAATGAAAGACTAAACTGTCAGAGAAGTGCTATTTAAAATAACAAAAATGCTGAAAATCCTCTCCCCCCCATACTTAAATATGTCCAACAGTGCTTCCAACAGTCTCACTTACATACAGACAGGCAAAGATATTTTTTTCAGTTTAAATGGGTTAACGCCCATCTGTTTAAATATGTGGGAAGGTTATCTAAAATTCTAGGGACTTTCTACAGAATGAAAAAAAAATCTTTTTTTTCTGAATTGCATTTCCAGGGCCTAAATATTGTAATATATGGAAGTCCTACTCATAAGTGTAATCCATCTGATTAACCAGTGTTACTTCTGTGCATAGTTTTACCCGTTTGTGTGATGGGTCAGATCCTATAGTGATAGTTTAATTTTATTAGACTGACATAGTTATTTTGACTTCTGGGGAAAAAGAATCCTTACATTATTTTTTAATTTGCTTCTCTTTCTACTTTACAGCAAGCAGAGGTATGGTTTAGAAACAATTTTCCTCAGAAAATAAATGTACATGTTAGAAAACTAGCAACAAGCAAGAGAAGACTGGAAAGGTAGAGAAGCTCATCAGTGAAGTATGGAATTAATAAGTAAAAGCATCTTTTCAGGGTTACAGAAACATCTATTAGTACATCATTGTAATTTAAGGAAAAATACAAATTTAGTATTTGCTTTGGCTATGCCTTAAACAATACTCTTCCTTGACAGCTATATACATATTATTCATGCAGTGCTAATTACTTTCCTTACAATGTAATTGACTTGTTAAGTCAGAATATGAATTAATTGGTGGTATAGAAAAGTAAATGATACCAAGTCAGGCCTAGTTAATCTCTGTCTGGCATACTATCTCTTGATATTCAGTAAATTTAAAATTTATATATACAAATACACTTTTAATTAGAAGAAACAAAGTTTGCAGACTGACTAATGAAAGCTGACTACATTTATCTGGAAGTGTTGATAACTTAATCTTATTCAGATGCAAGCAGACTGCTAAAATTTGGGTTTGCATGTTACTATGGTACATACTGAAATATGAACATTTGAGGATCCTATGGACTGATAAACCTCCTAAAGAATGGTTTTCAAACAATGCTTAACAGCTATCAGTTATGCTGACTTTTAGTTGCAATTTGTTAATAAACAGATGTACTTAAGATTTATATACACTTAAATTTAGATTTAAGAATATACATCTAAAGTCAGTATTTCAGAAGAACTCACTACCCACCATTAAGACTAGATTTTCAAAGAGCTCAGTGTCTGGAATGTTGAACTTCTTTG
This sequence comes from Charadrius vociferus, assembly GCF_000708025.1. Lineage (NCBI taxonomy): Eukaryota > Metazoa > Chordata > Aves > Charadriiformes > Charadriidae > Charadrius > Charadrius vociferus. The sequence continues at coordinate 1,172,744 of NW_009649705.1, forward strand.
CAAGTCTGGCCCCAATTATGGGTTCTAAGTTCTTCTGAAAATCTAAATTATATTTAAATATGTACAGAAGAAGCTTGAGTCTTATTTTAACAGACGGACTCCAGCTGCAGCCACGGAACACTCATGGATTTGGCCCAAACTCACCTAAAAATCTGGCCCTTTAAAACTGCAAGTATATAGTGAATAATCCTAAATCTTCTAATGATTGTTCCTTTATAATGAATTTCTGGAGTAGATCTCTTAAATTTTCTTAAACACAGTACGTGTTCATAGATATGAATTTGAGGAACAGAATACAAAATAGTGTGAATGGAAATTGCTTCACTGAAATAGGATCAAAACTTTCATGAAGTTCAGCAAAACCAGGTGTTTGCTCTACATAAGTTAAGATTTCTTTGGTTTCTTTATTAAAATGTCTTAAAGGAAACTTTTATAATCAGTTTAAAATGTTACTTTTATTATCAAGATTTCTTTTCCTATTGTGTAGTTGAACTATCATCAATCTTGAAATAAAACCATTTCCCTTTTGTATATAAGGATGTTATATTTATAAATTTAGTTCTAATAGCTCATGGAAGAGGAGACTTTTTTCGTCTGAAGTATGCAACTATTAGGATTACTAAAAAAAAGAAGCGTTACTTGAAGAAATCACAGTTTAACAAAAGCACTGAGAGCAAATAAAGTATACACAGTATGTAGGAAATATGGTTGGTCTTTTCTTAGAAAATAAATACTCCCCTAAGTCATTTAATACTTGTATTCGAATATGACTTCACAAAACTATAGACAGTAGGAATGAGCAGTGCACACCAAAATCTTATATACCCCCAAAATATTGAAAAAATTTTGGTTTTTCTTCAGTTTTCAATTGTCTATATATTCTAGTCTATTCTCAGTGTAATTCTGTCTGAGTTGCAAATAAAATGCTGCATAAATTATATATAATCTTTCAAACTTTGTACACAAAATGATGTGTAGTATTACTGTTTATGTGAACTTTATAATTTCTTAAAATCTCGCAACACAAAACTGCCAAAAAAATACAAAATCCAGTACCTGTTATCTGATGAAGTTTTCCAGTGCCCAGGCTTTCTGCAGCTTAATTTCACACTGCCAGAGCTTCTGTATTAAATGCTTTTACCTCCTTAAAAAAAAAAAAAAAAAAAAAAAAGTATGTCAGCACAAGCCCAGACGAAACTCCAAATCCGGGAAAATAAAATTAACCATGCAGATCAAAGGCAGACGAGCACTGAGACCAAATGCCTGTAATCTGATCAGTGATCAGTTGCCGTACATCAAAGGCAGTGCTTTGGAGAGGAAAAAAAGCTCCTTTTCCAGCAGGTAGTTGCACTCTTAAATTCTGCCTTTCAGTACTCTAGTTCTTTTGTTAAAAATCGATCACTAGCTTCCCCCCCCACCCCCCCCCGCCTTTCCTTGCTTGTGCTGGGAGAATGCACACGATTCTGAAACGCTAAGAGTTGAGTGGCTGGATCTGTAGCTTTTGAGTTCCCAAGCTGTGTTGTGGATTGTGTGTTGGAAGCTTTCCCCAGTGCCAGCGGGTTCCGCTTTATCCCTTTCATCTCGCTGAGCTGCAGATCCCATGACATCATTCAATGCTGTGGGACTGGTTAGAGAGCTATAATACACCCTGTGGGGGAATACAGCTAAAGAGCAACAAGAGTTTGCATGATTTCTAATCAGGTTAGTCCATTGTAACAAACCCAAGGCTCGCTTCAAAGTTTTTGTTACATTAAAGTTTCCTCCCAAGAAGGGAGAATAGTGTAGCTATAAGGTTTTCTTGAAAAGATGCTTTGTAATTTTGTCTGCAACAGGAAGTTACAATTTTTCATAAAGTTCTGGAAGTCAGACATGCAGGTCAGTTTGCTAGGCAGCTGTAATACACGACAGAAAATACTTCTGTTTGTCTCTTCATTGAGGTTTGGGGAGGAGGAAATGATATATTTTGTGCACTGGAATTGTTGGGTTTTTTTTGTACTGGCAAAATCAAGCACAATAGAGCATGCTCCTAGTCCCTGATTCATGTCCTGCTACTTACTGTGTGGCCATTTGCAAATCATTTTATTTGAGCCTGATTCATCTGTGGCTCATGATTCCTTTACGTAAATGAGCTGTAAAGCTGCCATAAGTAACTCTCCGAAGCTTTTAAGTGTAAAGGCATTTTTTAGCTGGGGTAGATTCAAAGGGGTTGCCATTGCGGTTGTCAGCGGAGGGAGGCTTTGGGGGGAGTAAAAGTACATTGACAGACGTTCTCCGTGCTGCTGCAGTTCGCGGGCACAATAATTGTTGGAGGGTGCTGTGCAGCCCTGGAAAGCAGGGGAATTCTCAAGGCTGCTGTGACTTGTCCTGTTTCGGTGCAGAGGAACTACAGAAGAAATGTATAACTGAATTTGATTTTCTCTGATCTGAGGCAAGGTTAGCTTTTGGCACAAAGATTAATTCACCCCTCTGTACTTCAGCTATTAATAAAACATACAAATATCAAGCAGGATGGCTTTTAGGGTAATCAGCCATATTGAACATATCACTGAAGTTCTCATAAATGTATACCCCATACTTTGGGCGTACCACATGTGCAGATGAAAGTGATAGAAGCACGTCAACTGGTAGCCATTCGTAGACTCCTACAAATATTTGCACACTGAGTAACCGAGAATTGATTTAAAAGGCAAAAGTAAAAAGAGGAAATATGCCAGTCACGGTTGCCTTGAGCATTAAAACCCAAAGTAGACAATCAGCAGATAATGGGTACCGGATAGTCGAGTGCAAGAGTGATAAAGTAAGTGTCCTGTTGAGATTCCCAGTTCTGTGCCCCGTTTGCAGGTCGCAGCCTCCTCCCTCTCACCGCTGCCCCCTGTTCCCTGCCTCCCGGCAGTGATTCCCCGGCTCCCGCCTTTGGCAGCCCGAGGGGGGCCGGTTCCTCGCCGCCCAGCCCGCCCAGGCTGCTGCCCGCTGCCCCCGGCGCCGGGCTGCCCACGGGGTGCTCGGCCGAACTCGGTAGATTAGGGAGCCGTCTGCTGGTGGGATGATGTACTGTGGACAGCACCGGGACGGTAACGAACACTGTGCTGTATGGCGATGGTAATTAACATTTGCAGAAAGCTTTGAGATCCTTACAAGGGGTGCTAGATAATGTAATTTTGTTGCTAGTTGGACATAGTTTAAATATTGTTTTGGATCATCTATCCAGGTAGGCCTTTGGGGGATGTTCTGGTAATTGAGATGGAGAGGTGTTGCAGGTACAAAGGAGTGTCATGCAGGTAATGAATCCGACTTTTGGGAATACACTGCTGGAAAAATATGTAAACAAACCATAAATTTCTCTCTTTCTCTAATTTCCAGTTCCATCTATTATAAATAAAAGAAAATTATCCAGGCTGCTTACTTCTATTTTAACATTAATTTGCACTCCTCTGACATACAACTTCCCCCTACTCACTGGAAGATTTTTTGATAACAGTCCATTTGTTGCTTTCATGGTAAAACTGGGAATGCTCATGTTGAAATAAAATTTACAGTGAACTGTACAGAACCGAAATAACCGTTTTCTGTTCATTTCAAAGGTGCTTTTCTTTAAGAACAATGCTTTTCACAGTAAGCACCTTTTAGTTCTCTGGATTTTAAGCAAAAGCAAGTCCTGAAGGTCTATTAGAGGTCTTTGATCTTTCTTTTGTACATATGAAAAAGAGAAGTAAGGTTAATTATTACCAATTTAACCTTCTAAAGCTTACACATTGTGTTTTGCATTTATGACACTATTTTTCACTGTGGAACCTGGAAGCCTGAACAATCTGCTATTTCCTATTCTACAGCTTTCTCAAAATTTCGTCAGAAGTGTGTAATAATTACCACAGCTGTCTATGTAATTCAGTATTTTTCTAAAGTTTGATAATAATGTTTTCTCCTTATATAAAATGAGGATTATATGTCTATATTTTCATTTGTATAAGGCACAGAACAGACTAGTATCAGAGCCAGAAATAGAACCTATGTAACATGACACTTCACTTACACCTTCTGATCATCAACTCATGCTTCCTCTTGTAGCTATTAATCCAGCAAAGCATTCAAGCACAAGTAGTCTAATTAAAGTCCATCAGGCTGCTCACTAGATATTTGATTCTAATCACTGAAATCACTGTGGTAGGATCTGACCTGAAATTACTGGAATTGGGTATCCAGCTTATATTCACTGTTTAGGTATCTAGCAATCTTTTCTAGAAGAAGTGCTCGTGTTTCCTATGTGAAACCAGAGACAAAGGTGTCTCTGAAGTCCTGCAAAGGGAGATACTGTCTTCCCAATTCATTGCTTGAACTTTTCTGAACTTAGAATCTTCCTTGAGAAATATTTGGTGGGTTTACCATTCTGTTTGCTATGTGAGAACCTCAAGCTTTTAAGGAGGTTGCTTCATTTGTCTCCTAAAGTTTAGGCAAGAATTAGAGAAGGCTCTTATGTTAGGCAAGTTAGATCCCATTTTAGGAATTTTTAGGAAAACAGAACAAAGCCCAGGGCTGCTATTCATGCCCAAAGTGCTTCATTGGGTCAAAGCCATAAAGGATAGTCAGCTGATAGAAATGAGAACTTTCTGGAGATGTTTCTTAGAAGAAACAATCAAACCTATCAAACAACTGACAGTGGTTATACAAACCCCTGCCCCATGCTTAACAAGGATCTTCTAGTGTTCATGCTGTGCCTAACACATGTGTATCATATACCTCGAACAATTTACAATGTTGCTTTATATACATGCTGTCTGCACCACTTCATTGTACCTCTTCTGTCTCCTTTCCTCTACTTCAGTTCATAGGTGCTCCAACAGAGGTTCAGAAAAGAATTCAGGAATTATCATAGGAAATGCAGTGCCATCGTTATAGCCCACTCACTGGCCGTGCAACTGTTGTTTGTGCTTACCACAGCCTTTCTAAGTGTGGCATAGGTACTGGATATCCTATTAAAAATGTCACACCAGCAACATCAGTGCAGTTGCAAGCTTTCATCATGCACATCTACTGGGACAGATGTGTTCTGGTGATCAGTGATGGGCTGCTGATTTATAGAGGTGGAAGACAATTTTCAGAGCTTTTTGTGGCACGTCAGCACTGGCTCTGAAGCAGTAGCTGTCAGTCTAGGCCCCAGCTGTAGTCAGAAGTGCTGATTATCACCCTTCTAAAGCATTAGAGGAATATCGTTCCATGAGACTGATCAGTCCTGTGGTCAGGGGAGATGTTTTAGAATACCCGAATCCATCTTCCTGCATGATCTGCTTTGCCATCCCAATAGAAGTTAACACACTGTTTCTGCCTTATCACGTGGGTGTTGTTAGTCCAGGTATTGGTGATACCTACTCCCACTCTCTGCTACAGTGCTTACAACCTCCTTGGTAGTCATAAGGTTCATAAGAACTTCAACTACAGCACCTTTAGGCGGAAAAATCAAGACCCTTTGGCATTTCCTGAAAGACTGGCTCACTGTATCTCATCAGACTTACCATAATCTGCAACACTCTGCACAGTCATTGCAAAGCAACTTGTTCTAATCAACGCTAACTTTGAGTATAGCCCTAGCAGTTTTTGACTTTCAGGGAAAAAGCCCTGTCTGCCATTTATTTGTGTGTCAATGGCACGTTTTTGACCTCATGACTTGTGAGGAGAAAACAGCTTTGTTTTGCGTCTCTTTCGTCCTGAATTTTTATTGCTGTTTGTCTGCGTTTTTTCCCTGTGGCTCTTCATAGGACCCAGCTTTGACTGATTCCCTTATAGATACCCTATGATCTAAGCAAAATGGAGATTTTTGGTTCTTGGCTCACCATGTGAATCACTCTAAGGGAAGCCTCAAGGGCATTCCCGCATCTAGATAATGCAGAAGGTTGGGAATTTGGCTTTGAGGTTGTCCTCAAGGATAATGTAGATGCACCCTGTAGGAAGTATTAATTAATTCACTTGTGATTGGGAGTCAGAAGTTGTGGTTTTATTCCTGGTTCTATCCTATGGTTATGACTGGAGGCAAGTTGCTTTTTCTCACTGGGTTAGATCCTCAGTTGTCTAAGTTATAGCTAAAATGAAATCAAAGGAGCGAGGGCAGTTTATGCCATATGGCCATCCAGTCCCCCCCAGTATGTTTTCGTATCTCTTTAAAAATAATTTAAAGGTAATTATTTGTAATACTGTGCTTGAGATAATGCAAAACAATTCTGTTTGTATTCCAAACCAAAATAACCTGGTTCTGAAACTTCAAAAGTTTCTGTATTTAAAGTGTTTTTGAAGAATAGTAAGAATAATAAGCATCCCTAGGGCACTAGTGCGCTTCTTTACTGTGCACTGAAGTTTCACAGCCCTTAGCTATCCTCACACACATGAGAGAAATGAATCAACAGCGAGAGTTGTGTCTTTGTAATTGTTCCTTATTGTTTAATTGAATGAAATATAAAGTTTCTTCCCTCTTTTAGATCGAGTTTTTCAGTTGTACTGAAATGGTCCACTGTGATTTTCTACCTGTTACGGTGGCTGAAGCTCTGCGCCAGCATGCAAATTATAATAACACAGCATTCTTTCCAGAGGTGCTGGTGGAGTTGTCAATGAACTTACTTGCCTCAAGGCTGTTGGAGCTTGATCAGCAATATTGTTCATGTAGCTAGAACAGGAGATTTGATAGACCCATGATTTTGTAGTTCGTATTTCAGAAGCCAACGGATGTTTTTGAAACACTATCTTTTCAGCCTACTTTTAAAACATTTCTGTACGTAGTAGCATGCTCTTCTCTTCGGACTACTTTATTATCCATCCTTTACTCTTAAAAGCATGCTAAGGTCTCAGCCAGGTTATACCATGTTTTGCTAGATGTTGCAAAAAACAGTATAAAACCCCCAACACTCCAAATCCAAATCTAACTGTTCTATAGAAGAGGCAATGAAAGCGGGCTAAGTGGGAAGAAAGGGAATGGAGAAACAAATCTGATATGTGCAATTAACTGATCAGAAGTAGAGATCATAGCTGGCCACCTGCCTAGTTGTTATCAAAACACATGTTTAGAAGTATTCCCTTAAGGCAACTCCAGCAAAACTATTTCTAAAAGACCATGAAGTTAGTTTCAACTAAAAAGAATGTTCTTATTTTAGACAAAATGATGTTTATAAATACTTATGTCTGATCATAGAAAGACTGCAGTCACCCGACCACACTTCTATCTTCACACATTTGCTCAGTTTTGCCTTTTATTTTCACTTTTTAGTTCAGAATTTTCTCTCTTTAAATAAAACACCCTCAGTCTATCTCATAGATCTTATACCACTTCTCCCTTCCTATTCCCTTTTTTCTGTCAATCTTAACCAGAATTGGCTGCCTTTCCCAATCTTTTTTCCCCCTCATGTGATTAAGAACAAACTGAGAACAAGTTTCCTTACTTTTTTCAATCAGTGCTTCATTTTAAATTGTTTTCTAAAATACTATTTTATGCCAGAGCTTTGATTTGGTAGCCTACTTAGTTAAGGTGTAAACCTGTAGAAATGTAGTAGTCAAGATCCTTAGCTAATACTTGTAGTTTCCTTTGAGTTCTGTTAGTACAGACCTGCTAATGATAGAATTCTACTTTCTCCGATTTGTCATTACTTTGGCATCTGGGAGCTCACTTCAATAGTTCAAATGTAAAATCCCTTACTACCTATATCAAATCCCTTACTCCAAAGCACACGTACTGCAAGCACAAATCCAAGTTTCTGTGCTGAGCAATTTCAGTTCCTTATGGAATAACTGCAACCTGTGGGTACTTATTCCCTCTGCAGTTAAGATCCTAAGAGCCTGAATGTCGTCACTTGAAAGTTCCTAATCATCTTGAAAAGTGCAAAAGAGGTAGAGAGTTGAGGTGCCTTTAATTTCATCCCTATAGCAAAGTGCTAGCATGTCCGTATCTTTAAGCAGGAGATAGTCAATAGGACTTAACTATATGCATATTTCTGAACTGCACCCTAGCCTGTGTGTTATTTTTGGAGATTCAGGCATAAAGAAGCTTTCCTCAGACGATGATATAGTAACTGACTTGTAGAGCAGCATTAGTCTAATTTTTGGATGAGTTTTGCCTCCTAGAGAAAAGTGGGTTTATTCAAAGAAATTAAAGACAAGAAGATGTACAGATTGTCACCACTCTTAAACAGGCAGCTTTGATAAACAGTGCTATCATTAAGAAGACATCTGAACAGAATCAATGTCTCAGAAGAAATAGTAACTAGATCTAATCCCTAAGCAATTGTCCGCAGCCCCAGTTGCAATACATCATTTTTTCACATATTCTACTTTGAAAGAGTTGACAGATTTGATTATTTTTCCTTTTTTTTTTTCCTCCCTGGTTATATATGATAAACTATATTTTCCCTGTGTGATGTGATAGCAGCTGCATCCTACTGTCTATAAGAAATCTTCCATATTAGTTACAGCCATAAAATGCCAAAAGAATAAAGAAAAAGATAAACAAAAGAGCAGAAGTTATAAAAAGGATCAGGCTCTGCTGATACTTGCTGCCAGCTTTTTTAAAGCAGATGTTCTTCTTCTGACATTCATCTGGTTTTAGTCTGGGGTTCTGTATCTAGTTTGACACACATTTCCTAGCTCATGATTTGTAAAGCTTTCATATATTTTCCCTGGATACATTGTTGCACTTTTCCTCACCTTAAAACTCTATGCTCTTCTAAAAAACAGAGCTATGAAAAAATAGTTTAACACAACCTAAAAACAAGAGACTCTAAAGACTGAATGAAGATGACGCAGGAAAAGCAATCACAGGTTCTAAAAACATCTTCAAAGTAATAATATAAGTGATGAGAGAACAGCTTTAAGATTTGGTTGGAAAGGGTTATGAAGGTATAATTTTTTTTTTAATCAAGAAAATACCGTTACAGCAGTTTATCTTTGGAAAGGTAACAAAAAAAATCATAGTGAAGATTGGTGACTATCACCTAATGTACATTAATTTCTTACTGAAATTCCATAGAAAAATCACTTCTTAAAAGCCTGTTTATTCTGCAGAACATGACCTTGCATGACAAAGTGTTTTATTTCTTGATTTATTTTTGTGCGATGTGCTTGCTCTCCCTCAAATGTTGAGCTATAGAAATGTGGTTCCATTATTTATATGATATATTCCAGCTTCTGACCTATTCTATGTACTTTGGTGTTAAACACATACTTTGATCAAGGAATGAACTGAACTTTAGAGAATGGCCAAAACCATCAGAAACATGATAATGCCCCTATTGTTCTGCAGCTTAACATCATACTGTATGAAGCAATTCCTCCTTTTGTTTATTCTGGACTTGGTGACTTGTTTCATTTGATACCCACAAGTTCTTGTAATAAAATATACAGGGAATATTTGTTCCATACCAACATTTTGGATTTTATTTTGTTTTCAATAATCTTTGCTTTTGCACTCTAGAAAATACTATTATGAAACTATTGTTTCATTTTGCACTTAGTATTAATACCTAGAAATTGAAGGGCTCCACAGTCTATGAGATATCAGATCCCTGTTATGTTCCACAAGATCAGAGCAAATGTCTCGACTAAGCCCCATTGGACTCCTGCCCAATGGCATGTTCATGCAGCAGTGTTGATCTGAAAGAAAATCATCTGGAAGGAACAGACATAGGTAGGTGTAAAAAAAAGGAGGTATCAAAGGCATCAGATTCAGAGGGATCAGAGGCCTGTGTGGGAAGCGTCAGTAGGTTGAAGATAGCAGCCAGGCAGTCTGCTGCAAAGGGAAAATCAGTTATTTGGGGGGCTGGAGATTTTGTAAGCAGGCACTGTGTGGAGATGCAGTCTACAAGAGGCTGCAGAATGGGAATATAGGGTGATGATATACTGAGATCACCGTAATATCTCAGTAGCAAGTGTTTTCAGAAATTTAGGTGCCATGGGATAACTATCATCCCCTATGGATGATAACTAGTTGGTACAGATATCACTGAAAGATTCAAAAAGTGTCACTTACCACTACTGCAGGAAAAACATGTCTGAAGGGATCTCCGAGAATGGTTTCCTCTTATTTCTTCTCTTCTCTTTGATATAATTTTTTACTTAAAGTGAAGAAAGCCTGTTATTTCGTCACCTTCTATATATCTGTCTCCAATATAGTGTTTGTCCAGATAAGGAAAGCTAAATCAATCAAACCAGCTATAAGTACCTGCTCTGCACAGCTATGCCATGCTCATGTTCTGGTAAACTGCAGCTACACTGACTTCTGCAGCCCCGGTTAAGCACTAGGCTTCCTACAGCTGTATCTTTTGGTCTGAAGTGCCAAACAAAATTGTGCTACTATTCAAATTTCTTCACAGAGTCTTATGAAAGAACCTGTTTGACCTTCCCTTTCACACGCTGGAAACTGTAACATGCCAACATCTTAAGTTAAATAAAACACGTAAGGCTATGCCCAGTCTTACTTGACTCTGTGACCTGAGTTACAGCCCGTGCTGAAGAGCGGCACTTCCCTGC
>NW_009649705.1:1183289-1260845 GCF_000708025.1 Charadrius vociferus
GTTCCCCTCTGGAGGATGGAGCGAGTGGCTGATGAGAGAACGTGCAGATTGTGTATGAACTTGGCATTGTATCGACACCAGGTGCTGATTTTAATAGCTATATAATCTCCTGTACTAAATAGTAATCGGAAACAGGTTTGCTGATACCATGTTGTCAGACTACATGCAGGCGGCCATCAGTTCTGCCTTGCAGAACAGGGCTGTCAAGAACTACCTGGAGATATCCTGTTTGGAGAAGAAAATCTGTATTGCTGGCCATTTGTGAGGCAATTATTCCTGTGATTTATCCAACCTGCATGAGCACTGCTGATGAACAAGCACCTGACTAGGACAAGGGAACAGCTAGAACAATGAATTTTAGATATGTGCACTTCGTTTCCCTTCCTAGCTCTACTTGGTAAATATATGTAAATAATTCAAAAAGAAAGAATGGTTATTCTTTCATTTTATACCTCTTCATCAGCCACAGGAAAGAATGATAGAATCATTAAATGGTTTAGGTTCGAAGGGACCTTGAGGATCATCTAGTCCCACCCCCCCTGCCATGGGGAGGGGCACCTCCCACTAGACCAGGTTGCTCAAAGCTCCATCCAGCCTGGCCTTGAACACCCCCAGGGATGGAGCTTCCACAACTTCTCTGGGCAACCTGTTCTAGTGCCTAACCACCCTCAGACTGAAAAATTTCTTCCTAATATGTTATCTAATCTACCCTCTTCCAGTCTGAAGCCATTCCCCCTCGTCCTGTCACTACATGCCCTTGCAGAAAGTCCTTCCCCAGCTCTCCTGTAGGCCCCCTTTAGGTACTGGAAGGCTGCAATAGGGTCTCCCTGGAGCCTTCTCTTCTCCAGGCTGAACAGCCGCAGCTCTCTCAGCCTCTTCTCATAGGAGAGGTGCTCCAGTCCTCTGATCATCTTTGTGGCCCTCCTCTGGACCTGCTAACGAATATTGGTAAGGACACAATGATAGGTCATCTGGTATCTCTGAGACTCATCTATCTGAGGGACAAGGGGGAATCTTACTACCTCCAGATAAATGTACGGGACCACTGTTCATTGTTAATTCAGAGAGCACAACCTATTTTCTAGTACTCTGCCTCACAAAGCTGTATGCTGTACCTGGCGGAAGATCTAGTTACTCAAAGACTAGTTGCTTGGCGGTGAATTTTGACTGACTAAACCAAAAAGGTTTTGTTCTGTAAACCCGTCTGAATGGTGATGTGTCTAGTACTATTCATACTGTCAGGAAAGAGCTTTAACCAGAAGTGGGTTCAAGATAGTACCCGATAGTGTGACTTCAGGAACCCTCAGGACACCACTACTACCTGGAGGAGTGGAAGGTGCTGTCTGTGAAGAACAGAGAGGGAGATGGGCATGGATGTATCAAACACTAGTAATATGAGGTGGTTTTATACGATTTCAAATAAACTCTTATTTCCTAAACTCTATGTTGACGGAAGTGTGCAGACGCAGGCCACAAGCTATTACATAGAGTGTTTAGTTTCAAGAAAGCTGTCTTTTCCTGATGGTAGTCCTCATTTTAAGAACGAACGCCAGCGGAAGATTTGTAATTGCTGGAGAAGACCTCTAGCACAGAGGAAATCAGTGGGCAGAATGGCAGGTGAACACAAGCCAACACGTGTCGAAATGTACATGAAGATGATGCTAACATGCAGTTAAGAGGTATATTGCAGTATTTATGAAAATGCACAGAGGTTTACAAATGAGAGCTACATTTTCATGCAAAATTTGCAGCAGAGCAACCTTGAAAAGTATCTGTAAGACCTTGCAGTGTTCCAGTTATTCAAAGAGAGAATTACAAACAATAAGTGCTATAAAAAATACTCTATCTTTTGCAACAAAAAATGAAAGCTTCTAATGTTTCAAGAATTCCTCAAGATCCTTAGTGCTGTAAATAGCAATGTATGTTATTAGTGCTGTGATTTACTGCAACTTTTTCACACTGTGTTAAAAGCTTATACTTTAGGCAACTATGGAAAAGGGACTTAATTTTCAGCGGTTATGGGCTGTACTAACATGGCATGTAGATTAATTCTGCACATCTGCTGTTCCTTCAGCCCTGCTAGTTCAGCCCCAGTCACAGCTCACTGTTGCCTGGCCAAGACCACACCAGAGGATTTGTGGGGGTGCTGGCTCCTTTGCCATGGAACAGCTTGCCTGCACGTCATGCTCAGCAGGAGGGTCTTCATCCTTCCACCCCAAGCCACAAGCTGTGCAGGCTTCCTGAGGTCCTGCCCAGCAGTGCTGGTGTTGCTCCTGAGTTGTTGGGTCAGTGTTTGGCTGTCTTTGGTTTGGGCTGTCTCGTGGTCCCCACTGAGTCAAGGAGCAGATGCTGCCTTTCATCCTGTAAAAAGGCAATATGCAGCATATTATGTGCTGCTTGGTTCTTTCTGCCTAACACACAGGGAGCAGCGTGTAACAGCACTGGGGGCGCCACTTTGACTTGGACTGAATCAGTATAAATATTTACTGAGTCTTTAGTTCTTCAAAAATCATGTAACACTGTACATGTCTTGCTATTTTGATATTCACAACTTTGACATGCTTCTTCCTCAGCATACATGCCTTGAAAATAGAAATGTGTATTGGAATAAGACCATATAGAAGAAGGACAGTATAAGCTTAACATTTTGGGAACCAGGAATCTCTGTGGTTTAAAAGGCTTTCATAGCTACCTTTTAATTAAGGATCTGCAAACAGCAATTTTCATCCCTATTTCACAAGAAATGTAGTTCTGTTCAAAGCTGTACTATGGTGTGATATGATTGCCCTTACTGCCCCTTACAGCTAGGCTCTTTCTCTTCTTGCTGAGATGATGCAGATACTTATTTTGAAAGACAAGGTATTGTGGATATGATTCACATTTGCCTATTGTTATGTCTATTTCATCTTCCTCTTTTGTGAATAGTATTTCCTACTTCCAATAAGTGATTTAACTTAACCACTGCCTTCTGCAGGAGCTCAGAATTAAACTCTAAATGTTATTTACTTCCCTTTAATTATAAAAATACATCAGGTTAGTTTGTAATTAAAGATAATGATAACGTTGTTTGATACCTTGTGGGAAGAAGTTTAAATATTCCATGACCAAGGAGCGGTAGAAAGAAGGGTAGCAAAGACAGCAGAAGTTTCTTTTTTTCTCTCTCTCCTGGAATAGAGAACAAAGATAATAACCCCCTGGCAAATTTGGCATGCAAACCAAACACAAGAAGACAGTAGCAGTTGTAGATCCACCTCGTGTAAGATAAGAGAGGGAGCATTGAAAAGCACAAAGATGAGATCATGTAGATTTTGAGGCCCACCTTCAGGAGGTCACCACCCCTACCTAAATGCTTGTGTCCTCCCAATGGAGACAGCAAAAAAAAGGGCATCAGGGGGCTTAGGCCAGATCCACCAGTTTAAGCTGCACATAAAAATGGGTTGTGTGAAGCTGCTGGTCTTGGCCCAAAAGTGGCCAAGGCTTTGTTGCAGGTCTACTTGAAGGACTCTTCTATGCAGGAAATTCTTTCAAAGAGGTGGAAAAGACATTTGGAGTTCCTAATTTTATTAAGTCACCACAGCAATATACAGAAGTGCCTTCACAGCACTCTGAAGTAGAAAGGGCCACATCTGAATGATATTTTTGCATCCTCACGAGTGAAGTCAGTATTATTATAGAAAAAATGTGTATACGTGAGGAGGATTGTTAATAAATCAGAGGTTTGTCAAGCTTGAATATCTCTTGAAGAGATTGGTTTACATCTGATATTCAAGTATACTGAAACTTTTATGCATCTTTGCTAATTATGCCTTCACAGAAGGGGAAGGAATGAAACAATGAGGGCCATTATACTATATACTCATATACTTATTCACAGCTAATTATCACTGTATTGAAAAGGCAATATATCCCCCTACCACATAAGCAAAAAATGTACCTCAGACATTCCTGATTTTTTAAACCATGAATGCTCAGCAATGTAGCTTGCTTGTATATCCCTCAGGAGGTTTTAAATTCCAGCCCATAAAACACTGTGCATAGGGATGACTTTCCTTCCCTACCTAGTTAGAGGAGGATAAACCTGAACTGGCATTTTGAAGTTTGCTGCTATTTCGTCCCCTTCCTGCTTTCCATGTGTATGTATTAGTAATAATCTCATGCAGGAGTTAATCCATCTTGATGGAGTTCTTTTTACATTTGAAGTAAATGTGGGAGACAACACAAGAGTGAGAGAAAAGAAGGTCTTTTACACAGCTGTAAAGAATGAATGAAAATCAGTCTGTTCTGGCTATGTGGGTTAAGTATGTCATTTACTGAACTTGTGGGATATACCAAAGACTGGATAACTTTTGTTGAGTTTGAAAGACTCGATTATTTATTTATTTTGTAAAAATACTGCTTTATGAGGCATTGCAAATCTGTAAAAAATCTGTTACAGCATTATTTTATCTACAGATGTTAGCTATTTTAGAAGGCAATAAAGTTTACAGCTGAGATCACATTGAAACTCATATTGTAATATTCTCTGCCTTGCTTTTTAAACGTATTTGACAGATGTGGCTGGTCCTTTGTGAATGCTTTCAGGTAGGGGAAGTGGGGCCATTAGTCATAATTACCTACATTCCTTAAGTTCCCTGAATACAAAGAACAAGAAAAGTACAATTGCATGCTGACTCTAGAGAGATTGGAGAGGGCAAAGGAACTCAAATAACGCCTTATCTGAAAAGGTCAGATCCTATCCTTTGATGTGGGTTTGCCCCAGCAGAATCATCTAGAAATGCTTTTGGGGACTCCTGTGAGGCTACACCATAGCTCTGCCATCCTCAGTACAGGCAAACTGCACCGTAAGTAATAACAGCCCATGGAGAGTGCCTTTACAAAATAAAAAGGTCTTTAATAACACAAGAAGTAAGGTTATGCATATGTTACCACTGGGAGGTGTGACTGCAGTATATGTGGACATCCTGAGATAACTTTCATCTAGCTAACAGCAAGCTTGGGTAGCTTTAGTGAGTCTTTAGTGGCACTGGCTTTACACCAGGCTATATATGAAGATACATGAGTACTTGGTTTTCTAGATTTGCTGAAGTCACCACTGCCACACCTTTACTGATGTTGCTGCCCAAACTGGAGAAATTAAAGATATCCAGGCTCTGCTTATGTAGGCTATAATTGCACCTTGCTGCAGATGAAGCGTACCTAACATTGCAAAAAGTAATGACTTAAAGTTTTAAAAAGGGGGGAAGTAAATAGTGTTCATTCTGTGTATAGCATAGCCATGAAAACACTTTTTGATTATCTGTGTGGGCCTTAAACGATGGTATTATTCAAAGTTATCTGGCAGAAGACCCACCTCTTCTCTTTCTGGCAGCTGCAAAGAACTTTATGTGTATCTCAGTGAATGGCTGTAATAGACAGAAATGCTCTGAGAAATTTAAAGGGGACAGCCCACAAAGGCTTTCCATATATTTCCAGCTGAACCTTTTCCACTGATAGAGTGGAGACTGCTGCAGGCGTTGCAGAGACCCATTTCCTCTTCATGGCACGTTGAGGGTAGGACCAGCTTTAATTGCCACAAGGTCTCCTGTGTAAAGTGACAGTATTTGTATTTAATGCTTGTGGTGTGTCCTTCAAGTAATTACAAAGACCTTTGTAACTGTTAATCACGTTTAATGTGTCAAATTGCTGCTGCTGCAGTTTCATTTAACAGGGACAACTATAGTAACTGTAATGGGTTATGTCTATTTGAAGCCAGTGGCTTGGCCATTTCAACTTACTACATTAACAACTGAAACAGAATAATTTTCACTGTGCATGCTCCTAGATTAAAGCATTATGACGTAATTTGACTTACATTATTTTATTTTGTTGAAGTTTGCATTTACAACAGGCATGAACAGCTACCACAGCTTAGCTGAGACACACCAGCTTCTCTCATTTCTCATCCCCTAGCGTAATGAGATCCTTCTTTTAAGATAAGCATAAAAGAAAAATAAACTTGTTTGGGTCAGCTATCTGAAAAAATAGGAAGCATCTTACAGATGTTCCTCAATATGAAGAACACTGGGAATGTACAGGAGCATGTATGTTTTGATGACAGGTACAACAGAATCACAGAATCATAGACCCTCTCTCAAGCTGGAATGGACCTATAAGGATCATCGAGTCCAGCTCCCTGTTCCTTGTAGGACTACCTAAAACTAAGCCATATGACTAAGAGCATCATCCAGACACTTCTTGAATGGTGACAGGCTTGGTGCCATGGTCACTTCCCTGGGGACGCTGTTCCAGGGACTGGCCACACTCTCAGTGAAGAACGAAAAAAGAAAGACCAAAAAAGAAAGACTGAAGGAACTCTAAACAAGTAGCAAAAAGACAGAACAGAATAAAGAACACTGTGGTACAACATCACAAACAAAGATGCAGTAAAAAGCTTTTGGGCTAAGGTGCAGGATTTGCAACTACCCATTACTTGAATGATGTCCTGTCAGGGAACCGAGATCTTGCCCATTATTTTTATCAATGAAACATCCAGATCTACTTAATAAATGATTTGCCTGAAAAAAAGTGGCCAACTGTCAAAACTAGCTAGCAGGTATATATATCCCTCTTCAGGGATCTCCTTGCTGGAGTACAGTGGGATAAACCCCTGGAAGGAAGAGGGGCCCAAAAAAGCTGGCTAATATTCAAGGACCACCTCCTCCAAGCTCAGGAGAAGCTAAAGAGGAAGTCAGGCAAAGCCACCAGGAGGCCTGAATGGCTGAACAGGGAGCTCCTGGACAATCTCAAACAGAAAAAGGAAGCCTACAGAGCGTGGAAGCAAGGGTAGGTAGCCTGGGAGGTATGCAAAGATATTGTGTGAGCAGACAGGGTTAGGAGAACTACAGCCCAGATAGAAGTAAATCTGGTCAGGGGCATCAGGGGCAACAAGAAAGCTTTCTATAAGTGTATCAGTGACAAAAGGAAGACTAGGGAAAATGTGGGCCCACTCAGGAAGGAAATGGGAGACCTGGTCACCCGGGACATAGAGAAGGCTGAGATACTCAACGACTTCTGTGCCTCAGTCTTCACTGGGAAGGGCTCTAACCACACCGCCCAAGTTGCAGGAAGTAAAGGCAGGGACTGGGAGAATGAGGAACTGCTCACTGTAGAAGACCAGATTTAAGACCAGATGAGGAACCTGAAGGTGCACAAGTACATGGGACCTGATGACATGCATCTGCGGGTCCTGAGGGAACTGGCAGATGAAGTTGCCGAGTCACTATCCATCATATTTGAGAAGTCGTGGCAATCTGGTGAAGTTCCCACTGACTGGAAAAGGGGAAACTTAACACCCATTTTTACAAAGGGTGAAAAAGAAGACCCAGGGAACTACAGGCCGGTCAGTCTTACCTCTGCCTGGCAAGATCATGGAGTTTTCCTCCTGGAAACTCTGCTAAGGCACATGGAAAATAAGGACATGATTGGGGAGATTGGTGGCAGCCAACATGGCTTCACTAAGGGCAAATCGTACCTGACAGATTTGGTGGCCTTCTATGATGGCATTACAGCTGTGGTGGATAAGGGGACAACAACAGATGTCATCTACCTGGACTTGCGCAAAGCATTTGACACCATTCTGGATGATATCCTTGTCTCTAAGTTGGAGAGACATGGATCTGATGGATGGACCCGTTGGTGGATAAGGAACCCCCCCACCCCTCCCCATGTAATAAAAATAGAAATTCTTACTTGGATTAAATGTTTCTTTTCAGAAATGAGAGCCAGCGAAGAACATACACTGAAAAAAATACCCAAATGAAGATGCTTATGTTTATTATTCAGTTGACAAAATGTTAACACTGAACAAACATCACAGGTGTTGGAAAATAAAATACATAGTGTTTTAAATTTAATGACTTAAGACGTTCTAAAATATTTAAGTTACAAAAGGCAGAAAACATAGGGAACTTTTAATTTTCATTTTTTTGTTGCCACATATGCTGGTTGAAATAAGTAGAACTATTCACTTTTCTGGAAAGAAACTTTTTATTTACCTGCTTTAAATTGTAGATTTCCTAATGTAAATTTTAACTCCAAAGTATTACGTGCGCTGTTTACTGAAGCACGTTTCACTTGTTTCCCAGTAAGTAACTGCTCCTCTCAGTAGGAGGGCAAGATAGAAGATACCGTGAGCAGAATTAGAGGGCTCTTCAATTAGTATGAACAATCAGGCCCGTTCCCATATTTTAAGTCTTGTACTTCCTGATGGATTTCAAAGTCTATTTTGTTCTGCCCACCCATAGTGTAACTTGAGCTCTTAGGAGTTAGAATTTCTGAATATTACAATTGATTTGTGTGATTTATGTTTGCTAAGTGCTGCTGTCTGTTAGCTGTCATTTGTCTGGCAGGAATTTGTAGCCACCTGTCATGGCGTAAATACAGTTTTCTACAGTATCTTATGTTATGCAGCCTTATCTAAGCTGAAGATGTGTCATGGTTCCACGTTTTATCTTTATATTTTAATTTACTATTCCAAGTCTCGTGCCAAAATAATTTCCTGAAACTTGTGTCTATCTTGATGCAGACAATTGTAGTTCTCTCTTTTACATGTAGCCTCCCTCTTTTGCATGCATATATAATTTTGTAGAAGGTGGAAGTGCGTATAATCTGATGTAGTTGTTCCATACATACACCTACCTTTTAATAATATTTTATATGCACATGCAGATGCCTTAAGCTCAGAAGTCTTAAGCAGGTTTTTCCAGGTAATCAAACTGCCCTCAGTTTCCCTTTCCTGTGGTAAAACTTGGTTCGGAAACGTGTGTGAAAATCTCCTAAAGAAGTCGGTGAAAGTGAATAATACTCTGTTTGCCCTTCTCTTAGCTCAAAGACTCCCTTTCAAGCTGGGCAGATGTCCCATATCCTCCCTGGTTCATTGGGAAGCACTCCAGTCCCTACCATTTGTGTTTATTTTGGGGTCCGACTGAGTGCTGACCCTGCAGTAAGTGCAGAAACGTGCGGCGAGGTCAGGTACTAGAAGGAGTCTGGACGGGCAGCCTGGCACAGGGAACAGGAAAAATTGGCCTGGACTGAGCACCACACTGTCATCCTATGTTGCTATCAGGGTCCAAACAAGTTATCTGCAAGCAAGATGGGTTATCTCAATTTTACATGGCAGTCTGCAGTGCTGGTGCACCACTATCCAACGAGACGTAAGGGCGTCCCGGCTCTGTGCAAAGGAGAACCACCTGCAGGTCTGCTGTATCTTTTTGTGGGATGCTTCTTGGCCTGTGGAGGAAGCCCGGCATGCTCCCTTAGACCTGAGTCTTGCTGAGTCAGCCCTGCCTTCTGCCCCCTGTGACACGTTCTCCTGGGGGTGCCTGAGAGAGGGGTTAGTGGCAGAGGTGCCCCCAAATGTCTCTTTCCAGAGGAGGCAGCAAATGCTTTGGGTGTGGAGTGATGAGGGCCACATGTGAGAGTTCCCTGAAGGCATTGAGGTGGGCCAATAGTTTACGCATTGTAAAAGATCATATTCATTTAATGAGATCTTGGCTAGTTTGATATTCATAGTGGTTTCATTTCTCTTGCCCTTTCCCACCCTACCAAGGGGTAGTGATTAAGAACTGTTTTTTTGGTTGATTGCTTTTTAATTTTACTGCTTTAAGTGGTGAAACTGGGTAAGATACATGAAATGCATTGTACTACTTGCACTCTTCAGAGCTGCACTAAAGCCAAAAGGATCAGGACCAAAAATGACATCTGCCCTTTGAAACCAGATTTGTTTGAACACTTCCATACATCTTGTAGCCTGGGGTGAGAAAGCTTGTAGCCTTTCAGCTGTGACTTGCAAGCAATTCAGACGCAGTTCTCATGCCAAGACTGGAGAACACGGATGTTAGCAGTGCTGTCCTGGCATGGGACAGCTGGATGATGTGGCCTCTGGCTGCAAGAGGAGGTGAACAAGCAGGAGATGGGGGGACCCAACATCAGCAAGAAACGTAACACCAAGCTCTGTGCTCTCCCAAATTACAGCAGGATAGATGAATTCCTATTGTGCTGTTATCACCTCCATCCTCTGAGCTATCCCTGGAGCTTCCCTCACTCTACAGATCTCAGGGTATGCAGTACATGTCATGTGGCCTTTGATCCTGTGGAGATTTTAAATGCTTACAGGAAAAGGACAGCCATCCCGATGGCAAGTCCTTACAATACTTTTATATAAAGGAATAAAAAGCTATCTCATCGTGTCTTCTTTAAATGCACTACCAACACTTTTTCCTTTTGATCGTATTTTCATAATGCCACGTTTCACTTGTTTCACTGCTCTAAGTCGTCCCCTGTGTAAATTATTTTCATTTGGTCCAGTAGTTGACTGAAATATCAAGTCTGTTCGAAGGAAAATATTTTTGAGACATTCTGTGCCTGCATAGCTTCCTTGAAACTAGCATTTGTGACTCTGGCAAGGTAAAATGTCAAAATTGCCAGTGTATACACTGGCAAATGCACACGTGCATTTATAGACATGTGCACTCTTGCAGACAAAAATACCATGTGGCAGAATATTACTATAATTTATTCCGCTGCATATTTGTCCCATTATTCTCTTTATATATGTTTATGCCAATCTCAGAAAAAAAAAAGTGGTGTCTGATTTTTTTTTATTATTAATCCGCTGAAAAGGCTTAGAAAAACATCAAGAATGAGAGCAGAAATTCATGTTATGATAGGTGAGTACACAGGGTGTGGGATGCAACCGCTTAACAGAAGATAGCAAAACTATTTCCAAAGTAATAGAAGTGATGAAAAGTAAAATAATTAATGTAGAACAAGAGCACACATCCCTATTGATACAAAAAAAGCAAAGACAGCCCATTTATTCTTACTGGCATGCAAACAGTAAATAGAACTTCCCAGTGAAATACAAGAGTAATTATGATAATAATGCTTCAAATTGATGAACCTTTTTAGGTGAGGATTCTCAGATAGTTTTACAAAGGAATAGGTCAGAATTATTATCGTTAGAACAACAAAGGAGGGCAAAACCCCCTCATATAAAAAATATACATTCAAAATATGTTAGCAGATAGTAAAAACAAAACCAGATGTGTAGATGTAGAGGAATTGCTATATCCTTGCTGGGGTGGTAATTTATGGAGAGGATTTGTTGTGGAATTCACCTCTTGCTTCAGAATTGTTGTCTCCATTCCGAGGGTGTGTCCGCACTTGTGAAGCTACTGGAATTTATTGAAATAATTATTCCAGAATAATTTGGTAAATTTCCAGAGAAGCTCCCAGCCCTAGTTTTTAAATGTTTCTGGCCCTGATGTTTGAGAAAATATGTGGTTTTATTTGTATGGTTGTATGGAAATAGAGTTGTCTTCCTAAGGTCACAGAGAAAGCCAGAAATAATAATGTTGAGAGATGGGATCTTCCCTGTACCAGGCTTGTTTAAACTTAAAAAGGCAAGTCCACAGCATAGTAAAGATGAAATGTAGGCTGAAAGATGAAATAAAAACAATTCACTATCAGATAGCACAGAAGCTGCATTATTGAATGTGTACTTCATCTTCATATTAAAGCAGTAACCTGAATTTTAAGGCTCTATAAAGATTTCTGGCAATTTACATTCATGTACTGTAAAATCTGGGGTCCTTCCTTAAAAAAATAATACCCAGCTTTCTGCAGAGCAGAGGAAGGCTCCAACAGAAGCAATGCGTTATGAGTTGCACTTCTTAAGGCCTCAGTAGGAAGATTATCTTACTGGATAAAACTACATATGGTTTCAAACCGGAAGTGCTATAGCTCTGTATAAGAACCTTATACCCTACAAACACTCACACTGATAAAGGTGACATTCTCATTCAGGGTCAGTTAGGTATGAGGAGAAACGTTGGTCAATTCAACAGAGCTCCTCAGGATGTAGAATTTATATTATATATTGGCATCACATAGTCTCCAGAAATATTAGTAAATTCTCTTCTACTTCAGTGAAGTAAATTGTTTGATTTTAAACATGTGCACATATGGGGGAAGTTATAAAAAAAAGCTTAGTGTATTGAGGTAGGCAATAGTGATTTACTGGTAGAATCAATTCTGACCTGTGGGATAGGGAATCTGCACTCTGTAAGAAGAGTATCTGTCTCCTCTTTCTCACACCATATTCTCTTTTATAAACTCTCTCATGTTCGCTCTACTTTTTTCTTTTTTCTTTTTTTTTTAAATAATAGTCTTAATATTTATAACCTGCTTGATTTAGAATTTTTAATGCTGTCTCTAGGTTCATTCCTTTTTCCTTGACCTATAGATTTTTTAGGTAGATAAGTAAAATATAATCCATCCCTCAAATACTATGTGTACCATTGTTTTATCTAGGGGTACTTTATTTTATTCTTTAAAAATCAGTGCTAGAATCTCTTAGTGTGATTAATTTCTTCTATGTATTGCATAGATATTGATCTCAAATGTGTCAACACTGTCATGACGACCTGTTTGCAGAAATTTGAAGTTAAATTCATATCAAAATATAGGAATATTCAAAAAGTGCTTGTTTTTCCAGAGGACATTATTTGCACATACAAAAAAAAGAATGCCATTTGCTATCCTATTGCCAACTGTCCACCTTCAAAAAACTCACAGAATCACAGAATGGTTAGGGTTGGAAGGGACCTCTGGAGATCATCTAGTCCAACCCCAACTCCTTTTGAACATTGGCGTAATCACTTCTTGTTGGCAGGGTCCATCTCACCTAACTTCAATTACCCAAAGTTGGAGGCTAAACCAGTTATTTACACTTTCTTAGTAGCCTGAGGAGACAAATAAGGGCTTTCAGGGAGGGTTTCATCCTGCCTCCAACAAGATGCCCACAACAGATGGGGTGACTAAGCCTCCAGTGATACTTTGTCCACTGCCTGCATGTGGGGTGTAGGGATAACCACTGTAGACACCTGCAGCACCAAACTCCCAGATGGCTTTGATTAGGTGAAACGACTATGTCCTGAGAGTCTAAACCAGTCTAATGAGCTGTGTGCCTGCAACATGCTCAACAGCATAGGTCTTAGTGCAGAACAGTGGGATCCTGCCTGCTGAAAATTGTCTTTTTCACGTTTTCTTTTTTTTTTTTGCATTTGTTTTCTGCAAATGTATATTGCATGGTTCATGTGTATTTTTTTTTTTTAATTTTAATGACAATGATACCTACCTCATACACCTTTCACACTTTTGAAACTACTGGTACTTGAAAATAAGTCCTAGATAACCCAAACCGAATGGACTATAAATCAGAAACAGGGAGAAGGGAATCAGAGGTCTGAAAGCTATCACCAGCAAAAATACTCACTCTGGAGTAAATTTTCCAAATACTGCTACTCTGCTTATGGAGAACCTAACCATAAATATACAGTACATTTTTAACTATTTAGCCCCTTTTAATAACCTCTTATGACAAATTTAAATGCTTCTGTTCTACTTGTTCTGTTCTAAAGAGTTTAATGGGATCATGGGGCACTATTTGTTTATTTACTTACTCATTTTCAGAGGAGCAGTTCTCATTTGCTTATCCTAATTTCATGAGAATTTTTAAATTCTCATGAAAGAAATACTCTTTTTTACATGACACCTGCTAAGTAAACTTTTTGGCCTCTGTTTGCCAAACTCAGTTGTTCTGTTTTGGTGGTTTTGTTTTTGGTTTGGGTTTTTTTTTTTTAAACTAACAACTTTTGATCACCAGGCAAAACAGCTGGTTTGTACAACAGTACATTATTTTGTTCACTCATTTTAAATTCTTTAAAAAAATCCTGTGAATGAAGCAATCCAGTCCTAGTTTTAGGGAACTGACTCAAAGACATTGAAGTCAGAGGTAGTCCTTTTGCAGATTTCAGTAGATTTTGTTTGAGGATCTAAGTGATTAGTGTGTCTTAACTTGTTCCTGTCTAAATTGTTTAAAATTCATGAAAGTAGCAGAAAGTTACTGCTGGGGATATTTATGTTCTTGTTTCTAAATTTAAAATTGCTTTGATGTACAGATATAAAAGAATATAATCTAAAATATTCTACAGGGTATGTTATGAACCAGTGATATTTTTCAGTTCAAAAACCCATGATACACTATTTAAAGACAGTTTTGATATATTTCATGTGTCAAAGTTTTTAGAAGTTCCAAGGAGTTGTAGACAAAATGTGATTTTTTTTACACCCATGATTATCTTAATAGATGAAGATAAAAGGAGATTAAACACCTGTAATATACTTAGAAATATGTAAAGGTCACTTCAACTTCTTTTGAGGGAAGGAAGAACATTAAAATAAAAAAAATATCTTTAAATACTGAAGCAATAGTATCTTTTTCTATGCTGTTGATAGGCATATTTGAATATTTAGCATCAAGATGGTCTTTGTGAAAGGTAATGTAAAAATGATTCTCAGCACTCTTATATGAAACTTTGTTCTGATATTGAGATGCCTGGGGAAGAAGTAAATTGTGATAAGGACAGATTGTGAATGCAGGATCATCTGAATAATTTGAGAAACTGACTACAAAGAAATGTTTGGCCACACTGAAATGTCCATATGCTGAAAGGAGTATTCAGGCCATAGTTGCAAACAAGGGGCCTGGGTAGGACAGTCTCTGGAGAAGGTTTGAGCAGCACGACAGGATGCCATGAACACCTCTCCTGGGTGAGTTTGTGTGGATGTGCTCTGTGCGGCCTCTGCGTGTGGATGCAGAAATAGTGACCTGAAAATAGCAGGCTGAAGAAAGGAAAATTATGTGCTGGAAGTAGCGTGTGAAAGTCTGTCAGGAGCTGACAAGCTCTGGAGACTTCTGGTGCTGCAAATCCCTACGAACAGAAACTCAGGACACGAAGAGTCTGTGCAAGGCTATCGGCACATGCTGACACCTACAAAGGTAGTACAACTCAGACTATACTGAGGAAGGCAGTGGTTGCTGCATGCAGCCTGATGAAGCATGGGACCACCAGGGACTTGCTGACCACCCACCTGAAGCCTCCAGAGCCTCAGCACAGCCCTCAGCTTCTGAGCAAACCACCGGGACTGGCCCCCCAATGGGTGCTCCTGCTGGGCAGCGAGGAGTGATTGTGAACATGTGTCTGAATATGTGAATGTACCATTGTCTGCTATGAGTAATAACAGCTTGATGCTACTAGTAATAACAGATAAATTTATATATGATGTCCTGATAGACATTGTTTTTGATGCGTGTCTCTGTGTCTTAGTCCCCATGCAGGAAGTTTTCAAGAGGATTATAATCTGCAAACGGTGTTTGGTGAAAAAGACCATTTCCATCTTTGGATGCGTGAATAGGGGAATACAGGCTAAAAGTTTAGACTGAAATATTGACTGTGGCTCCAGATGGTCATGGAACTCAGAGGAAAAAAAAAGTGCCAGGGTCTCGTGTCTACATGTCAAGAAGGTGAAGGGCTGTAGGAATGACCAGAGTCCTCAAAAACTTGCCTTGGGGTGAGAGAGTCAATGAACGTGTAAATACCTATATCAAAACCAGAAACTCACTATGAAAAGGCTTTTTGAACTCCAAAACAAACTAGGCTTTAATAACATCCAGTTGGTGCAAGATGAAGTAGATAAATGTAAACTACAAATAAAGCACACATTTTAAATAGAGATGTTAATTAAACTCTGGAACAGTTTATCACGGGTTGTGGTAGATTTACCATCACTGGAATAATTTAAATCAAGTTCATATGTGTTTCTAGAGGTCTCCTCTAGTTGAAAGAGGAGTTAATTCAAGGCAGTTCTGTGGCCACTATTATTCAGAGAGTTAGGTTAGATGATCTCAGTAGTTTCTAGCCCGGTTAAATATTAATCTAACAAAAACCACTTTGTCTACGTAGAATGAGAAGAATTAGCTATAATCAGAAACAAATAATAAATCACAAACTATTTCACACAAAAGGTAGCCTCAGAGAGGGAGCAGGGGCTGGACAGGTGGCTGGGCATCTCACAAGACAAACAGTTAAAGATGTAAAGGGAACCAGGGATGTAAAATAGCCAATTAAATAGCATGGAAATGGAAAGCAGTAAAAAAATTTCTCTTCTGGAAACATGCTTATAAGGAATGATTGGAGGGAAGAATATAAATGTACATATAAGACACACGAAGATGGCACGGTCAGACATTACATGATATGTGTCAACTGGTAAAAAATGGACATAATTATCTCCAAAATCACACTCCCTCTGTCTGAGTAAAGTGAGAATTAGTTGCACTAGTGTTGAAACACGTAGAGGACTAAATGATCTATATTCGGGCGGGACTCTTCTGCTCAGCGCAAGTCACTGATGTCTATAAACTACTGCAAATGGTATTTACAGAGGACTAACAGAAAACAGTAACATGTTTTTAAAAGCTGATAAAATTCCTGAATGGTTCCTTAGCTGGTCAGCGTATATAAGACTTTTTAGTGTGTATGTACTTGGTCAGATTGTAAGGTTATGCAACCTTTGAATTATCTTGTGTGCCATCCTTTTATTTTTAATAATGCATTTTCCTAGGAATACATTTTAATACATTTTCTTGCATCCACCTGTTTTTATTAGGCGTGAATTGTAATGGCCTTATTCTAATTTGGCAGGTTGCTTCCCAGTGATTGCCATTAACATAACAGTTATCAGTCACAAGGATATACAGAGCCAGCATAGCAATGAAAGAAGGCAACCTAATCTGTTTTTAAAGTGTCTGTAACCAAAGGGACTGCAAAAATACCCCCAAACAATACTCTGAAGTAGTACAAAGGATCAAGTTTTGTATACAGTTTGTTAATTGCACTGCTCAGTAAAAGAGCTGCTTAGGACCGTGGGCTATATTTGATGCTCACGGAGGGGTGGGATTAGACCATCTCCCCGGCACCAGGCTCGTGTGCGGGAGCCCCTGGGTGTAGCCTGATTGTGGCTCCATGTTGTCCATCTCATTCCACTTCTTCTTGGGGTGGTGGTTGGGGGTGGGGATTCACTTGGGTAAAGAATTTTCAGTCTGTACCCTGGGACATACCTGAGGTGTCCCCAGACAAAATGTGGGTGAGGATATCCTGTATTTGGAGGTTGCAAAGGAATCCTCCTCCAGCCCAAGCTCCTGTGAAAGGAGGTCACAGCAACACAGCTGCGGAGCTGGAAATTCTCTTTCTAAGATAATTGTCGGGTCTTTAAATTAATTTATAGGAAAGTTTTAAATGTAGCACCACTTAGAAAATCTTCAAAGTTGGATTTTAATCCAGGCTCTGGATCAAAGGCACTTCTGCTTTGCAAAGGAGAGCAAATTATGTCTCTGCATGACAGGCAGACCAGTAGGTTGCACCCTGCTGCGGCAGGAAACGTAGCCCCAGGAGATGACCAGCCTGCCTGTTAGCTGAGGATGGGTAGCTTTTTATTTGCTGTGAGAGTCCCATGCAGCAGCAGGGACTCGAGCTCCGAGAGCGGTCTGTGGCTCCTGCAGCTGTGTCACTTGTGTGGGGAGGTGGCAGCCGGGGAGGGTTGTGGCTGGTTGTCACTGCTACTGCCCTCTTCACGCCCCAGCTGTGAAGTTTCTTTCTCCTAAAGAAATCAGATGGGAGCATAAATCATGCAACCCCAAATCAGGGTTTATTCCTTCAGTATTTACTTCAGCTTTTGTGCGTTAGCAGGTGGCACAAGAAAGAGCTACCTGGGGACCTCCATAGCATGAAGAAGTGTGTGCCCCTTGGGGCAGGGGTCCCAAGGACACAGGACAGCCTGAGTGGCACCTCTCCTTGTGGATTTGCTCTAACTCTGTATAGTTAGACTCACTCACATGTCATACTGAGGGTTAATTTGGCCACCAAGAAGCCTGGGATAAATGGACTGGAAAAGTGGCTGATACCCATTTTCTACACCCATATCTCCTCTGTACCCAATGTGACCATTGTACAGCCTGGTTTTGTACACTTACACATACACTCGTCATCTCAGGATTGTAATTCAGTGGATGTATGGACACAACTCATGAAACCCTGTTTTTTTTCTTTTTATAGTGCCCAGTTGTGCCTCCAGGCATTTCTTTTCTCCCAAAGACTGCATTTTTGGACACAGGAGTGCCAGTGACTCAGTGGTGATAACTTCTCTCAGTTATTCTTCTGGGGCAGCAGCATAACTAGCAGCAAAACACGTGCAAAATGGGAGCGCAGAGGTTTCACTTGGTGGCCAACTGAGGAAGGAGAATGTACTCATCCCAAAAGCACAATCTGGGAGGCAAGTAGGGCAAGTGCACAAAAAACATCCAAAGGGTTAAGTATCATACAGGTGATTAACTATTTCGCTATTGCAGCTGCTTGTGTAAAATCTTGTCAGAAAAAAACCCCAACCAAATGTAATAAATGTTCATTTTAAAACCTGTTTTCTTTATTCTTTGGCTTTGTGCTAGTTTTCAGGGCATAATGAAGATATCCTTTAAAGTCTGAGGTTTTAGAATTAAGTCATTTTTTAAATTATAAACACAAAAAGTCAGACACTTAAAAACATGTGAAACCAGATGACACTTTTATTTGCATCTCACTCAGTTTGATGGTTTTTCATCAGACAGGGCTGGGAAAAAAAATCCTTGAAGACCTTTTCTGCATTATGGCAACAAACAAGGAAAAAAGAGACTGTGTGGTGGTGTGTGCAGGGGAAAGGAGGGCTGAAAGAAAAAAAGAAAACTGAAAAGCTGAAAGGGGGAAACCGCATTTCAGTGTGAACTTTGATTCTGCAAATGTTGACACAGATGCCAAGTTTCTTCTAATTCAGGGCTTCAGGATTGAGTCTTTTACAGATGCATTGCTAAGCTCTTAAGGAGGATTATTTTTTCCTTCCTGGACTGCAGAGATGAAGTTAACATTCATTATATTTTTCATTACACCTTGTATTTTTCTCATTACAGTTCACAGATTCTTTATTAATTCCATCTTTCCTTTTCTTATGAGTTTTTATGCTTGGTGACAGGACTTGCGTCTGTGGTAGTTCACTAAGACGTACCAAATCTACCTTCTTCAATCACTGACATTATATAAATCTGATCACTGAATAGCATAATTTAGATCAGTTTCTGAAAAGGAAGATGAAATAGTAGGAGACCTCGATCTAAGAAGAGTTGACGTTAAGTTATATACAAAAATATAAACAAAAATTCTGAAGGAATCTGGTAAATCCAGACTCCAAGTCTTTGTCCCACCACGATCCAGATGTGGGACTCCCCTGGTGCATGGAGGAGCCACTGCAGTGGCATTGTCCCTATGGCTGGAGCTGGTTTCTTCTGCTCCCTGCAGAAAGCTCCCTGTGTACCAAGAGGGAAGAGGGAACCATGTGGAAATGGTCTGTGAAGCCTGGAGAACAGGCTTTGTCAAGAAAAGGTGAAAACTGAGTGCTTTATGCACCATAGTCTGCTGCAGATGACCCACTTTCTGCAAAAAGAAATCTGTGAGGGTTGTAAAAATCATAATTGGATTTCCCTTCAGAAACTAAGCAATGCACGTTCCCTAGGAGAAATCTGTGTCAAGACCACAGTAGTTTATTCTTCCCTGGCCTGAGTTTTCTCTAGGTCTCACTGAGTTTGTCCTACAACAGTCTCCCTATTATAATAATAATAATAATAACAACTATGAAATTATCAAGAAATCTGTGGCATATTTATTGGTGCTGTCAATTGTCAGCCTCATTTTGGTTAAGATAAGTTATGCATGAATTTTGCACCACCTTCTAGCAAATGAACTTGTTTCCATATGTCAAAGAAGGCTATTTTGCCCAACTGTTTAATGTGTCCTTAAAATGATCAAGATATTCATCTTTATTAAAACATGTAACTACCATTCTGGGAAAATATTCAGCTCCCTTTCACCACCTTGTTAACAAGTTATAAATGGTTTTGAGTGATAGCAGTACATGACAGGTTGGAGAGTGTCATATAACATAGAGAAATAGCCATGTATCCAAGATGGAGGTTGAATTCAGCTCTCAGGAATTTTTGCTGCAGTTTCTGTTCCAGTTCAAAACAGTGAAATAAGTGGCTAAGGGCTAAAATTAGTCTTCATAGTGTTTGTGCTTAGTACTGTTTATTTTCTGTGTCCTAAAGCCTGTGAGATGCTTTGTAGTCAGAACTACAACATCTCATGTTAGAGTGGCACCTGAGTCCTCAAATGCATAAACTGCAGCTTTATTTTTGTATCCTTTCATCCCACTCTTGCAACCATAAAATGATTAATATAGAAAAAAAATGTGGAGGAAAAAAAACAAACAAAAAGGTGTTTCAGCATATTTTCTAGGTTTGGCTCATTGCGTCTTATGAGGTGTGCATTGTCTTTGTTTCCAATCAGTTTTAAGGCACGGTTTTAAGGTCTGCAACATGGAAATCATGTGAAGATATCTGAGCTAGCTTTTTGCAGACATTACATTCAGTTTATAGTTTACGTTTTTTCCGGCCCTAAAAGCAGAAGAGACATCCTTTTCCCCCTTCACCTCTGCTGAGCCATGAGATCAAAAATACATTTGCTTGTGCCAGCACGGACCAAGTGAGCCCTGGAGGGATTCACCTGAGTGCTCCTACTGCCTTCCCACCTTCAAAATTTCTGGATGAGTAGAGCAGCAGTATTTGATGAAAACTCCTTTAACACGCCTCCACTGAATAAAGAGTGAGGAAAGGGCTAAGCCTCTTGCTTTCCAGCCACCCCACTAACAGCCTCATAGAATCATAGAATCCTAAAACCATAGAATTGTCTAGGTTGGAAGAGACCCTCATCAAGTCCAACCATCTACCCTACTCTACAAAGTTCTCCCCTATACCATATGCCCCAACACCACATCTAAACGGCTCTTAACGGCTCTCGTCATAGCCATAGTAGAGGATCTCACAAGAGATGGTTGCTCTCCAGCAAGGGAGAGCCAGTCTCCTGGTTTCCCTAAGCAGGCTAAATTTAGGCAGAGAATCAAAGAGCTTTAACTAGTTTCCCAAAGCCTCCTGCTCTGCTTCACCAATGGTAGGTGAAGCACCGAGTCTGGCCCAGGATGCCCATTCCAGCTTTTAATCCTTTTGCTTGAAAGATGGGATGATCTAGTCCAACATTCTCATGAAATTAAAATGGCTTTTTTTTTAGTAAAAAGGCATACATATATATTTTTTGTACTGATCATGGGAACACCTCATTCACCAGATGTGTCATCTGGGAGTAAGGCTTTTCCTGTGAGACAAGTGTGTTGAAATGCCCTCAGACTGGTGGAGACTTGGAAGACGGGTCTCACACCTCCGAAGGAGTGCATTAGTAATTCTATTACATGATACAAAACTGTGCAAAATGGACATAAGCAGCATTTACATAAAGCATAAACACAAATACAGAACGGCTTTATTTTGCAAAAGCTGTGCATCATCACCTATGGGTTTTTTGGTTTTTGGTGGATTTTTTTTGCTAAATTCATTACTCTGTGGAAGACTTGGCTATGATCTTCAGTAGAGGTGTACGCTTTACTCCAAAACTGAGATAGGGCCACGGGGCGAGGGATATACTTAAATAATACCAGACAGAAGAAAGTAATCAAAAAGCTCTAGCACTTCTTGGAAGAGTGCTCTGGTGCCCTGTTACAGAATCACAGAATTTTCAGAGTTGGAAGGGACCTCTAGAGATCATCTAGTACAACTCCCCTGCTAAAGCAGGATTGCCCAAAGCACATTACTCAGGACTGCATCCAGGCGGGTCTTGAAAATCTCCAGAGAAGAGAACTCAACAACCTCCCTGGGCAGCCTGTGCCAGTGCTCTGTCACCCGAACTGTAAAGAAGTTTTTCTGTGTGTTGGAATGGAACTTCCTATGTTCCAACTTGTGCCCATTGCCCCTCGTCCTGTCACTGGGAACCACCGAGAAGTGGTTCATTTGGTGGTTTTTTTAGAGGTTTCAGAGTGGTTTTGAGATGGCACATCAAGGAGAGGTTTAAGGCTGTGCTGGCTGTGTCTGAGTGGGAGTGGGCTGCGAGCAGATCCTGCAGCAGGGTGCTGCACCTTCAGGCCCCCACGGAGGACACTGGGACATGCCCTTCTCCCCACATTTCCTGCTGGTTCGTGTGTTTGGCTACACAATCGGTGCTCTGCCATGTAAAGATCCCATTTGTAGACGTTTCATACCCCATCAGGTAGCACGGACACTTCAACGTCTCATTTTGGGTTATGAATTTGATTTGTGCCCCAGCACCGAAATGTTCATGTGGCATCGCTCCATAGCAGTGCTCCGAGCATTTCGCTCTTCTGCAGAGTTTGACATTGATGGGTATTAAAATGGCATAGTCATGGCAGAAGTGCTGAAGATCTTAATGAACTATATTATAAACAGTCCTGCACAGCTGAGTTTGCCAGTATGCCTTGCCAATATGATTTTGCTGTTCAGTCAATAATTACTATTTCTTCGTGTTATGTTGGACAAATGTTCTTCTCACAATTGTGGGCTCCTTTTACCTCAAGCACAGGGGCTGTATATTAATCACAGTAATAAAACAATAAACTGAGAAGATTAATACTGTCATTAGAGATATCGTATTAGATTCTATATTTCATTTTTCAAAGGAACTGTATTTACAATATTTAAAGCCTGAGGGCCAAATCACAATATAGAGTATCTAGTTTCATATACCAGATAAGTGCTTAGAAAAGATTAAAATCAATTATGCTATTGTAAAGTTTTAAAGTTCAAAGGGTTTGAGATCTGTAAAAAATGTTTAGATGTAATCTTAAGGCAAAGAATTAGGCTCTTATGGCTTCATTTGGAAATGTGCTTCACAATTACAAGTTATTCCATCAGTCTTAGCCTGGGACGCAGTACTGTGTTATATTAACAGGGGATTTGATAAACCTCCTTAGTGCTGAACTGCAGGAAGCTCATAGCTGAAGTGGCATTGCAGCAAACACCCCTTTTAATTCCATTTAGTCATCTTAATCCATTAAGAGATTGAAATATCATATCATAAAAGCCTCTGATAACTGTTTTTTTTTGTGTCTTGTAAGCTTCTGCTCCTGTAAGCGATGTTACTGAAGTTGAAGTACCATCGCGTCAGGGAGCACATAGATGGCAAACATTCCTGCAGCAATATTAGAGGTACAGCACAGAGAGTTTAGGGGAGAGCGGCCTGCAGTTTACCATTGGCAGACTTAGACCATCCCGTCTGCTGCTTCAGCCTGCCAGGCAAGCTGCGTAGCTGTGGGGATCCCCGGCTTCACCGAAACACACACCCCAAAAGTCTCTGCTTGCGGCCGCAGCACCGTGCAGAGAGCGCAGCAGTGGAGCTGAGACTTTTCTAGCAAGTCTGTGAGCTGCTTTGAACACAGGATCCCGCAGCCCCCTTTCCTGCAATCTTTTTATCTAGTACAGGATGATATGTAGAGGCGCCTGTGCCAGAATTGAATTTCATCCATAAAGACGAGGGAAAAGAAATAATGGTTTGCAGGTTTATATCCATATTCATCATGAGAGAATTTGTTTTAATGAAAAAGAAAAAGGCTAAGGCTTTATCTTAAAGCTAGCTATGTTAAATTCATTGGAAAAATAGTTCTGAGAGGCTGAGAAGGAATGCATCTACATATATATGGAGAACAGAAAAATACAGACCTTTATGCTGTATCTATAAGGGTAAGCGTGGGCACTTGCACCTCCGAACTGGCAAGACAAGGGTCAGCTCAGGACTAACATCCATGCAATCATGCTAGTGTAGTACGAACTACTTAATACTGCTTCCCAGCAAAATTTATTACCCTAAACTCAGGGCTCTGTTAAGGCAGACGGCTTCATGGTTTGCCAGTCTTGGGATATGGGTACGGCAGATGTACAACCGTTGGCACCGAAGTACACAGACATGGCCACAAGCCTCTGTACCGCTGTAGAAAGAGTGGTGGACTTAGCTTTCTCTTGACTTTTTCCTGGCTTCTTCTTCTTTTTTTTTTTTTTTTAAAATTATTTCACCTCTTTTATTATCATATCTGTATTCCTTGACCAGTGTGCACCTCAGAGGATGCTCCCAGCCCTGTGGGTGCCGGGGAGCACGACATCAAGAGGCAGAGAGAGCCTTCAGCAGCCATCCCGCCAGGCGGCATGCATGGTTTGAGAGAGCTCAGAGGAGACATGCTCATGGCTCAGCACAGCGTGTGCTGCAAAGCCCAGCACCCTTTTATCTTTCCTTCCCCAGAACCAGCTGGAGTGAAGTCATAAGGAATAGAGTTTATCTGGGAATTTTTTTACCTGGGAATGAAGGTGAAACTAAAGTACAACTGAAGCAGTAAACTTTGTTTTTTCTTTTATAACCATTCTTAAAACCCGTTTGTTATAGCAGCCTTCCTCCCAACATTTTAAATCTCCACTCTTCTTTCCCACAGCAGTTGCCTGATTGCTTGTCTTGCTTGTATCCTCTGTTTTGGGGCATAAGAAAAGCTCATGCTGTTCTCTTCCTGAGGCTCCCGGTGTTAGATGGTAAACTTGTCGGGGCATACTCGTATGTTGCTCATTTCATGTGAGTACGCTTTGCTTCTGTGTTTGCAAAGTAGCACTTAAGAGAGTTTATTATTAATAACAGTAAATTATTCTACATTTTCTTATCAGATAATATGAGATCAAGTAGCTGTCGAGACATGTTGGGCAGATATCTACAAAAACAATGATGTCTAAAGATCCACAACAAAAAGGAAAAATTTGGAAGATCTTCAGTCAGCTCCGAGCAGCTGCAAATGTTGCTTTGGATGAAATAATGAACCCATCTAAGGGTCTCTCTCTGAAAACAGTCTCTCCAAGTTATGCTTGTCAGAAGTTGTATTTGGCTTTTCACTTTGATATATTCCCAAAAAAGGAATTGGAACAAGCACCTAGAACTGGGGCAGTCAGCGAGACTTCTAGGTAAGATAAAGGTGTATAAATGAAAAAAATAATGGCCTTATATATAGCAGCTGATTTGCAAAAATAAGATACTTGAGATGCTGCTGAAGTTGCTCTGGTATTACTTACCTACATCTCATGCTCATTATTTATATTCAAATTTTACCCTATATATTATGATGTGCAAGATAAAACTCCAATCTAAAATCAGCCAATGCCCTTAAGGCCATGATACAAGTGCTACTATTTGTATAGTATTTGATTAACTATTATATAACTCTTGTTTCATAGTTTAGATTTCTGTAACGAAAATGAGTGGCTGTACTGGAAATTAACAGTACAGCAACTAGTGAGGAAAAAAAGGATTAGTGTAGTTGTGAACACAGTGAAACAGAGGCAAATTATTAGTACAGGATGGTTTATATTTGCCATTTGGGTTCCTTTTCCTTCTTGTTTATTTGAGGATACTTTTTGTGCATGAACAGAATTAATGTTTCCTGCACAAATTAAACTATTTAAGGAAATACACATTTAATTGCATAAAGATGGATTTGCCTTTATTATTATTTTCATTGTTATTGTTGGAGACAATTGTGTCATCTTTTATGACAATGATTTTTTACTTGAAAGTTGTAACCCTTTGTTGAAAAACAGTGATTTAGCAATCATGATATTCTACTGCTCCTCTGTTGTTTTAAGAATGTAGTTTATTATACTTCTGGGCAAAACTGATACTAATTTGAAAGTATTTATATGTATTTACTTATTTTTGCCAAACTTACTGGTTGAAGGCACACTTGTCAGCCATAAACTAGGGGCATCCACATAATATAAATGCTGTACGTCAGATGAAGGAAATAACTATGGGCTGTTCATACAGTGAAAACCAAAAAATTGTCACATGCCTTTGTGCACGTACATGTGTGTGTGCACGCACACATGTGTGGTAACCTGGTACCCACTCTTTGCATCTTCTTTTATACGTGCCTCATTGCTTCAGTCGTAATAAACCCTTTCTGAATGCAGAGCCAAACAGGCTTTAATATGGTAGTGGATAAGGTGTTTCCCAAAGTTAAAGACTCTAATGCTGTATTTCACTTGTATTCCAAATCTTCATTTATCATCATGAAAGGAGCTCATGCCCTGTATGCCCCTTACATACAGTAACTGATCAAGGAGGTATGTGCTACAAGAGCCACCAAGGCAGAGAATTTGCAGGTAGAAAAGACTTTATACTTCAGCTGGCCACAGAGTCCTCCTATTTACAGCATTAAAACCCACCGTGTTTTGTCCTTTTACTTTCTGGCCCAGTAAGTGTTAAGCTTTGAAAATAATATTCACATATTAACTGTGAGGCTACTACCAGTTCAAACAGTCAGGGTGCTGAGATGTGTTGTCTAAATAAATAAACATCCGTTCGCATTGTGGAATGGGTGGCAGGCCAAGTTAATCAATAATTTAATTACCAGTGACCCATTTTGCTTACTTCTAGTTGAAAGGGAATTTCTGCATTCTTGCATAAGTTATCATTTATTCAACTTCTCACAGATGGATTCAGATGATGCTTTTCCTGCCTTGAGGATGAGATGAACTTAATCCAATATTATAAATGGAAAACAGGTGTCCAGATACTCATTCTTTTCCTCATAGCTTGCATTGCATTTATTTACATAAAACAATTCCTAACTCAAAATTTGCTGCCAAAAGTTTAACTTACCTCCACTTAAGGTGAGTGGGGCTCACAGTGGATGCGATCACTGCAGCAATGGAAAATGACTGTTAACAATGTCTTTTTAAAGTTGCAAGCCCTTGTGAGAAGGCAAATGTTCACATGTTGTAGTTATTATTATTATTATTCATTTTTATTGGGAAGGCAGCTGGCTGGAGCTCCAGAAATAGAATAGGTTTAAAGTGAAGCAGAAATTCTCATTTGTCTCTAAAAATAGGTCGTCTTCCAATATGGAATTTGAAACTGTCAGTTTTTATGCTTTTGAATTCCCAAAGTTATTCCTGTTGGATTTCTCTTCATAGAATTTTAATATGAACTCTTTGAAATCGGATGCTGCCTGAAGTGTTTCTTTGGCTTGAAAGTCTGTGTTTCACTTGCAGTTGTTTTAGTTAAAAAAAGAAAAGAAGCTGGATGAGAACAGGTGGTGCGAGATACGTTTTCTTATAAGCATTCTGGATTTATGTGGTGTGTGGCATCGTAGTCATCACCACAGTCAGGTGTGTAGCAGAGAGGCATGCATTACATATGCTTCAGACACTAAACTTCTATTTTATCTGCTCTTTTGATTTCTGATAGTATGATATGCTCTATATAGATGCCCTAACACTTTGCAAAAAATTATTGTGCATGTATTAATTATAACACCGGCTAGAGATCTAGACAGAAATCAGGGTATTCATGTCTTAACTCTCACCAAGGAGGTCAGGAGACTGCTCTTACTCCAAACTGATAGCAAGCAACGTGGAGAGCGCAGTGGTAGCATGAACACCTCTGCTATGCAGATGAGAAACCTATGTGCAGGAAAACGTAAATTATTGTCCCAGAAGCACTAAGCCTATGTCTAGACACCGTAACCTGGGAAACATCTGAGTTTCTGACTCAGGATGTGCACAAAGGCCATGTCTGGATCACATTTTGGGGTGAAACCCATGTGCATACCAGCCATCCCTCCTCACATGCCTGGTTTCCATAGGAAGGACACCTGGGGATGTGAGCCAGGCTGGAGCTACAGTGAACCCCAAGAGATGCCCAGCCTGGCCGTCAGGGAGCCGGA
This sequence comes from Charadrius vociferus, assembly GCF_000708025.1. NCBI lineage: Eukaryota > Metazoa > Chordata > Aves > Charadriiformes > Charadriidae > Charadrius > Charadrius vociferus. The sequence goes on from NW_009649705.1 coordinate 1,210,908, forward strand.
TGCAGACGATGGAGCACCTTGGCAGCTAGGTGTGCTTCAGGCAGAGCCACAAGAAATTAAACCCCCCAACATTTACAATGCTAACTCCAGTGCTTAGGTGCAAATCTGTCCTCTGTGGGCCCAAGCATTTAGCAGGATTAAAATGTTCAGATGGTTCTCAGTGCACGGGAACAGTTTTTAAATAGGGTGATGGGGATATGGTTGGAAGAGTTCCACTATTGTCCACAGCCATTTGCTGGATCCTGGGAACAGCACTTCTGTGCAGCCTTCCTTTTCAATATGCAGAGGCACAGGGCAGATTCATTAGGCATTTTGGGATGCGCAGGGTTTATTTTAAAAAATCAAATGTCTGCTACATCAGGGGTGGGTTACTGACGAACTGCTAATTTTTTTAAAACTTGTCGAGTGTATTAAAGAAGAAAATGAAGGGACACTTCAAACTGAGAATCCTGCTTGTGGGCAGTGTCTTCCTTTAGTGTTACAGAAGCAGTGACCATTTAAGGACATAAGCAATGTAAAGTTTATGAACAGAGGTAATATGGCCTATATTATCCAAATATGGTCTTTATTACCTCTTCCCACAAATACTGTCTTTATGTAGTTATGTCTGATCTGTACTACTTTTAGTGTAATTGTCTGTAGCTTTTCCTAAGAAATTTTATGATACAGCTACTGCCCGATGTAGAATATTTTATGAAAAATCTTGTTAGCATTTGAAGCCAGATCTTTACTGTTATTTGCACCTCAGACTTCAATATAGCTGTAGGATTTATGCCTACTTGACTAAACACATCTTCAGAGAGCACGTTGATTTAAAAACGCGCCTCAAAATGTGTAAATTCACAGATGGTAGTGATTACGCACATGTTTTCTCTTATTGCTTCAAAGCCAGCAAAGGCCAAATTCTGCTGTAATTTGTACTACAGTGATGAGATTTAATATCAATGAAATGAAAAAAACATATTTAGGGACTTGTTGCTTTTTGCAGATAATGGGGCATTTCTGGACACGTCTGTTTTGGAGAAGAAGGTCCTGCACTACGGTGATAAGCAACAGGAGGGTCACTCCCGAATGGAAAGTCAAAGGTGCACAGAAGGTGAAGGGAGAGGACAGAAGGCACCTTCTGTATCCCATGGCAGCACCTGGGTGTTGGAACCACTGCCTACATGTTATGGAAGAGAAGAAAAAAAAAAGAGCAAATATAGTGGTGGGTGAAAAACACATTGATACCAAAACACAACAGCAGTGGTGATGTTTGTGTACTACACACTTTTGGTTCCTGAGACTTCAGCCATGCCCTCTATATCTATTTACATAGTTTCATGTGTTTCCATGCATGAATTTTTGCTATTCTATACATTTTAAACAGTATAGTTTCCCCCATTTCTATAGCAATACTGGTACCAACCATCATAAAGTAAGACACTGAAATGTGAAAAAAATATGCCCCTTCATACAAATATGGGTGATGATAAATAGTTTAATAACAAGTAGAAATGTGCGCCCAATGAACAACGTTTTCCTATGCTTTTCTTTCTTCAAAGCTGGTATAAACATATGGCTTTGTTCAAGTTCTTTCTACACAATTGCTAAGATTTTTAGAAAGGGCTGAGCTTCAAAACCCCAATTTGTGGTTGTATATAAGCCCTCTGTTGCACTTCCCATTCACATTAGAAAGATCTGCTAGACACTCACAACTTTCAAAAATTTAAATTAAGTGTTTAAGTACAAAGCAGCCAGACTTAAGGCATCTGCTGCTGAAATTTTTGGTCCTTTTTAAGGGGCAGTTTCTATTTCCTGTAAGTGGAATTTAATGTGCGTACAAATACACATTTACACACAAATATTTTTCCTGTCTCTTTGCTATCAAGACAAAAAGCCGGTGCCGTGGTTAAAGGCACTACTGTAAGGCCTCAAGCTGGCACTTCATACAGGTTGTAACTTACTGCGTGACGGGGCTCCAGCACGAGTCCGTGCAGCCGGCGTGCTGTTGCCCTTTGGGAAGGGCACTCCTCACCCACTCCTGCGTGGCGACAGTTACGCGACGAACGTGACTCCTGGCTCACCGCGCGGTGGTTTTGCAGCGATGGCCACCATCCAAATGCCTGATATACTTAGCATCAGAAAGTAATTCAAATTCTTTTAGTTCATGTCTTTGGTCTGGAAATTTATTCCCCTCTTCAGTCACTCTTTAATGACAGGATAACATTTTTCCCTCTAATCAGCCACTTACAAGGTTACTTCATTTCCCCCCTAGGTCATCTAGTGCTAAAGCATAAGCGTTTATGACTCGCTGCATGCAAATACATGCACTCTGCCTTGCGTATTGCAGTACATCGCTGAGGTATGTTACTGAGACATCGTACGTTCGTATTCAGGCTAATTCAGCAATTTCACTTGGTAACAACGCTAGATTATTTGCAAAACATTTTCTGTCTGGGAATTAAGCAAGATTTTTAGGAAGCTTAGGAAAACAAACATTTAAGCCTACTGACTGGATTTCTCACAGTGTCCTAATCAGAACTCACTTCCAGCAGTTTGGAGGCTGTAAGCAAGCAGGGCATTTTGTCAGGACAAGGCACTATGTAAGTTTTATGCAAGCTGAAGCTGTTTCCCTGATGTGGCGATGATCTTGAATTACCAGGCTGAAGCTGTTTTGCCATAGTTTGAGACCCAGTTTGATGGGGGAAGAACACAACAGGAGCCCAGATTCATCCCTGCGGTTGGTGCAAACAGGCTTTAAGAGGTTTGGGCTACACAGGCTCTCTACGGCTTTGATGTCTGCCTTGGTGGATCTCAGAGCAGGACTGGGCCCAAAACGACCTTCTTCTCATATTATGCAGGCAGAGGAAGCTGAGGAACCAGATTTTCAGACACTACAAAGGGCACTATTGTGTGAACACTGTGAGGGTATTGAAGGGAGAGGTCCAACCCCGCACGGCATTTTTACAGGTGCTTAATTTCAAACATGAGAATAACCATACTGATGTCAACGAATCACTTATGAACTTAAAATTAAACACATGCTTTGTTGGATTAAGGCTAGGGCACAGTCTTGCCAAATTTAGCCCCTGGTTCTTTCTAACTGTACAACTAGGCCAACCTGTTCCTCACCATTCCCTTCTGCAATGGTGATTAATGTGCAACGAGTTGGTCTCTCACACGACTTTTAAATTTTTTTTTTAAAAAAAGATGTGTGACAACTGTTGAGATGCAGCATTGACCAAAAATAACAGGGAGGCTAATATGCTGCCACCTGCACCCTCCTTTCATGTTGACGAATATTGCACAGATACATGTCACTTTCACTACTGCAAATCATTATTCATATTAAAAATTTGGCTGGAGCACACCCATGCCTGAAGTCATCTGGATGCCTACCAAAATGCAGCTCAGAATATGCTTCAGTGAAAGCATATGGAAAGCACTGCGTGAAAAGGTGTAATGCACATCCGTTTGCTCAGGGCACCCCCTGGCACCCAGAAATTTGCACTGCCATTATAATATTAAAAGTAAGTTTGGAGGAAACTGACAGTATTTGGGTTTATTTGAAGTCTGATCAGAGACAGAATAATCTCAATTATTCTGAATATTTGGTCAATGCCATTTTTTCTAGTTCTGGTTTTGTTAGCTTTTTTTAACTTACTATCTATTAAAAGAACGATGTATGTAACATCGGTCTTTGCAACACAGGGGCATATGACTGCAAACATGGGACTACGAAGCAGGAATTTGCAAATACCGTCATTTAAAATACCTTCTCATGCAAAGGAACTCCAAGCACAATTACACACTTTTGTGGACGAGCTGCGATCAGACTCCGCTCTCTGCTGGATGTTATCCTGCAGTCTCTTCTTATTCCTAATGGAATTCATTTGGGGGGGGGGAAGAAAAAAAATCAAGCATCATAGTTAGATGCTTAAAGTTTGACTAAGTGGCTGGCTCAAGATCACCCAGGCTGCTGTGAGTGATGTCTGGCCGGAGTGGAGATGCAGCCCTGCCTCGCCTGGCAGGGAGCGCCGAAAGAAGCCGTCCCCTGGGCAAGCTGGTCCCGCTACAGGGCGACGGTCCCCGCCTACGGGGCTGGGGGGACCTCTCGTGGTGGAAATGGAGGGAGCAGCCCTGGGTCCTGTTGTCCCTGACACGGACCGTAAAGCTCTGCCCACTGGTGAAGCCGAGTGGACATGAAAAAGCGAACACAACAGCGAATTAACAAGAAGAAATTAAACAATGCTGTGACCATTACATGATGTCATTGCTGGTTTACACTTGGGTACCTGGCCGTATTTTAAAAACATATTGCATGAAAATTCATACTTTGCCGAGTAATTGGTGCCTATATTCGTTGTATATATATCATTTTCAGTCCTTTCGGTGACACACAGTCCCAACAGAACAGATTTGCCATCCTGGTTTGAGGGACCTGCTCTTTCATCCTTCCTCAGGCACTAATGCTGCAACGCTTTATCTCTTCTGCCAATACTAGTTTTGTGGAGGTTTTTTTGTTTTTTTTTTTTTGTTTTTTTGTTTTTTTTTTACCACAAACTATGTTAATATTTCTTGTTTTCTTCACTGCATTCTGGATTTTTTTCCACAAACTATGAGTTTGAAGATCAACATTTGAAGTACTTAGAATAGAATAGTTCAGTTGGAAGGGTCCTACAATGATTATCTAGTCCAACTGCCAACCACTTGATTCTTGTTTTTTAAAAAAATATGAACAATGCATTTGATCTGGGAATAAAACTCTTCAGCCATGACCAGAACTATCCTTGAGGCAATCTGAGAATAATATCACATACAAATGTACACTCACATACTATTCACAGAGTTTATTATTATCTTCTAGGATACCTTATGGATATGCACCTATATGTGGGTCTTCACCTTTGCACTCCCCAATGGAGGGATAAAGGGGCTCTCATCATTCTTTTTTGACCTGTTTATGTGAAAGTACGATAACGGTGCAGTAGTTTGTTTGGTTTTGTCCATCGAGAACTACTCACAAAGAGTGATGAAGATGCTTCTACTCTGCTTTCCAAAGCAAGCTGTTTCAGCCATCTTGCAGGCAGGTACGTGGTACAGCAAGAGGTGGCTCTACATGCACGGTGGGAGAAAAGTGGAGCCATTGCTGTGATGTCTACCCAGAATTTTAATGGAGTGGAGGGACACGTTTTCAAGAGGATGGACATGAAGGATCATGGGATCACAGGACTGCAGGATAACTTAGACAAGAGGGGACCACAGGAGGCCTGTGCTCCAACCTTCTCTCACAGTAGGGTCAGCTCTGAGGTCAGAGCAGGCTGATCAGGGCTTCAGCCAGCCAGGATTTGAAAACCTCCAAACACAGAAAGGGCACCACCTCTCTGGGCAACCTGTGCCTCTGCTTTGGTGTCCTCATGGGCAAAAAACTTCCAAATGTCATGTTTTAATCCTAGGCAGCAAATACACACCAAACAGTCACTCGCCCACTCCTCCCCAGTGGGAATGGGGGAAGAATCAGAAGGGTAAAAGTGAGAAACTTGTGCGTTGAGATAAAAAGAGTTTAAGAATTAAAAATAATTAAAAAAAAAAAAAGTAAGGAAAAAGGCCCCACCAAAACAAGAAAGAGAGAGGAAAATAAAAGCGAAAAAAAAACCCCAAGCAATGCAAATTAAAACAATTGCTCACCACCAACTGATGCCCAGCCAGTCCGCGAGCAGTGGCCCCCCCAGTCAATCTCCATCCCCAGTTTCATTGCTGAGCACCATGTCATATGGTATGGAATACCATATGGTATGGAATACCAGGAGTGCTGCGACCAGAGTGGGCAAACAAGACATGGCGCATCAGCCAGGACATGGCACTGCAGTTTGCACAGCGGTTGGCATGGAAGGGCACGCAGGAAGGGCGTAGTGACTCTACCAGTTCAAGAGGTGAGTTCAGTCGGTGGTCGTGACCCTCTCAGAAGAAGCATAGCTAAGGTACCCACCTGGCAGAAAGCCATGTCCTCTGCAATCACCAGAATGGATGTGGCAACCCAGACAGCTCCCATGGAAACATGCAGCCATCCAAGTATTGGGCTGCAGAGTGCCAGAGCTTTTCACTGGTAATGGATGGCAGTAGTGAGAGGTATGACCAGGTGGGTGATCTCCTCTGTCTGGTGGCAGAGCTACGAGAGGAAGTAGAAAGGTTAAGGAGCATCAGGGAGTCTGAGAAAGAGCAACTGATGCAACTGTGCTCTGCCCTCCCTGAGACAGAAACAGGAACAGCCACCAGAAAAAAAACAAGATCAAGGGGATCCTGTATCCTCCCACCACAAGGCTGAAGGCAGTAGCTTAAAGGAAAGAAGGGAATGGAGGCAAGTCCACGCTCTGGGTGGCAGGTGAACACCTTATTTGCCCACCCTGCCTTCCCAGGTGCCTCTGTACAACAGGTATGCAGCTCTGGATGTGGAAGGCCAATCAATGGATGATGCGGATGATGGTCCATCTACACCAGAGATGCTGCCAAGGTCAGAAAGGCCTACCACCCCCTGTATCATTACCACCTCTGGGAGGAAGAAAAGATAGGTTATAGTTGTAGGCAATTCCTTTCTGAGGGGAACAGAGGGTCCAGTACACCAGACAAACCTTCCCCTTAAGGAAGTCTGCTGCCTCCCTAGGGCATGGGTTAAGGTCCCACTAGGAAACTTCCTAGCCTGGTACAGGCCTCAGATTATTACCCATTACTGCTCTTCCATGTGGGTGGCAATGAAGTAGCAACACAAAGTCCAAGGGAGATCAAAAGAGACTTCAGGGTTTTGGGACAGTTGGTAAGGGAATCTGGAGCACAGGTTATTTTTTCGTCTCTCCTCCCAGTTGCGGGCAGCAACATTGGAAGAAACAGACAAGCCCAGTCTATTAATACATGGCTCTGTGGCTGGTGTCACAGCCACAATTTTGGGTTTTTTGATAATGGGATGGCCTACGTGGCGCCAGGCATGCTGGCATCAGACAGAGTTCCCCTTTCTGAAAGGGGGAAGAGGGTCTTTGCTCACAAGCTAGCGGTGCTCATTGACAGAGATTTAAACTGGGCTTGGGGTGGGAGGCGGGCAATATCAGGCTTGCTGTGACAAGCTGTGGGATGACAGGCAACGGTTAGAGGGACAGGGTGCTAGCGAGGGCCTACAGCTTGTTGCTCTGAGACGTGCTGGATACACTGCAGCACACTTGAAGTCTTACATAGATGAGCCAGGGGCTCCTGAGGGAACAGGAGGCAAAAGGGATACACCAGTGAAATACCTCAAAGGAAGCAAGGGATATTCCTCTAAGAAGGTGACATGGCCAAGAGCCCAGCTGAAGTGCCTCTACACCAATGCATTCAGCATGGGCAACAAACAGGAAGCCTGGTTGGAAGCCACCATGCTTCTAGAAAGCTACAACCTAGTCGCCATTACTGAAATCCGGTGGGACAAATCCCATGACTGGAGTGTGGCTATCAATGGCTACAGGCTGGCCAGAAGGGGCAGATGAGTAAAGAGGGGTGGTGGTATTGCCCTCTACATCAAGAAATGGGTAGTGCGTGAAGAGCTGTCTCTGAAGAATAGCCATGAGCAGATTGAAAGCTTATGCGTAAGCATAAGAGACTAAGGCAACAAAGGGAACCTTGTGGTTGGTGTCTACTACAGTCCACCTGATCAAGGGGAGCCTATTGATGAAGCCTTCTTACTCCAGCTATGGGGGGCATCACACTCACAGGCTCTTGTCCTTCTGGGGGACTTCAACCACACTGACAACTTTTGGAAAAGTAGCATGGTGAGCTGCGGGCAGTCCAGGAGACTCCTGGAGTGCATCAAGGATAACTTCTTTATCCAGGCAATAGACAGTCCCACCAGAGGAGATGTGATACTGGACCTGGTAGTCACTAATGCAAGTGAGCTCATCAGTGATGTCAAGGTTGGAGGCCGTCTGGGCTGCAGTGACCATGCACTGGTGGAGTTCACAGTCCTGAGGGGTATGTGTCAGGCAAAGAGTAAAGTCAGGACCCTGACTTTTAGGAAAACAAAATTCTAGCTCTTCAAGGAGTTAGTCAATAGGACCCCCTGGGAAGCTGCCCTCAGGGGCAAGGGAGCAGAATAGAGCTGGCAGATCTTTAAGGATGCTTTCCATAGAGCACAAGTCCTGCACCTGGGTCAGGGCAACCCCCAGTATCAATACAGAATGGGGCATGAATGGATTAAGGGTAGCCCTGCTGAGAAGGACCTGGGGTTACTGGTGGATAAAAAGCTGGACATGACCTGGCACTGTGCACTCACAGACCAGAAAGCCAACTGCATCCTGGATTGCATCAAAAGAAACGTGGCCAGTAGGTCCAGGGAGGTGATTCTCCCACTCTACCCTGCTCTGGTGAAACCCCACCTGGAGTACTGCGTCCAGCTCTGGAGCCCTCAGCACATGAAAGACATGGAGCTGCTGGAGCGGGTCCAGAGGAGGGCCACAAAAATGATCAGAAGGATGGAACACCTCTCCTGTGAGGACAGGCTGAGAGAGCTGGGTTTGTTCAGCCTGGAGAAGAGAAGGCTCCAGGGAGACCTTATTGCAGCCTTTCAGTACTTAATGGGGGCCTACAGGAAAGATGGGGATAAACTTTTTAGCAGGGCCTGTTGCGATAGGACAAGGGGTAATGGCTTTAAACTAAAAGAGGGAAGATTTAGACTGTATATAAGGAAGAAATTTTTTACCATAAGGGTGGTGAAACACCGGAACAAGTTGCCCAGCGAGGTGGTAGATGTCCCATCCCTGGAAACATTCAATTTCAGGTTGGATAGGGCTCCGAGCAACCTGATGTCACTGAAGATGTCCCTGCTCATTGCAGGGGGGTTGGACTAGATGACCTTTCAAAGCCCCTTTCAGCCCAAACTATTCTATGGTTCTATGATCCTATGAATTCCCCTTTAGTCAGTTGGGATCAACTGTCCCAGCTGTGTCCCCTTCCAACTTTTTGTGCACCCCCAGCCTAGTCACTGGCAGGGCAGTCTGAGGAGCAGAAAAGGCCTGTGTTACTGCTCAGCTCAGTTACTGCCTGTTACTGCTCAGCAGTAACTAAAAGATCCCTGTGTTATCAACGCCATTTTCAGCACAAATACAAAACATAGCACCATCCAAGCTACTACGAAGAAATTTAACTCTATCCCGGCCAAAACCAGTACACCAGTTTTAACCTCTCTTGTTTCAATTTATACCTGCTGTCTGCCATCCTCTCGTCCTGTACTGCTGTGAAAAGCCCAGCTCCTTCTCCTCAGTGACCTCCTTGTTGGCACTGGGAGCTGCTGTTAGGTTCCTTGAAGCTGTCTCTGCCCAGGCTGAACAAGCCCACTCATCCAGCCTCTCCTCATAGGGGCAGTGGTCCAGCCTTCACCACCTTGGTGGCCTCTGCTGAACTTGATCTATGTGTCCCCTGTATTCAGGGCTGCAAATTTGGATGCCGTAATCTAGATGCGGTCCAATGAGTGCCCAGTAGAAGGGGATAATCACATCCCTTGGTCTCTGGCTCTGACCCTGTTCACGCAGCCTAAGATACTGCCAGGGTCACTGCTGTCTCATGCTCGGCTTGCTGCCCACCAACCTCCAGGGCCTCCTCCATAGGGCTTCTCCCAGCCAGGCAATCCCAGCCTGTGCTGGTGCTAGGGCCTGTTCTTTTCCAGGAGCAGTACTTTGCATCTGTCCTTGAATTTCGTAAGGTTGGACCATTCCTCCCGCCTGTCTAGGTCCCTCTGAATGGCCTGTTCTCAAGTGTATTCACTAATATCCCCCATCTGGTGTAATCCTCAAAATTTAATTAGAAATAAATCCATGCATGTAGGCAATGGATATGACTACATGATTTTTTTGCAGACCTATATGAGCTCACTCTTTGCCTGCTCCAAGTGTTTATGTGGCATCCAGCCTAAGCTAATATACTTTGCCTCTCAGCCCAGCTTAATAGCTTGGGATCAGGATTGTGCTAATCGCAGCTAAATGGCTTTTGGTTCAGGGCACAGGAAAATTGAGCTGTGTCTGCTCCAATGTCCCGTGTGAGTGTAATATGTAAGTCCACCGAAATGCATGTTCTGTTAGCACTGGTGGAGCTCCTGAATGAGGACCTGGCAAGCCTGAAAGATTCAGTGTCGTGATAAAGTGGATACATCCAGTGATGGTGAGAAAACTGAGAGTGTTAATTAATCTGAAGTTACTTACAAGAACACTGACAAGAAATCATTATCTATCAGCAAAACTGAAGACATCTTATCTTAGTTGCCTGATAGAGCAGCATCACTGTTTGTGATTTCCAGCATGATTTCTGGCATGTTGAATAATGTGCCTCCCGGCCACCCAGCAACAACTCCCCTGGCTTTTGGCAGGCTCTGGGTTGTGTGAGTGTTTATGGGCATCGGCAGAGCTGTGCACAAAAGAACTTCCAAGTCCGCTGGCATTGCAGCTGATGGCAGCCTTGCTTCAGGAAGGAATATGCCATGGAAAGGCATGTCAGGCTCCTGATACAAGCCGGTGATAACCTAAACAGATGTTGGAAGTGCAATGTTGAGAGTCAGATGTTACTCAGGGGGAGAGAAGCTGAGGCTTAGGTGAATTAATAATCCCTGAAGAGACAGATGCCTGTTGGCTTCCAGAGGACCCCAAAATGCACAGACATGGTGGGAAACTGTAAATTTATAGGCATGACCAGGTTAACGGTATAACTTCTGCTCACCCTTACCTTGTAACCACAGGAGTTTATAATAAAGAACGGGCATTATCAAAAAGTCAGCAGCTGATGCTGTAAACAGGCAAAAAACTAATCAAATAAAGCAAGCACCAGCCTTAAAGTTTCATATTCTTATGGGTTAGCTAGAAATGCAGTGCAGTGCTGCTAGAAGAGACCTAGAAACAACTCTGGTACAAACCCATCGGGCAATCACTGCCTGAGAGACACAGGAGTGAGAAGCACCTTTGACGGAAAGAAACTATTGGAGCAGCTATAAGAGATGGCAACCCGTGAAATCAGTATTTCTTGTACATCCATCTTAGGTAACTAACAGAAAGGAAGCTTCTGGGTCTGATATTTTTGATGGGATGGGTCTGCTAGGCCCACTTTGGGTCAAATCAGAGGCTGATAGGAACCATCACGAAGCAGCTGTAGCATGCACCTGAGTACAGTGATACCATTGAGCCTGAGGGCTGTGACAGCATCAGAGGTAGGGGTGCTCCTACAGTAATTATGTTATTTATTGTTTTATTTATTTTTATTATTATTATTATTGTATTATTTATTTATTGTATTTGAGAGCTCCATCTAAAATCTAACCCCTTAAAGAGAGTCTACACTTCCTGGTAAATAAAAATACTCCTTGACAATGAAAAGGAGACAGATAGCATCACTATAAGATTATCATGGAAAATTGTTCACTAATCAGAATACTCTCGTTATGTCTGTGCATGTTTTGACATGCAATTCCTGCCCGTTTGTGGGTACGTGTCTGGATTGCAGACTGAACGTGGTGTAGAGGCATCTTGGGCAGCTCTGTTTTGGGAGCAGCAATACAGTGACCGGGATGTGCTGGGCTATCTGCACTCCTGGCAGAGCTCAGCACAACTTCAGGGCTCTTGGTGGCCCACAGCCATTGTGGCCATTGACTGTTCCTTTCTAGTTTGCCTCCTACGTGTTTGTGTAGAAGGAGAGAAAAAAGCAAGGCTGGTTAGCAACAAAATGCTAAGAGAAATTGTGCCGGGGACTGAGACATTTCTGCAGATCATGGAGAAATCTGGTCTTCACCCCTTGGGAACGAACTCCTGAAATGATCACATTGGACCCTCTGACTGATTTTAGGGGAAGGGAGAAGGGGAGATGGAGGAGGCAAGGTGGGAGAAGAGCTCCATTTTTACTTAACTAGTATAAAATACTACAGAGGTCAGAAACAAAAGGCTACTGGCTTTTAGGGAGAGCCTAAACACAATGAAAACATGTGAGAAACTAACAGGGAATAGCTCTTGAGCCAGACAATAATCAGATAAGGGAAGATGAATATGATTTTCCCCATGAGAGGTGTCTGATAGAGAGAGCTATACGCTAGTGCATGACAGGGATGAAAGGGGAGGTAAAAGTCAAAGATAGTTATCAAGAAAGTTGTGAAAACTGATTCAGGAAGGTTGTTTCAGAAGGAAATACTTAACTTTATTCTCAAGGATCAATTTCTGCTAAAAAACGTGAAAATGAAATCCAGAATAGCCACACAAAAAGAGGAAAAAATGCATGAAAAAATGAGTAGAGGATTTACAGAATCACAGAATCACAGAATGGTTAGGGGCGGAAGGGACCTCTGGAGATCATCTAGTCCAACCCCCCTGCCAGAGCAGGGTCACCTACAGCAGGTTGCACCAGACGGCGTCCAGGTGGGTTTTGAATGTCTCCAGAGTGGGAGACTCCACCACCTCTCTGGGCAGCCTGTTCCAGTGCTCCACTACCCTCAAAGTAAAGAAGTTCCTTCTCATGTTAAGATGGAACTTCCTATGTTCAAGTTTATGCCCATTACCCCTCGTCCTATCACTGGACACCACTGAAAAAAGACTGCTCCCATCCCCCTGGCATCCTCCCATTAAGTATTTGTAAGTATTAATAAGATCCCCCCTCAATCTTCTTTTCTCTAGACTAAAGAGACAAGCCTTTCTCCATAGGAGAGATGTTCCAATCCCCTAATCATCTTCGTTGCCCTTTGCTGGACCCTCTCCAGCAGATCCCTGTCCTTCTTGAACTGGGGAGTCCAGAACTGGACGCAGTACTCCAGATGCGGCCTCACCAGGGCAGAGTAGAGGGGGAGGATGACCTCCCTCGACCTGCTGGCCACACTCTTCTTGATGCCCCCCAGGATGCCATTCGCCTTCTTGGCCGCCAGGGCACATTGCTGGCTCATGGTCATCCTGTTGTCCACCAGAACTCCCAGGTCCCTCTCCACAGAGCTGCTCTCCAGGAGGTCAGCCCCCAACCTGTACTGATGCATGGGGTTATTCCTCCCCAGATGCAGTACCCTACACTTGCCCTTGTTGAATTTCATCAGGTTTCTCTCTGCCCAACTCTCCAGCCTGTCCAGGTCTCGCTGTATGGCGGCACAGCCTTCTGGCGTGTCAGCCACCCCTCCCACTTTTGTGTCATCAGCAAACTTGCTGATGGATTTCTGAACCAGAAATTAATACTGTCTAGTAGCTTAAAAATATTCTCTACTTCCTGGCTATCCATGGGTATTGCTGATGATTAGTCGTATTTTTCTTCACCTTCCTTTGATAAACAAATGAAGCAAGTTTAACCTTTTCTTTCAAGATGAATGTTGTTTTTCTAACTGTATTGCTAGGGCTTCTCTGAATCTGTTCTCTGCATCTTCTCGGCATCCTGCTTAACCAGCGTTAAATCAGAATCACATAGAATCTTGCAAATAGCCCTCCCTCACTAAGAGCTTCCCATTTTCTGTCTCCTGTAGATCACACTTTTCTTCTTCAGGGCTGTACCACACCAGCAGATAATGGTTATCAACAACCTTTATGACAACGATTCTGCTTAATAAATGATTTTATAGATTTTTGAAAGAAATTTATAAATAAAACAAAAAAACCCACATTCTATGTATTTATATATAGAGTATATACATAATATATAATATATGCATGTTTTATATATTATTTCTTATCGTAATTAATACTATTTTCTCTGACTGCAGGTTGGAAGCAGGGTGCAGGCTTGTTGACACTGCAGTCTGACTCAAGCTACCAGCCTGTCTTCAAAACCCAGTTTAACACTCCTCATTTCACACAGCCGGCTTTTCTGTCGCGATCCCCAGTGAGCAGGTACAAGACAGAGAGATGACAGATTCCTGAAATGTTCTCCACAACTTTACTTATATCTGTTGAGGTGTGTGGAAGTTGTTACACACGTGTCTTTTCATCTTTCCCTTCTGAGCATATTTCTTTTGCATTTAAATCATGGTAAATAATGTATTGAATATGACTCTGCTCTGACTGTTGAACATACTGATGAACGCTAGCTCATGCCTATCTTACACTCTGTATGATACCATGTTTAGGAAGGTATTAGCTACCATTGCTTATGTGAAATGTTTTCTCATGTAGGAAAATATCCTTTCATAAATAAACCAAGACTGGAAATGACACAGCTCTGAGCTGATTATTGAGGAACAACCTGCAAAAGCACAAAACTAATTTTACATAATTCTTCAAACACTTTGCATAAAGTCCTTCCATGGTAAACAGAGAAAATAAGACCACAGCAGGAAAAGCTGAGTCTGTTATTTGCATCTATGTTCACCACAATAGAGCACAGGGAAATTTCCATGCTGGCATCCTTCCAGACAGAAACTACATGGAGTAGCTGCCTTGAAGTGAAGTATGTGTAGAAAAGTAGATAAAATGAAGAGTAACAAATTGCCAGGGTCAGATGTGTCACCAAGATATTTTCAAAAAGAAGTTAATTTAAGAACTCAGGAATGAAATACCTGAATCACTGTCCATGCTTGTAATTTCTGTTTCAAACCTCTTTGGTTCCCACAGGGCTGGAAAGCGACTGATGAGACCATTTTTCAGAAAGGCTTCCAAGAGGGAGCTAGGAACTATAGACTGGTATGTTCAATAGAGGACACTTTCACAAGAGATCTATCACAAGAATAACATTAGAGGACACATGAATAACTATGACATTGGGCAAAGGTCAACACGAATTTTCTAAGTGCAAATCATATCTCATGTACCTACTTGAATTGAGAGAATCAGCATATAGGAATATTGGAAAAGCTGTCTACCTAGATTTCCAAAGGCATTGGAGTTCATTGCCAAAGTTTTTTAAGGAATTGTGAGGGGTCAGGAGAAGACCGCACGGATATCTGGATAGTTGGTTAAATACAGGAAATAAAAAGTAGCAGTAAATGGTCAATACGCTTATATGAATATATATATAGTACATGGTATATATATGCATATATGTAAATCCTATCCTGTTTCTAAGAAGCAGTGTAGATGCAATTCTGAGTTTTATACTTATGCTCTGAGCGCTACAGCCCAACTACCTGCTGTGACACGGTTTCAGCCTCTGGTATTTGCTTCTGCATATCTGGTTCTTCCACCTTGGGGAGCCTGAGCTGAGGTCTCTGCCAGTGCACCTTCCACAGCCTTTTTGCCCTTAATGTAGAGTTTTGCCCCTCCATCGGTGTTGCCAGTATTAATCACAGAAAAAAGCCCATCTCCTGAATTTGAATGCTCGGTGTCAAAGCCAGCTCGTCACATCAGCTGTTTCCCACCTGCCTCAAGGAAGCAGAGCGGGCTGCAGTGCACTGCAGTGGTTAATACATCTACTGACCTGGCTCGGTCAGGCTGCACGGCTCTGGCTGGGCTGCATGTCATGGACTGACAGAGCTGGCATCTATATTTTAGTTAAAGGGTGAATACATCATCATCATTGTTTTAATTTCCCTACTTGGTATTCTTACTCGATAATCCAGTCTTCTTGTGACTGCTCCTTCCCAGACGGTATGTTAAATTTTCATTATCATGGGGATACAAATGCACCAAAACATGTTTTTCTTATGATTCCATGAATATTCGAAATACGCATATATATATTTCAATTATGAAAAGTATGGTTAATGAAAAAGCAGCACATCAAGCTAATCTGAGCCTAAATTAAATTCTCAAAGGACTATACAATTCCACACCATTGGTGGTGCTAACACTAATAGCCTGGGCTGGCAACATACTAATTACTCTGGCTCTAGAAGACCAGGCTGGTATTTTAATCACCCAACCACTAATAGCCTGGCCTTGCTGGCATTATAATTGTTATGGCACTAATAGCCTGTGCAAGATGGTATTTTAATCATTGTGGATCACAGCGTAGATATGTTAATTTTTAACATTTCTGTCTTTTTATCAAGGTTAACAAGAGGTCCACTGCAGATAGGAACAATTACAAAATGCAGAAATCACTATTTTAACTTAAAAAAGAATGAAACTTGGAAGCCTTGGCACTCACAGTACTGGACACTCTTCAGTTACATCATCTCTTCCCCATCTTCTTTTTTTTTAAAATTCTTTTCCCAACAGCTCCTTTAAACCATGTGTGAGTCACTTGGGAGAGCTGGAGTGGGCTGTGCTGAAGTGTTTGCTGTTCTAAGTATTACAATGATGTTATTAAAACAGCCAACTAATGCGGTCCTAGATATTTAAGCTCACACAATAAAACCCCTCTCACTATCATTGATATTTTAAGAAAATAATTTAGATTACCAACAATTGGGCTTATCTTTAAATGTCACTAATTAGTTACCTGTTGAACATTCATTGACTTCAAAGAGCCCACTTAATCCTTGCTGTTACATGGCGCCAGTCACTAACAGATGGATTTGGCAGGAAGATTTTATGGCCAAGCTTCATTTTTATCCCCTTTAATTTGAGGTGGGAATGCCCAGGGCTGGGGAGATGTATTAAACAGGAAATTGCTGGTTTTCCTCCCACAGCTGAGGAGTGCGATCCTTCGATGCCTGGGAAAATTTAATCAAACTGTTGAGGAATTAGAGCTCTCTTTATAAAAATTAACTGTGGTTAAGAGTTTGAATTTTGTTGCTTATTTCTCCTAACAGCTGGGCCACCTCTATTGAGATTTTCCACAAAGTTAAAAGCAGTTCAAGCTCCCTCATAACTTCTGAACTGGGTCCATGACGTAAATGCAATGCGTTTCCATTTGAGGGAGATTTCAGCTCCCCTCATTATGGTAACGACCATGGGCTGCATCTGGATGATGAAACCATTTGCTCAGCCTGGAGCGTTGCAGGGGCGAGTGCCAGCGCGTGGTTTTGGCCACCCCCAGCCCGGCACTGCCCCATGCAAGCCCATCTCTCCCCACCCCACGATGGCCACTGCGCTGCACGGCGGCGAGCACCCCAGGGGTGGCAGGGGATGTGGTTTGGTGCCTCTGCCTCCGGGGGCATCGGGTAGAGGCCACCAAAACCAACACTGGGAGTGCTGTGTGAGAGGAGGTGTGGTGTTTGGGCTGTGTGAGAGGAGGTGTGGTGTTTGGGCAGGAGGGAGGTGACATAAAAGAGACAGAGAAGTAAGAAGAACGGTCCTGGCTGAGGGAGGAGGTGGGGGAACTTTATAAGGCACCAGCCTCGTGGGCGACCCATTTGAGCGGCGGGTGGCACTTCACCCGTGCCCGCGCCAATGAAAGTCATACCAAACTCAGCAGCAGCAAAGAGCCTTCTAATTTTACTTCATTTTCACAGCTGGGATGGTGAATTCGTCAATCAAATACTTATTTTTGCCTTTGTTTTAAAATGTCCCGGGAGGGAAATTCGGTCTTCACCTGCTTCCCGCACGGGCAGCCCAGCTGCTCCTGCAGGCTCAGTTTCCAGACACAGGGCTGCCCTCAGCTCACATTCTTCCGTAAGAAGATTGCTAATAATGCTAGCAGTTCCCAGCCTATTTTTTTTCACTCTAGGAAGAGAATTTCAAAGGGGGACTCTTCATGCATGCAGCTTAAAAAGGATTTGAACACTTTGTGAGAGAGTATTTTTAAGCGCTCTCTTTTCAATGCCCTGTCCCCCCATAGCCTTCTACCCTTGCGATGCTCCCTGTGCTCGTCTGTGGCTTCATTCCAACCCCCCATATGGATTTTTTTTTTCTGCTTTCAGGGTCTGACATTGATAAACAGGGCTGAGGCCACCCTGCTGACCTATGTGGCCAGCACGGCCCCGGGCAGTTGTGGCCGACACGCGTGCCCTGCTTGTGAAGTGAGCCATCGTTCCCAGCGTGCCACCACGATGGACCCCATGCTTTCGGCAGCTAAACTTAGGAGCAGCACGACAGCTGTGTGAGATCATTGTGCTGCAGGAGCTTATCCAGCGGGGCAATGTTTTGGAGACTGGCACTGCATGTTTTCCTGGCCAACCAGTCTGCTCTGCCTGGTTACAATGCCTTTTTGTTTACTTGAACTCGGAGAGGATTGAGTGACCGTGGTGAACTTCGGTAAAGCTGAGATGTGATCACCAGAAAAATGTGTTTTCCCTGATCTCAGTGCCACAAAAAGCAATGTTGTAAGGCCAGTTTTGTTGCTTACTTATGCTTGGTACCTCTTGACCTTTCATGATCAGGACTCTAAATATAAGGATGTTGGCCTCCTCTGGTAAATTGCTGATGATAACACAAATAATTTCACTTACTATCAGGTGTACCTTAACATGAAACAGGCTTCTTTCTCTTGGAAGATTAATGTATCCTTTTATACAATGCAGCAGATGCTTCAGTGTTTCCAGTGTCACTTTAACCTTCAACATGAGAGAAGTCAGCCTCAGCTCCTTGGCAGGAAAACATTTTTTTTAAACCAAAAGCAGCAGAGTCATATTAAAGTCCAGGAGTTCTCTAAGGAGGAGTCCTCTGTCTGTACAGAGCTGCAATAGCACTGTGTTTTCTTCCTGTCAGTATTAGTTTTCTCTGCCTCTGCAGGCATTACCCCATAGACAAGCTATTTCTAGTGCATCTTCTGTGCAGCCAAGAACTACAGAGGCAAAAGAATGCTCCAGATTCCCTAGAAACACCTGACCTCATACTTTTGGCCAGTCCTGAAGCTCTTATGAAGTGCTATATTAGTATAGCATTTTAAATAAAGACTGGCAGGGCTTAGAAGGGTATGTTTGTGGCGGTGGGTTGCTGAACCATGGGGACAGACAGCACTCTGCACTGACACACAGAATCCAAAGCTGTAGGACTGGCAAGATTAGAAGAGCTCTCAAAGGAAAGGTTCCTCAGTTTTCCTTGGAGGACAAACAGACAGGTTAACGTTGGTGACTAAGGTGAGAGACCCAGGATATAAAAATCTTAGAAATGCCTTAAACAGCTCAGTCCAATCTTTGTTTCTGTTCAAGGTTGTGTCTGAGATCCCCAGTGCTTCTGCTCACATGAACAGGAGTATGAATGTGAAGTACGTAAGGAGCCGAGGTTTAAAATGAGTAAGTGCTAACAGCTACCTGTGCCAGCTCGGGAAAGAGAAACCAAACTCAGGATGCTACTGGTAGCACACAGACTTCTGAGTCTTGACGTAATCAGCACCGATGAAATAAATATAAAGCAGTCCTAAAGAGTGTGAGCATTGCACACTGTTGGTAAAGGAGAGAGGCAGAAGCAGAACAGTGAGCGTATTTACTAGAGCTGCTATACAGACAGAAGTTTTCAGAGGGGACTTGTTCAAATTGTGAACATTTAAAATGCAAACATTCTTTGACACAGCTGGGTAGTTCAAGCATGAAATAAATAGATAGAAAACCTGTGACTTCTATAGTATAAGCTGAAAGAAATGCAAAAAGTGAATAAATAGCGCATCATAATGTCAGGAAGTAAATCTGAATGAAACAGAACAAACCACAAAATTGGATCTGTTACAGGAGATATTTACTTCAAATAAAAGCTATGCCTGGAATAGCAGCTCTTCAAAATGTTTTATGTTGGCCTTCTGTCTCAGTATTTTTCTCTATGTAACAGCTGCCCCGTGCCTGCAGTTCGCAGTGTGCTTCTGAAACCTGAGGTTAGTCAGGACCATATCTCTTTAAAAAAAAAAAAAATCACAACACAGACAAAGAACGAAAAACCCAGGCTGGGAAGGGGGAGCTAAAGCCTCTGCTGCATTGGGCTGTTTGGATACATCGCTGCTGCTGCTGCAGTGGTCACGCATCCCTCCGCAGCCTGCTGATCCTGCAAAAGAGGGGAAAAAGCATCATTTTGCGGGCCAGATGCTGTCAAACACAAGCAACCAATGGAAGCAATGGCACAATGAGCAGACAAGCATGTGGAAGCAGTTTATGAAGAAATATTTGAATACCGAGCTTTGTCCCAGCCGATGCTGTAAGTACGAGCACGATAGCAGATCCCGTGGTCACTGCAGTTGTTTGTGGGAGATGTTTTATGGGTATCCTGATGCTTTTAGCACTCACAGGTGGAGAGAGCATTGACTGCAACACGTTAAAGAGTGTATTTAGGCGGATAACTGTATTGTCTGTGTCTCTCCAGGATTTTCGGGTGACTCACGAGCTGCAGCACACTGGCAGGGTGGGTGAAGCATAGGACTTTGCACATGAGCTTGTTCTCTTCTCCTGATGGCTCTCCTGGGCTCAACTCTGGAGGGGTGCTAGCAGATTGCTGCAGTACCACCCTCCCTCTGCGAAGGCCTCTCTCTGAATTTCAGCGCTGCCTTCAAGCACAATACATTTTTTCACGCTACAATGGCTGACTTGATTTAAAAAAAAAAAATCCTAGAATTATTTGTTACACAAGCTTCCTTTGTGCCAAATGCTCTAGTGTTAATCTTTTTCCTATGTATGCAACTGTAGAAAGCTTATGAAATTCCAATAGCTTTGTGTGTTACCATTGGAAGACTGGTTCTTAACATAGCTCTCCCAAAGAGAGTGCCAAGTATGATTTATTACTCAAAGGAATGAATATTTTCCTATCTTTGGTCTGTTTCTAGCTGAAGTAGATGTATGTATTTTTAAATGTAAACATTTGTTCTTATGGCAATCCAATGTCTTGTTCTTTGGCAAATGATTTGATGCTTTTTATTCTGCATATGCCCTAATGATCTAGTGCAGCTTTAAAACCAAGTGAAAAAGCAGAGCTAAAGCAAGTTTACGGCACTGTGTTTCTCAACACATTTTTCTGGTAATCAGGTAAATTTTTTTATTGTAGCTAAAACTACACACTCCGGCAGAGTAAAAAACTAAGTAATGGGCATTTTCCTTGTTATTTTATGAGGATATTAATTTTGTTTTCATCTAAGTACTGCATAAGACCATGGCGATTTGCTTTTAAACAAAGAATATCACCTATTTGATGGCCTCTGCGGTTGTACCATAGTACTTACCCAGCTGCTGCAGAAACCACTGGGACATTTCACTCCAGTAGAAGGGGAGGTAACAGGGTGGTAGTTGGGATGAGCAGCGTGCGCTGGCGTGTTAAGGAGGGTGAGCAGACGATGGAAGGAGGAGTCTTCTTTTGTGCATCTCTTTTGGGACTTGGCAGAACTGCAGCTCCTGATGCTGATGCCTGCAGGTAACTGCCCACTTCTGCCCCCACCACGCTGATCACCTCAGTGGGGGCATAAAGCAGAACATCCCTTATGCTGAGAAACCCACTGGGAAGTTTTCCCATCATTGGCTTTGGAGTTGCCTTCACCTCATGGTCTCAGAGGTATTACAGCTCTGTCAGCTGTTTATTTGCAAAACAACTTCTTAGTGCTTGCTACCAGAAACTGAATTAGAAGAGGCCAAATTTAGCCCTTAATGAACTTAAAACAAAATACTGTTACCTAGGGAGTGCTCCAGCAGGGAATGTGAATACTGAGGCTGTGCTGTTGTTAGTGTTCCTTCTTGCCCCTTCCTCTCCTGTGTCAGGATCGTCACCCTCACAACACCAAGCTGCATCTCTGGTTGGAAACAGCATTTCCAGAGATTGAGAGTAATCATTTGCATTCTCATGTGAGCATTATAAGAATACAAAAAACCAATTCTACATAGAGAATTTCTGTTCCCATACTGAAAATGTGCAGGACCATGACATAATTTAATTAGATAAAATTGTTTTATAGGCTGCCTGCTGTTGTGTGAAGACAGTGGGAAAAGTTCAGCTCATGTGTACTTCCATTGTTTTCAGCAGAATTACACTGGGGTGAATTTGGCAGTTTTGGGGCCAACTGGAAAACCTTTTTTTTCTCTGACCCTCTTTCTTAATTATTTTCCTGTTTCTCAGACATGATTTTTTATGGCCTCCAAAGCAACAGGCCCAGATTCATAAAAAAATAATATGGAGGATCTAAGATGCCCAAGTTAGGACTGTGCTTCCTTGAGGCTCCCTGTAAACTCAATGGAAACACAGCAGCACTTCCAGGAAAACTGATATACCACGTACCTAAAATTAACCAGTGGTCATTGCGCTTTGCGATGTTTGGGGGGCTGCTTGGACCCTACTCTCAAAAACACAGTTTCTGAAATACTGGATGAGTTTTTATGTTAAAATATACAAAAGCATAGGTTTCTATAATCCAAAAGAGTGTTTTCTTGAAGAGTTTTAAATGGTGTCTAGCTGCCCAGTTTATATGACCCCTTGGAATAACGCACAGGATGGAAAAAATACATGCCAGATTTAGAAGTATTTGATCTTTTGGAATCACAGAGGATTTAATTCCTGTTAAGATTTAATCTTTTTAGAAATAAGTGTTAATTAGTTCAGCAATATTTTTTGTTATACACAATTATTCAGCAATTATTTCTGCCTCAGCTAAGAAATATAACAGATCACACATTAATTTGGTACAGTAGATTTTCTCTGTGGACCATATTCAGATTTTTCTTGTAAGTGTGTATTTAATAGATATGCTTGCACTTTAGCAGTCTTGAACTAAATCTTTCAATGGGATGGTCTAGTTTATTAGCATTTTTCTTCTTCTCTTTGACCAGCTCAATATGAGACAGTCATTGCTTGGAATTTTTAGCAAGCATGTTGTTGGTTGTGATGTAAGTACACCAGAGCTGTGTGAGGAAGGAAGGTTCGACACTGCCTATGAAGACCTACATGTCTTTATGAACAAAAAAATGTGCAGCCATGAATGTCAGACTAGAAATAAATGAGGCTTAGTTGCCTTCCCTAAACTTAACTGTAGAAATTTTCTCAACCCAGGTGAAACCAAAATAAAAGGCAGCGTTTCTGGTAGGCGATGATCACGCTTATGATATGATGGGGCAGGTGTTTTGAGCTACTCTGGTGACCTCTCAGGAGGGCATCAGCGTGCCCCAGGCTCTTCTCAGTGGTAAGGTTTAGCTTCTTTTTACTTCAGGAGAATGACACAGCTGGTTGCATATCCCAATCACCACCTATTTGAGATAAGACAGCTGGTGGAAAATAGTAAAGGTCAGAGCTTTAACGCTCTGGTCTCCCATGAAAAAAGAAATAATAATGTTAGTATTTTAATTACCAGTTTTAGTTAAAGCTTCAGTGAAGCAAAGCAGCAGCTCGTACCTTGTTTTAGGGCAGGCTAATTTACCTGGCTGTCTCTTCGTTAGTTGTATATGGTACACGGTGGAGCTTTGCAGCATTAACAGCAAAATTATTGTCAGGTTTTGACTAATGTAAGCTGAGATCTTGGAGAACATGATAGTAGCTTCAGAGTGGTCTGATGTGCTTTACAACGAGGCACCAGCTGTCACCGAATCCTGTTCCATAAAATCATCCTCGCTATGAAAGAAATTGCTAATGTCAGGAGATGTCTGGAAACCCATTGGGAGAGAAGGGGAATTGCAGTATCATGCTCTCAATCCTTGCTTATGATACCCGTGCTGTGCCCATAAACTGCCCCCTGTAAACCTGTCAACCTTCCCCTTCCTTCTCAAATTTCTCCTTCTATATTGTTCTTTTTCTACATCCCAGGGCAATTCCTATGTGAATAATCACTTCTGACCAACTCTCTTGGGGTTTTTTTTGTAACAGCTCTGTTCCCAGCTTGCCCCAATCCAGCAGCACGTCACATTTCCCCTACTCACAAAATGTGAATTTGGAGGCCCTGGCCATATTTGTGCTGATAAATAAGAGAGCTAGGGAAGAAAAATCTGCTCAGGTCCTCGGCTCTCTTCTTTGTGCTCAGAGGTGCGGCTCAGCTCCTGCCTGCGTGGGACCAGGACAAGCACGCGCTGAGCCAGGCTCTCCGTCTAGAGCAGTCCACGGACCAGAGCTGGAGTGGGCTGTGCACTGGAGGATGATTTTTGCACTGTAGAGTGACGTGGGGTCTCTTTCCAGGCACTAATAAGTACTTTTCACCTCATTACCTTCATGATCATATTTTACTGGCATTGGGAACGCTTCCCTGGCTCTTGGCATAGGCTTGTGTTAGCCCAGCAGTCCTGTGCCCTGCAGTATCTCAGCCTAACAGTGTTGATCCTCCGCAGCAAATTGGATTTAGGAGTTGAATAACTTCAGGTGCTTTCTGGTTTGCTTTGGTTACTTCTGTCAATGCTAGACACATCTCTTTAAATCATATTGGTTGGTTGATGTTTATACAATGTATGCGTATGCACATGGGGACATCCCCCAAACAGCAGTACTTTGGGACATATATTATTATATACAATAAATTATTTGGTTACATATGTTAGAGAGCAGTCCCTTACTGCAGAAAAATGGATCATTAGACCTGAAAGAGCTTTCTCATCTCTTCTGTGATGCCACAAAACCTGATTTATTTCAGTTTCTCATTAGCTGTGGCAAGGATGATGTCAGACAAGTTGTGCATGCTCTGTCTTATAAATAATAAATGAGAAGGACCATGTCTCCTCTTTCTCTAATGGATCAGTGTTATAGCTGGATGCAAAAGGCACCAGCCTGTTTTATGGAACATAATGGAGTAACCAAATTGCTCAGACTCAGTTGAGTGTATTGATCCCCAGGGCTCCTGCTTGCCCCTTCATCTTGATCTCTGGCATCTCTCTCATCGTGTTGTAAAACACTACTTTGATTAAGAGGTATAACAATAAGCTCTTTAAGTTCTATAAAAAACTAGAAATAATAGAACAAAATGCATGTACTTTTTGGTCAGCCTAAACTTTATAATATAAAATCTTCCAAATATTCTTTCAGTGGAGCTTTATTTATTAATTATTAATTTAGCAACGCCAATCTGAAATGCGCTTCTCATTTCTTGCTTTCTATTGCAGTGCTTACAGAGAGCGCTTTGTTGTTGTAAGCTTCTCATTAATCATAATTTTCACTAATAAGGTGCTGTTTAATCAAGTAGTTCAAAACACTCTGCAAACACTCATGATTGCAGCTTTATGATACTGTTGCTTAATATAGCTGTGAATACGGTTATTTCTGTTTCATATACTGAAATGTCCATATTCAGTCCCTTGGTCATTTGTTTGCAGTGTTTGGCTGCCTTTTTAACCTTTTTAACCAGGAAAAAAAAAAGAGCATTGAAATATCTGTTTAGAAAGTAATATCTCAAATTAGGTATGTTGTGAAGCGATAGCAGAAAAGGAAGAGATGTCAAATCAGGGCCACACCAAATCTTGGCAGAGTTCTTCTAAGAATATTTTCCAGCAACAGTTCCTGTCGTGAATGACACCTGCTAAACAAATGGGCTACATTTCAGTGCTTTCACACTGGTTTGCAGCATCAGCAAAGGAGTTAAGTATTCTCAGCTTTTAAAAGATTTTCTCCCCACTGTCTTGGCATGCTGTATCGAGCCAAATCTTGGTGTTAATCTTGCTTCTGCAACATTTGGCATTCCTAGACGAAATTTTTCAGCATAGTGTGTCTCAATTTAGAGACAAGCACTCCTACTTATGAAGAAGAAATTCATATAGAGAAATTCCCTGCTTAAAAGCATACTGGTTGTAGACAGAAAATGCCATACCATTTGTCATCAATTTTGGC
Organism: Charadrius vociferus; assembly: GCF_000708025.1. Lineage (NCBI taxonomy): Eukaryota > Metazoa > Chordata > Aves > Charadriiformes > Charadriidae > Charadrius > Charadrius vociferus. Next base: position 1,236,365 of record NW_009649705.1, read on the forward strand.
AGACAAATGGCATAGAGATGAAAATACTTCTGGTCATGTCTGTCAAACTCTATCTATAATTGTGTAAGTATGTAGTGATCTTGAGAGCCTCTTCCTGCTAGGCTTGGAGGAACAGAAAAGAAGAAAGAAAATGTATTTATTTTTTATTAATATTAGTATCTGAAAATAAAATTAGGTCTTGCAACTACTTCAGATGTATTTATCTGATGGTCTGAACAACACCCTTTGCCAGGTAGATGAACAGCACTCATCAGAGCTTGTTTCACTTTCGGGTCTGTTTCTGAAACAGTTCCCTGAACTTTGCAGGAAGATTTGTCTGGCTGCTGTGTGGAATTCTTCTGGAGAAAGCAGACAGCCTGAAAGATGTTCCCCACTTCTTGCTTATGGACCTGCCTCTCTCCTTGACGTGAGTTATGGAGGCACGCAGCATTAAGTTTGTGGTAGTGACTTTGTGCTATAAAAGTACCGTTTTTACACAACCTAACCATCATTATTTCAGACCTTTTGACCTAAAAAGAACCCTCAATAAAAAAAAAAAAAAGTCTCTCAAAACTTCCGCAAATCTGCCAAGACCACAGGGATGTTACATGGGGCACAGAGACATCACATGGGGCACAGAGACCCAGGAGCAGGGATACGCACTGGGTGTGTGGCCCAGGCCTAGCCTGGTCCTAACCTTGGGCACACATGAGTCAGTATGCATCATTTTGACTGGGGACCAAGTCCTGCTTTTGGGGCAGAGGGCTGTAGTAGCACAGACACAGTCTAAGCACTGCATATCTTCCCAAGATGGAAAGAGAGACAGTGTCCAGCTGCTTTAAAAGCTATATGTGTTTCTGTAAATGTAAGTGGTCTTTCATGGGCAGGATGGGAACTCTTCTTAACCCTTCTGCTCTGCCAAATAGCTGCCTTTGACTTTATCTTGTTGCATAAAGTGAATTTTCTGTCTGTCCTGGATCTTAAATATTACAACATCCTTTCTGTGCTTTTGTAGTTACAGTCTTGCCCTGTACCTGCTGATACTGACCCAGATGCTGTTTTGCAAATGATTTTCCAGCCTTACCAGTAGAGTAACGCTGCCCTGCTCTATGCTTTTCTTGATTCCTCTCTTTTCCTAAGCATTAAGCGTGAGCTGCCTATCCTTACTTTCAAAGCCTTTGCAGCCCTCATGCATGCTCTGCTACAGCACCGTGAAGCTGACCTCCCTTTTTGGTTGGCTAATAATGACAGTCTCTAATGTTCCCCTGTTATTTTTTCAACTGAACCTCTCAGTATTTTCTCCCCCAAAAGTTCAGAAGTTGCTACATGCTGATCTAAATCAAGTGAGGATGATGAGGAGGCACTGAGCAGCTTGTGTCTGAAACCACATCGCATAATGTGGCCATATAGCCCTACCAGCTGGTGCTAATGGGAAGGAAGGAAATTGCAGTTGCCTTTATCTCCTCTGTGCCTTTCCTCATTACTGTGCTCTTCCAAAAATATCTTAGAAAATTCTAGTTTAGTAATGAAGTATTAAAAATGGACAATCTTTCAGCTACTTCAGTGTTATGGCAACACCATGTCCTGCTAACAGATACTGCAGGCTCTGTTTCTAGGACTATGATTCTGGGGTTGGTACTGAGATGTTGTGACTGTCATTGTTAGGGGATTGGGAACTGCCCTGAAGGGAGTTTTCTGAGACAACAGGCAAGTCTCCACACTTTAAGCAAGCCATTTTTTACCCAAGTTCTGCAAAGAACTAAATGCCAAGTATTAACAACACACATGCCAGTCAAGCCCAAGGTATAAGATACTGTCAATCTGATGCTGCCTGGTCCGCCCTGATGGCCACAGTCTTGGGTTGCTTAGTCTCCGAGGCTGAGATGGCCAGACTTGAGAGCTGTTTGAAGAGGGAATCCAGAATTAAAGAGGGCTGCTTCCATTTTCCCCAAGTGCCACTGGGTGTTGCTGGAGTTTACATACACTTTTCCATAGATGAGGACCAGTCTGGTCCAAAGTAATACTCCCTCTCCTCACAGGTCCAGTGTGTTCATTCAGGTAGTTTACATATTTGCAGGTTGGTTGCTGACTATGTGATTCCTTCTAATAGTTGCAGATTGAGTGCCTTTATTCTAGATTTGATACTATTATGCAACTATACCAAACAGCCAGCTATTACAAAATATTTTGCTTTCTGCTCTAAATCAGGCAGTCCTGTGGTATGTCTGAGTGCAAGGCAGAATGGATGTGTTTCACTTAAATTGGACAGTCTTGTGGTATGCCCGGGTGCAAGCAAACAGAACAAAATCATCAACATCAACATTGAAATTCCCTGCTGGCTGACCGAACAACAGAGTGAGCTTCTGTTTCAGGAGACTACACTGAAACAATTTTTGACTTAATATATCCATTTATTTTTGGTTTAGACCCATGCATTTAGCAAATCTGAGATGCATGAGTGAACTTTCTTTAAAATAAAGCTTTGTTGACACTATGTTGACAACACAAAAATGTTGCCAAGCAATAAATACAAGATCATTTCATTCTGTCCAGTACCATTGGAGGAATTAGGAGCGAATACAGTGACCTGGTAACGTGCCCCATGGGCCAGTGAACTCAGTTGCTCTCAGGTAAGAGGGAAGATGTGAAATCCAGAGTTGAGAGCTTCTCCCCACCCCTCCCCATTTGCCATTTTCCAGATACGCAAATTTAGACACTGTCAGCTTAGATGTCCCAAGTGATTCCCAGGGCTTGGCTGTGCACTGAGGAGCTCCATGAGGTTGGAAGGGATCTCCTGGAAGAGAGCAGTGTTCTGATGTCACAGGCTCTGAGAGCCTTTTTTGGAAGGAAGATGATCCATCTCCAAAGCTGACACTTTTCTCTGCTTGCGTCTCCTTTTGGAGGGCTGCCTGAGAACCTCATCACTTTTATGATTAATTTTTCCCCACTCTAGGCTCAATTTATTCTGGGATAATTTAAACTTAGATGTTTTTGTGCCTACAGGATCTAATAGGTTAAATAGGACTACTTCTTTTCCTGTGCTCATTTATCTAATAGATTTACAAAGGATAATCTCACCTTCTCTTTGCTATCTTTTCTTTCATTCTCCTTGGCTAAGAACACCAGTTACTCTCAGTTTTTGCTTAGAGGACAGGCTGTTGATTTCCTTGGCTGTCCCTGTGGTTTCAAGTCATGTCTTTGGGGAGCTCTCACTAGGTTTTTATTATTATCTGCCATACAGCTGGTTCTGTATCTACCATTATTGTAACAATTTCCATCTTTTCCTGCCTAACTGATAGTTTTCAGTGTGGTTTGGTCAGTGTTTCTAAACTTCAGGAGATGAGATATATGCCATTACCTTTCTCTGGGAAATAATTTTTCAATGGAAGAAGGTTGACTTTGCATATTTTGTTGTCTTTAACTCATTTTGCATTTGCTTTCGTGTCTTTAATTAGTCTTTCCTTTCTCAAACCTTGCATACTATTGATGTTGCACTGTAGTGCAACTATTGATCTGTAGTTGTCCAGATCACTCTGTCCCAGTCATACAGTACTAACCTCTGATTTATTAAAAATATGTCCTACTAAAACTGCAATGTTGTGTTCCAGAGTTCTTGGACAGAGATAATCTAGTTTGAGTTAACTCAACTAGATTGATTTAACTTTAGCTCCTACCTCAGTTATGGAATTTCAGTTTCTGCATGTTTTTTTCTACTAGCCATGTCATCTTTGTTCTTATACTGAACTCGAAAAATAAATGGGAATGATACTTGCCTCTGTTACCCTACCTCTGCTATAGATTGTGCATGAGGCTTTCTAAATACAAAGGCCACATCTCAAATTGTGCTCAGAAATCATTTGGAAGCTGTTGCAGAGTAGGAGATGTGTCATTCAGTTAAGTGGTACACTGCGCACAATCTGCAGTCCAAAACCACTGTGAAGGTCCCTGACGTGATGCAGTTATGTCAGCAATACACACTTGTCTCACCTGGAGATCCCTCTCACCAGGGCTGTCTGCATATCTCATATCTCCTGAAAGAGAGGATGACTTGGCAAGCTCATGATGTTATCACGATTATCTCATCATAAGCTTTCCAGTAATTCAACATGAAAAAAACTTCTTTGCAACAGTAATTGAAGACAGGTTAACTATTAGGAGAAGGCTTGACATCTTGAATGCTCCTTTGAGACCTGCTGATATATTCTCCTCCATGAAAGTATTGGGAATATTCTGTTACTGTAGACTTGAAATTTCCTTGTCAGACTTTTGTCAGTCAGATGCAGATTTCTGAGTTGTAGGTTTGAGAATTTCAATCTACCTCAAGCCTTAAAGATGGAGATACTGCAAAACACATTCATACAATAAAGAAATAAATCACCTTTTAGAGTAATCCCAGGCTTCTCATCACCGTCTAGCACCTGCAGTCAGGGTCAGGGTGCCCTTGCCAATTAGCAATCACAGGAACTGGGTCCGATGTTTCCCAAGCTCCTGCTCGGCCAGCTGGATCATATCTATGTTACCCTTCTCAGCTAGCCAATTTCCCACAACCTTTTATGTATATCTGATACAGGTTAGTGTTTTGTGGCTATCAATCTTGTCTGAATCCAAATATCTGTAAACAAAAAGGGGAACCTTCATATAATAATAAATTCTCATTTAATGAGAGAAAAAAAAATATGAATTCGGCACTTGAAACAGCTTTGCTTCTCAGGACTTTCAAATTACTGTGATAAGCAATCCTTTCCAATCTTCATTTTAGTCATAAGAATAGCAATGAAAAAGACCCTGAACTGTCCTTTGAAGACAGAAAGTCTAACTAAGAACACAACTGTTCCAAACAGCAGGCTAACATCCTTCCCTCCTGGCCATCTGTGCTGCTAGGTGATCAAAGAGGAAGATGCTATTGCAGCTGAGGTTACACAGTGCCGTAATGCCTAAATCAAACATCAATTCATTTTACTGATTAAAGGCAATTATTTAAAAGATCTGAACCCATCTGCTCTTAATTTGAGTGTTGAAGTAAGATCGATAGGAAGACTTGAATATAGCTAAACCCTTCACTTGAAAGTAAAATAAAAATTATTTTTAAAACATTGTGTGAGAGGATAACTTTCCATATATATGTATTACTTATGATAATTATTTGGAGTCTGATTTACTTAATAGGTAAGAAATCTTCCAAAGTATATTTTTTTCTGCTTTAGCCATTTGAACATAGACAAAGATGTAATTATTTGTGATCATCTAAAACAAATAACAACACAAGTTGTATTCTGACTCAGTATTCTTAAGTGTGAGCTGCCTTTTAGTAGGTTACAAGGTAGGAGTCAAAACAGATAAAGAATTCAGATACGAAGATTAGGTATTCAGAATTGACAGCGTAAATGACTTTATGCTAAATAAATATTCTTCCTAAGTTCATCTTTAAAATAAGTGCATTTACTGTTTCACCTTAAGTGCATTTCTGCAAAGTACACTTCAGATGCACTCTTAAACTTCATGTACGTGTTATAATGGTGTCTTCTGTGTACAGTTCTGTAAAGTGTCTTTAGCTAGCCATGAAGGGTATTTGGCTTTTTTTGTATTTCAGCCACTAGCAACATTGCAAAACAATAATCAAGTTGTGCGTTTTCCAGGTTACTCTTGAAGAAAAGTGCTTGAGGGAGACATTTTTGTAGCTAAAAGCATCATTTTAGCAATCCAAACAAAATCAAATTAAAACAAAAGAGAAAGAAATCTGTAAAAATACTCCCCGCCTCCTCCCCCCGGGAAATCGTATTTTCAGAACACTTGACCAACTACTTTTCCTTCCAGCTCTGCATCATTTACAGAGATCGACTTCAGCAAAAACTGCTGCTGGCACAATTATTCTGAAATTTTAGTATTTTATGTACAAGGGCTCAGTTCTTATCCTGTCCTTAATCTGTTTTCTCATCAGGGACTTGTGAGACTGACATCCCACTGTTAGATAATTCATGAGCTCTTGTATTGGCAAGTCTGCACAGAGCAATGCGTTGCTATAGTGGATGGTCCAGACTAGCTCAGATACCAGAAATACCGTATCTGCATTTAGCCCAGTATTCAGGTTGGACTTAATGTACCATGCTTTAGAGCAAGCAGAGTTTTTTCAATTAAGCTGGGCATCTCTAAATGGCATCATATTTTACAGCCAAGTCATAACCCATAGTCCTGCTATTTTTTTCTCTGCTTAATAGCCCTATTGTTCATATGTTTGTGACTGCAGAGCTCTTTAGGTTTCTGTATTATGGTTCATAGACAGCCTCGGTTTCCTCTTTCATTGGAAAACCCATCAAATGGTTCAGAACTAACTCTAAGCACAAATGGTTCTCCTGCTTGTCCTTTTGTGTGGCACTCACTGCTTTCAGTTTCAGAGGAGAGGCCTTAAAATCTCCAGGTTTCTGGATAACAGCAATTCTGGTAACGTTTTAACCACATTGCTCTTTCCCTCAGGTTTTTTTAAAGCCTTTTTCTCCAACTGCTACGCATTGTTAAGAAATCACTTTGAGCCATTTTCATTGGGTATCTAAGTTTATTTCATCAAATTCTAATAAAAGGATTCTTTATGTATAATTCAACTCCACAGTCCCAGATGGTTACTGTAAGATCATTTGAATACCACAGAATCAAACCGTAAATTAGTCATATCATTACAAATCAGTTTTAGACCTTTCATATTGTTGCATGTAGTCATCCTTCCTGAGTCACCTTTTCCATAAGTAAAGTATTGCAAATTTTGTGTTAAGCACATTTACTTGTTGAAAATTGCATTTCCTTTGTTCCTTTGAGGAAGAAACAGATGAAGTGAGTGCAGGACCTTTTTTTTTTTTTTTTAATTTTAGTAAACTCAGTCTTATTCTTGAGAATAAGTATTGTACGTGGTTTTTTTTTTTTTGGCTCCTGAGACAAATTTCCTCTATTCCATGGCTTGGGGTAGCGGTGAACTGAGCTGAGGTATTCATGCAGTGTTGAGCTGTGAGGAGACACTGCCTTCATGTTGAGAACCATAGGGCTGGTAGCTCTGCTTAGTGTGATGCTGGATCATTACTGATCCAAAACTTCAGGTTTTGGAGCTAGCAGCTTCTCCATTTGCTCAGGTAACTCTCAACTGTTTTTCTGTAGGTGCTATAGAGGTATCCATACTGAATTTACTACTTACAGTTATGGGCTCACTTCACTTTCTGCTGCTGGACATCATCATCTCTCTTTCGGTAATAAAGAAGTTTTAACAATTAACAAATTTCAGTTATTGTCAGATGACCACCATGCAGTGAGGTAAAGAGCAGGAGAAGAAGGGTTCACCTCAGCTGTGAGGGAGCTGTGTAACCGAGCTGCAGATAATAGACCTCAATGTTGCTTTGAACTTGCTGTGGACTCTGCTGTGAGTTTTGATAAGCCATGTGTCTGTGCTCTCACCCACAGCCTTGCTGGTGCAGCTTTTTTTCTCTTCTAATTCTTGTGGTTTGAGTAGGTGTTAAAACTGCCTAAACGTAAACCAGTTGCAATTAATTCCTAGAACACCTTCATAAATCAGTCTTTTCTGTGCCTCTTCAGAAATGTGAGCACTGAAGCTAAATTGCTTTTGGTTTTGCTCCATGAGAAAACTCTCCATCACTTAAATCTTTGCTGGAGACTTTTATCTTGGGGAGCGCTTCCTCTTTCTGCGGACAGATCTTGGCATACTCTGGACTTGGGCAGCCATGAATAGAGAACTTTCTGTGCCATAATCAGACCGCCTTGCTATACCTGCCTGACCTATCACATTAGTGATACTTTGGAGAGGTAGGGAGCTGGGGTCCAACAACTTTCAGAAATAGTCTGAACCACTGCTTTCATGGACTTGCGGATCAGGGCTGTAATGTTTAAACTGCCCACTGACAGCGGCGCTTCGAACAAGGCCGGCTGCCTGTAAGGACCATCTTGGAAAACACCGTTACCTTTGCTCTCTGTGGTTTATCAACTTTTGGCATCAAAATGAAGTGAATGCTACTTCATCATCCTGCCTCAGGATTTTTCCTTTGAGCAGAAAGTAAAAAATAATACATTCAGAGACATTGATTAATATATACAGGCATATCTTTGGTATATGATAGGTCAGTTTTGGAGGACATTGGATCACTGTGACTGAACCTGTGCTTCTGGGTTCCTCCTGGTCCCTACAGGGATCAGGAAGAATGGGGTCCCTTCAACCATTTGACGTATGATATGATTTCTGATGGCACATTTTGGGGTTTTCTTTTAGCTTTAATTTGAGGCACTGGAGATGATTTACTACAGACAGGCTGGAAATGAAGATACACTGGTACATACGATGTCATTACAGTCTCTTAAATATCTGGTTGGGTATCTGGTTCCTGCAGTCAAGGTTAAATGCATTCCCGGATTTGTGATTAGCTTGGCAGAGTCTTCTGTGGATTTTGCCCCCCTCACTCCTCACATGGCATATAGTCACCAACTCAGGTTTAGTTTTTTATTTTCTTTGTTTATCAAACTTCTTAGTATTCTAGGCAATCATGGAATTGCTGCTCAGTGATTATACTACTCTATGGGATCTAAGAGGGTTAATTGCTGCTCTTTCTATTGCTGGTATGGCCTTGGACAAAATATTTGGTCTTAAAAAAGCAATGACTACAAAATTTGCCCCATTTTTCAACGGTTAAATATTTTTATTCTTGTACATATATTTGTCATGTTTCATCAAAAACATGCCTACTATGCCAAATACATCAAAACCATCACACTAGAAAAAGAATCACTTCTGTACAGCTACTATCAATTTGTCTTCTGTATAAAAATCGAGTGCCGCATTTTTATTCATGATACTAACAGCATTAATAATATAGTATTACTAGTATTAATACTATCAATAGTATAAATAGTATTGAAGTCTTGGCATTTTTGAAAGCTTTTAGTTTACTTTTAGTTTTAAAATTGTATGTGATATAGCATGAGAGCTCATGTAGTGCATAACAGTATAAATGCAGAGCCATATACTTTGCTGATGGCACTGATTTATATCTGCTTATGGCTTGGACTACTCATTTCAGTTGAATCTGATGCACCAAAACTGTCTAGACAATAAATATATTAAGGACATATCTACTTTACTTCCAGCATTTCTATCTTACTGGCATATTATTACACTGTATCAGGTCCATCTCAAATTTCTGCAGAACAGCTATCTCCGAGAAGCGACTCTACATTTGTTGTGGTACCTGCAGTTGTGTGATAGCCTTGAATTTCATTTAACCTTTGATAGAAATGCATTTTGAACCCAGCTGGTATACTTGTGCATTGACAGGAAGAATTTCTATTGAAGAGGTGTCTGTCTTCTCAAATTTTTCATACCGGGATGGTCTTTTCAAGGTTTATCTGCTTTCTCCGGAATGCAAGCTATATACAGAGAGATGTATTTCAGGCTGTCTTTAACACTGTATGACTGAAACACTAGAGTCTAAATTTGCTGAATAGTTGTATACAGGTTCATTTCTAGACAAGTTTCTGTATCATGGTCCACATGTACACATAGAGTACTGTGTCATAATGTACAATAGTGCGAGGTCACATTAATAGAGTGTTAGAAGTTGATGGTGTAGCAGCACAAAGCATCGCCCATCCATTCTGTTCACCGGTCCCTGTTATATTTGTAGTGAGTGTGGTCTGGGCTCATTCAGACCTACTGCTGATAGTTCACGGAGTGGGGTTTTAATTGTGAGAATTAAGCTTGTCATATGCTCCTGCCTCACAAATCCAGGAGAAGGCAGAATTTACTGAAACAGTGGAGCCATTCTGTATTTGTAATGGTATACAGGAGATTACAAGTCAGCCCTGAGATGACCCCATACTACTTGAGATCAAAGATTAGGCCTCAGCCATACTTGGTTTCTAGTTTGTTCTGCCTCTGTTGGCACTCATTTGTCAGCCTTCAGTTTTGCAAGGTGTCCCTGCTTTTTCCCTTTTAAAGGGATGTTTTTCTCATGTTCATGGGTTTGATATAGAAGAATGAAAGTTTTTAGTATGTGCCACAAGGCACATCTCCCTGTATTTGCTGGTAAAATCATTATTGGTAAAACCAAACCAATGTCAAATTAATGAGATGAGTTGCATATTTTCATTCAATTTACACTTTACTCAGGAAGCATTTCAGGAAGAGTGAAATGTCCTAAACCAAAAAAGTGCTTTTCCCCCATCCCCTTTACATGTGGACTGTTTGTATCTGTGATACTGCAAGGAGCTGTGGTTAGCATGAGGCGATGGTACCACGGTGTATCCTTGAACCTTGAAGACAAATGCTAGGTACAGCCAAAGTTTCCCGTGAATGCAGCAGATGGTGCAGCACATCCCACTGCAGCTCTGCTCAGGTCAGGTCGCTCTTGTGCTACGCTGCTCGTTATAGCTCTGCTGCTTAAGGATATATATACCTCCTGTTGTTGTGGTCTTGTTTATTCCAGTGGAAGTCAGCATAACCCATAATGGTTCTCTGATTAGATCATGCTTTTAAACTGTATAAAACATAAATTGAGGATTTGCTACTGCGGTGTTTTGTTCACAAATTTTCTCCTCTAAACTTTGGACTGTGTTCAGTAATTCTGATGGTTCTCGCATGCTTTCCATGCAGCTGGATGGAGTATTAACAGTTTTGATTTAGTTGTTATTCTTGAGGAAATAAACTTGTGCGGTATGTGTAGTTTAAACTGATCCCAATATTAAAAGGATGGATGAGGAGCAAACAGACAGATACTCCAATAACCACTAATGATTTTCACATCATAAATTTCTGGAATAGTATTAATATAAATATATCTACCCAATTTTCAGGCAAAATTAGGTATTTGCATAGCTATGCACCCATGCCTGCGGCTTCATATCTACAACTAATCACAGGCATCCACAAAACTGAAGATTGTTTTTACAGATTGACTACTAAACCTCCTTCACCAAAATACAATTAAAGACAGACATAAAATCCTCCAGCAAAGGGTGTTTCCTTTTAAAAACTAATAAATCCTACAGTAGAAAATTGGCATAAGCAATGGTTGTAACTGTTTTTTCCCCAGGAGAGATTTATGGTTATGTCTATACTAATGAATTTGATGAAAGTATGTTCTCAGACACTGCAGCTCAGTATCATATAAGGCTATAAGGTAACCTGTATGACCACATCAGGCACTGAAGAAGTGCAAGGTCAGGAAGTTAGTGTGCCAGGGGCAGTCTGTGTCTGGTATCTGACAGCCAAGTTGGCTCTCTTTCTTACCATGGGAGACAACATAGAGATGACCGTGTCAAAATCTTTCTAGGATTGTAATGTGATCTGGTAGAAAACTGACACCACCATTTGGTCGCATCCATATCGGCAAGACCAAACTCCTTCGAGGACTATCAGAATGATTTGCCACCGTAGAGATGTCACTTCATGCTGTGATATAACTTGCTCTTCTGCTAAGGAAAATGTTTATTGAATTAATAATATTTAGGCTGTTTTTAAGAACTTTGGACCTACCCATTTGCTGGACAAGGTGTCTTTGTCAAAAAATCCTAGAAGATATTTCTATTTTCCTAGGCTGTATCAGTACCAAGAGCGAGTAACATATCAATTCTTTTGAAACAAGGGGCTTTTTGGTGTCCTGGGAGAAGCACAGCAATTACTGACTTACTAAGATAATGGGTTTAGCTAGAGTCTTGTCAGCATGCAAGTCATGTACAGTCCTATGTGCGAAATCATGCACAAAATTGCAATGAGTTAAAAAGCTTCCCCACAGCAACATAATAAAGGGCAATCTTTGAAAGGCCAAGCCTAGAAATAGAATGCAGCCTGAGAAAGTGTGTCATTCACTAATTATGGAGAGGCTGTATCTTAAAGTTATAATTAGCTTTCTATTATAAACCTATTTTTTCTTTTTCCTTCCCCAAGACAATTGAAGCTGCTCAAATAACTTCAAACATTTTTCATGTCTGATTTTACTAATGTTTTTTTAGGGGAAACAGTATAAACTGGCCTGGTCTTCCAACTATGGCTGCACCAGGCAGTGCCGGGACCACTTGAGTCTGGCAAAACACTTTTCCTTGGTGCTCCCCTCCCAGCTGCAACCCATTATGCAGCAAGGCTGCACTGGTTTTACTCTTTATGGAATCACTCATATCTGGGCAGATGAGGCTGGATTTACATGGCGGTTTGCTTAAGTCTGTATTACTTAAGTACAACCTGAGTGTGGAACTTTTCTTTGGATTACGTGTTAGATATACATCTCAGCATCTGTAGAAAGCAAAGTTTATGTTGAAGCCATTTAGTAATGCATTATGCTAAGTCAAATTCTCCGTGGTGCTTTTCATGGTAAACATACATTTAGAATTTCTCTTCAGTCTATATACTTTGATATTTCATTTACTAACTGAGTAGGTAAATTCCTAAGTATTAAAAAAAATAAAAATATTCAAGCCACAAATTCTACCCTCCTTTCTTTCATACCATTGGTATTTCAATATCACACTTATGTAGTAAACTAATTCACCCTTGGCAATTTAGCCACAGTTGTTTCCCTTTCTGGGTCAGGAAAGAATGTCCCTGCATTACTGTTTGAAGAGGGACATACACTACTGCACATTATGAAAAGACTTGCCAACACTGTCAGAGGCTCAGAGAAGGATTTACATTTGCACAGATGCAGAACAATAATGGAATACCACTGTCATCCTCCCTGCTCTCTCAAACATACTGTCCTTGCGTAATAACATATATATTGAATGAAACATTTTCTGCTGCTGGACAGCACATGCCTTGCCTCACTTAGACATTATTGTGGTGCTACAAAAATTCTGTGTGTCAGCGTGAAGGAAAGAGTTCCTGAAGCTATATGCAGCATAGGGTAGATGTTGACCTATATAGCTGGGAGTGGGGGTTAGCCAGGAAGACTTTGAATTCTCCCTATGGAAAGTTATTGCAAGGTAGTTAATCTCTTCCCCTAGCTGCAAGCCATTTGAATAGCAGAGCAAAATCCTTCTCCATAAATGTTCTGCCCAGCCTGTTATTTTCTTTGATGGCATAATTTTTTGTCAAGGCTGCAATATATATCCTAGAGCCTTTTTTTTAAAGCAGATACCAATGCAAAGGAAAAAATTGAAAACTTGTCCATTCGTTCAGCATACTTAACAGCTACATGTGTTAGTTATTGTACTGATTGTGTGATACTGTACTGGAGGAGAAGCAGGAAACCTCACTGCTCTTTTTCAGTTCTCCATGTGCTTACAAGTACTGTAACGCACCAGGCAGTTTAAAATTAGTATCATGACTCACTTAATACTAGTAACTGCAACTATGCCCTCAGAGGAAATGACTTTTCCTTACCCTTCGGTTCCATTCTGTGTTGTATTAATGACGCACCCCTTTTCTCTTGTGTCTTTTCTTCCAGAACTCCTGAGCTGATGTTAAGAAGCGGCTTCTAGCAGGTGTAAGGGAGAAGACAAGGCAGACTTTGGCCCTCACGAATACTCTCCCAACTGTGCCTGCTTCCGGAAATAAAGGAAGACAAAGCAGAAACAGCAGCTTCCAGAATTCCACTCCTTCTCCAGAAGATAAATACAAATCCATTGCACAAGAACATAGCCTGAATTCAGTTAAAGGAACTAAACAAGACCTCCTTGCTTTCAGAGACCTTTCCTATTAAGTCTGTTCCTGATAATAAGAGAATAAACTTCTGTGAACAATTAAGCAAGTGGCTTTAAAAGAAAACGGGAGAAGTAGCAGATGGTGAGGCACACAGACATCTTTGGTAGTTCAGGGATGGAGTGAACACTGAGTTTATTTTCACATGCTTGGGCTTTCTCGTGTCCACTGAAGAGGTGATGAGCCACCAAGCAAAGAAGATTAAAAAATAATTTGCTAATTTATAAAGCCAATATCTGCTTCATGTTCTTATTGGGAAGATATCAAAGAAAAAGAGACAATGGAGATCGAGGATAAGAACAGGTAAAAAAAAAAATAAATTAACTCCTGAAAGAATTTTCTGTTAGGCTGACGAGTTCTTGCTCAAAAGCCCATGGTCAGTAAGTTAAATACTGAGTCTGAAACTTGCCTGGTGTTTGTACAACATTGCTACTTTTAAAAGTGAAATTAATTTTCTAAGTTACAAAATCATACATAGGTGCCAGGTTCTGCTGCATTTACTTGTGAATGGTCTCTGTGAAATTAATGAGAACGGCTTGAAAAAACTCATCACTCCTGTAAGTAACGGATTCATATTTTGACTTTCAATTTACATGTATGGTCTACATTCACTATAGCATTTTTTGAAAACAAGTGAAAGAGAAAAGTTTTCTTCCTGCGCTTGCTTAGCTTTGAATTCATCATATTATTTTACTGGGAAGAATGTATGATCTTGGTAACAGCTGAAAAACAAAGTAAGTTCCTTGGGTGAACAGTGTCTAACCAAACCTTATGAGATAAATGCTTATTTGGATGTTAAGTTGTAATTAGAAATGTTCTTATTTGCTGTCAATGGGCCTGCATGAAGACAACAGCCTCCACCCTCAGCCCTGCAATCTGCAGAATCCCTACTGATGTGCAATGCTATAATGTACAGCCTCTGTTTCTTCCTGTGTGCTAAGAAGGTGGGCTTTGCATTGTGTTAGAAAGTTGTTGTTAGCCATGGCTGACTACTGCTTCAGGGTCTGTTCCACTGGCTTCCTGGGTAATTTTATGAAAATTCATGGAAGTTACAAATTTTTATTGCAAGGTGACTGTGGGATAGAGAATTTGGGGGGTTAAATCTCTCTCTTTTTCTTCTAGATCAGTTAACTAGGTCCTTCTAATGGAAATTTTGTAAATCTGGAACTCTCTGAGGTTTAGATATTGCACAAATTATCCACGCAGCAAGCTCTTCTGTAACCCAGTAGGACACAAAGGTTTCTTGTAAAGTCCTAGTCTGATGGTGAATTTGGTTGGCACCAAGGACTGAAATTGAACTGGAGGTGAAACTACAGAACTGCCAGGGACAACAGCTGGAAAGTATGGATTGTCCTAGATTGAGCTGCAGGGCCAATATTCAAGCGTTGGACAGAGGGGACTGAATAAATCAAGGTTCAGAGTTGGGAGAGGCAAACAGACTTGACTTGACACGTACTTGACTTTTAGATGTAAATGGCTCAATCTCCTCTGCTAAAAGCAGATTTCTTGCGGTGAGCATTATTCATGCTGCAAACAATTCAAAATTCTGTATTTCAATATTGACATTTTTGGATACTATTAAATGATGGGCTTTGTTCCACCAAGACCATAAATGACAAATATCCTGTCCTGTCAGTTGTATAGCGATTTCTGCTCATTTAGTTCCATGGAGTTTATGTTTTTTATGTAAGTCTCAGTTAAATTGACTTTCCATTAGACTGTGTAGTGATATTTCAGAATCCCCAGTGGAATTCTTTTTATTCCACTACCAGTCGATTATAAAAAAGTACAGATCTCAAAGAATTTGGCAAAGTATTTTACCTGAGCTTCAACTTTAATATTGATAGCATACCTAGCTCTTTTTAATGGTAAAGTGTCAATTTTCAAATCTATGTGCAAAATTAGGGCTTTAGATGCCTAACTTGAAGCAAATATCTCAGTTTTATCACACCCTTACGCCCTTGTGATGTCGCACCAATTTGCTTCTCAAATTTTGGCGTTTGCCCTTCCTCCAGCATATCTTTAGTCCACTGCAAATAGATGCTTTTTGGGGCAGGGCCAAGCTTTTATGCCTTTTTTTTTTTTTTTTTTTGTGTGTATAGTGTCTATAATAACTACACTGTGCTCCCAGTTGGAGCTTCGTGGAGTTTATGCAATATATATAAAAACAGTAGCTAAAGTACCAACTTCCTGTCCGGGTTTTGCAGTTTTATAACTCTTCTCTTCATTATATATCTTTGGTACTATGAAGTTAATTAATGGTAATAATGGTGCAATTCTCTTAACTTCCCATCCTCATTCCTTTTTCTATGGACATGCAGATGCAATACAAATATTAAAAAAAAAAATATTTTCCGGTAATTACAATTAATTTCTCCAGAAAGACTTCATTGATTACGCTGTAGATAGGTTTTGCTAAAATGTCAGTTTGTGTTAAGCACAGGCTGCCATTAACCTGGTTACTGTGCACCTACAAAAATCTTCAGGTACTGAAGTGCTTTAAACTGGTCCATGATGGGAGAGAGTACAGTCACGCTACAGCTTTAGTTACCACAACCCATCAGCTGCTAATCCAATCTTCACTGACTAGGAAACCCTTTAATGCTGCAATTTTTTTTTTTTTTTTGCAGTATGGCTGCTTCTGTTCAAGACAGGCAGAAGCAGGCTAACTGCAAAGAAGTTAACACAGGCTTAGTTAACTTCGCATTTAAGTCATACCCATATTTCAATACAGATTTTACATAAATTATAATAGACATATTGTACCTAATCAACTATTTCCATAAGTGTGTATGTGTAAGTATGAACACATATGCAAAATAATTAAGTATACAATCTGTTGTACATTTAAAAATCTCCACTGTAGCCTCTATAGGTGTCCTGTTCCCCATCTCACTTTCCTTCACCTTTGTAGAAAACCCCCTTGACTTCTACATTTCCTGCTTCTCTTGTGTCCGAATATATGGAGGTCTGCCAACGGCATACCGTATCTGTTCTGTCACACGGAGATGTAAACAACAATAACAGCATTTTCAAAAGCACCCTGCCTTCAGCTAGTGAAAGTTTTACCACCCACTTCACTGGAAGAAGTTATGATGTCTTTATGGCTCATCCTCGCCGAAGCCACAGGCTAGCACACCCTCTGTGCTGAAGATATCACAGCAGCCTTGTGCTTTGTGTCTCAGCTCCGTCAAAATGAGCCAAATGAGCTCAAACAATCCAAATCGTAAGGATTTCTCAAGTTGGGTAATACCAGCTGAACCAGGGTAAAGGGCCATTACGTAAGAAGTTCCACCAGTAAACCAGAAAGAAGAGTGAAATGCAGTGGGGGTGTAGAAGGCTGGAGGTGCTTGATGTCTTACCCCGTGCTGCCTTACGTAGGACATGACACGGAAACGCAGCCTCTAATTCCCAGGGAATGATTCTGCAGCTCTTGTGTATGAGCTAGTGTTTGGAGCAGTATTTAATTCCAGCTATTACAGTTGTGTGACTGGACTTGTCACGTAGCCCGGGAATACCTTTCGCTTCTTTTCTGTGTTTTCCCAGAAGAGGATGCCCTGCATCGCATCTTCCCCTTTTCTTCCCTTCCTCTCACAAGCTTTACATATGGCTCATGTTTCTTCCTCTGCGCCACCCATCCTTCTGTTGTCTGAAGGATAAATTGTTGCTTGCATTTCTGTACGAAACCCTGCTATGAAGGAGGCAGAACTGATAGAGAGCTGGTAAAGAGCTAGCACTATCTGAGAGGTTATTAATGAGTATAATCCACTATCTGATGTACAGATACTTTCAGAGGTGCTTGAAGTTGTGGCTTTTCATAATTTAAGAAAATTGCGTATTTTGTATTTCCTTCTGTTTGATATTCTGATTTTCCCCAAATACATAAGGCCTTGTTCACTGATACCTAGAAAATATTATGAAGCTTTGGAGCATGATTAGATGCAGTGTTCAGAAGCAATAGGGATGGAGAAATACTTCTTAAAATGATTAATGCATGCATAATCTGGGGCCGCTGATCTCATTTTAGTTATTGAGTGGATTTTCCTCACTTGTATAGAAGGATAATAGCTTCATTAAGTACTCTGGAATGAAAATAAGAAAAATGTCTTAAGGTAGTATGGGAAAAAATACCTTTGATAAGCTGATCACCATGTGTCCTAAATGGAGGCAAAAAGCCCTAGGCCTGGATTCATCATGGTATTTAGGAAGCTACATTAGGCACTGAAATCTATTTACAAATTTAGGCTCTGCTTTTTTCATGTTTCAAGGTTAAAGTGGGTGTTCTAAATCTGACCCTTTTATTGGCACTAAAGGCTGTAAGAAAACATCACTAGTAATTTAACATATTGCTTATTAAAAATGTATGCCAACAGCAGTTCTTGCAACACTGTAGTCCCTCATAATGTAACTCTCCAAAGAGCAACTGAGCAGTTTATTTTTATCACTATTTTGGCTTAATCTTTTGCATAATTTGAAATGCCAAGCATTTTGTACTGGTATTTTGTTATTTGTAGCATCTGGAATAGAAAACCCTGTGGTTCTTAGCAATTCAAATTTGTGGAGTAATGGTCACGGTACTATAGTTAAGAGTAAGGTTAGATCCTCTCCTCGAGGACTTAATTTAAAGTATTCTAGAAGTAGATCTAAGAGGAAATTTTACTTCAGCATTTGAGAAGATTTTGAAATTTTATCATTTATTTGTGCCTTCTTGCTCTGCTGTTTATTTGCAAAGAATAAACTGAAACAAGTTTTAGGGGTCTTTTATGTACTTTCCATTAGCATTTGCTTAGTGCCATCAAGGAACTGGCTTGAACATTAAAGCAAATAACTGAGAGATCAAAATCATTAGATGGAAACAAATGGCTGTTCCTGGCCTCTGTGCTCTTAAATCTTTCGTTTGTTTTTAATAGTATTTAAAAAATATCCTGTTATTTTGATATTTGACGTTTAGGAACACATCAGCTTGCAAAATGAATAAGATAATACTTCCCTTCAGTTCTTTAATATTTGACTAAGTCATGATCATACAGATACTTTGCTTAGAAGCCGACTATAATGGTTTTACATGAGGAGTGCAGAATAGGAGAATTGATTTAAACTCACTGCACCAATCTATAATAAAATGGTTACAGCAAATTACATTGTGTAACAGATTTTAAGGCAAAACCTAGATATTTTGTTTGAATCAAATGCTTTACATGGTTTTTTTTTTTTTTTTTGTTTATACTAGATAGGACAATGGCCATTTCAGTGATTTCTTTTAAGACAAAAAAAACCAACAACTTGCTTTCTGTTAATGGAGCTATTCAAACAAAATAGAAACTTTCCAGTAAAGGGGGGCTTTCCAGTGAGTAGCACATATGTCATCAGCAAATGGTAGGTTTACTCTTAAACTTCTTGAAAAGGCATTAGTAAGCAAGGATAAAGCGAGCTTCTGGCAGTGACTACAGACCAATGCAATCTGTAATCCTTGGCTAATGTGGAATATATATAATGTAATGTTTAAAACATCTGTTAGAAACACTTAAGGAATTGATTTAAGAATGAAGGTAAGTGCTTACTGTGTTGTAGAAAGTCTTGATTTCATGTTTGGTGTGCACTGGCTCAAATCTAGACATAGCAATTGAGTCACTGCTACTCGCCTGCCAGCAGTGCAGAATGTCATTTGCTGCACTGGCAGCTACTGTGCTGCAGTGGGTTTCCTCTTCCATTAGTGACCTAATCATGTTCGTTTCTTACCACGCCACATACTCCTTTTGCAGACTCCATTCCATCCTCCTAAGCATAGTGATAAGGAAGAAAAGGGCCCACATCCCTCTCTTTCTTCTACTGTACACTTATTTTAAATTATTGGAAATATGAGGTCATTCCGCAACACAGAATTTTCTGTTTTCAAGGAAATGTCACTAAGAAAATGGTTTTTGTTTCATTTTATAAAAATACTTTAATTGCAGAGACTCATTCCATTTTTTTTATTGCATGTCCCTTCTGTAGGGGTTATATCACCTCATTCTGAACCAAACAGAATTCTTGTTTATAGCCACAGGAGAATTTTCCGTATGTATTTTTAAATCTAAATGCTATTCAGCTTGGAAAAGTGGTTATAAAAATGTTATCCTAGGTATTTCTATATGTAGTACTTCAAAATTCTCAAATCAGTCCCAATCATTTTAGATTTCAAAGCTATTTTTGTCTAACTGCCATGGCTACAAAATTCCCATCTGGCCAGGTCAAAAGGATTTTTTTACATCGTCATGTACAATCATTAGTAGCAGTTCCACATAACAAATATGTATGTGATACTTTTCACTTCACTAGGATTATACAGCTTCTATAGTTCTGTTTTCCAAAGGCATAAGCAAGATTAAAAATAAAAAAAAAAAAGGTTGGGTTTTTTTTTGTTGTGAAAATCTGCAAACTGGAATATGTACTCCTTTTCCATCAGACAGTGTAACTTCTATATAGTCACTTTTTAAGGATATTTTTATTTAGATATCAGGAAAAAAATGTTTACAAATGTCACTGCCATAAGCTGTAAAAAAGACGGAGTTTGATAACAGATAACAGGATATGTATAAATTACTTTGTAATAAAAAGGAGATTTATATTCTACCTTCCTTGCCAGATGAATGGCCAGGATGTTGCTGATAGAAATCAGCATTACAATTAATGCTGTAGGAGTGGCTTTAAATTCCAATCAAGTTTCTGCAAATAGGTTTCTACTGAAACTCAACTTGGAATGCTTCTACTCCTTTTTTTCTTTTTTTTCTTTTGTAGTGTTTGACAAGAGCTCATTTTGCCCTGTTCTTTGGATTTGGTATCAGTACTGGTGTTCATTTTGCTTGTCTTTGTTCCTTAAATCAGTGCCTTTTCTTGTTAGCAGGCTATGCCATGGAATTGGTAATTTGAAATTTTGGCATCACCGAAATCAGTGGGAGTCTTGCTTATTAGCGTCAATAGCAACATCAATAGCCAATAAATAAAATGGGATTGGGCATCAGAGAAGGGGCCAGAACTCAAAGGATAAGTGGCACAGCACAGCTCAGGTCTAAAAAACTTAACAGCCTTTGGCCCTAAACCAAAATGTCCTTGTTCATTCTGCCTGTGGGGAGTTGTCCCTGGTCTATGAACCATGTCCGATCATTGTCCTGAAGACTGGTGGTGGTGGCATGACAACAATTAATCAGTGTGGATGATCAAAGGCCTGCATTGGAACACATGCCTTAGCCACGCATACTTTATTAATATAGAGGTAGTAAGAGGATGAACATCTTGCTTCTATCTGGATGGAGAGGAAAAAAAAAATCAACCCAAAAGCAGAAATTATCAAAAGAGGAAAACAGAGTAGAAAACACATGGTAAAGGAGAGGCAAACGAAAGGTAAATAGAAATGGGACATTCATTCTTGCCTGTATGAAAAAACAGTCTCCCTTGAAACAAGAGGATTGGATTTATGAGGGGAACAGGTATGGCTAATTTCCAGGAATCCAACTCCTTTGTCCAGAACCTTGCACAGTTCCAGTTCTGTATCACCAGTTCTTCCCAGCTCCTCCCCATCTGCTGCAGAGGTCACATACTAGACAGAATCTGGAGTACCTGGAGTTTATTCCTTCAATATTAATGTTAAATTAATAACATTAATATTGAAGGAATATCCTTCCTTCAATAGGAAGGCTATTCCTTCCTATTAAGGAAGGAATCCTTCCTTAATAGGAAGGATTAAATCCTCACAGGACATTATTTGGGAGTATTGCCTTGTCGTGTGATGTGACGTGGGTTGGGGAACTTCAGCCAATCATTGACAGCAGGATTGTCTGTGCCCCTGAACGTGTCCCACCATTTGAGATGTTTGGCATAGAGAGTTGAGATGGCACTGTTTCTCTCCAGGGTCCCATTCAAACAATTGTGCATGCTTCATAAAATGCTAAATCGCTCCTGTGATCCCAGGTAGTGAAGAAGAATTTGACTTTCCCAGTGTAGCTTGGTGGTTCAGCTGGTCTGGAAACTGTTTTAGCAGTTGATATGGATGGGGCTGCACCAAGTTTCACCGCTTCCATCCTGTGCAGTCATTCACGTTTGTGCCCCTCCTGCCACACCCTTCTGCAGGTAGTATATTCCTTTGCTATCAAGACATGCCCGGCAACATGTGGTGTTCCCCAGGGCTGGTTCTCTTTAATAGCTTTATCCATGAACTGGACGAGGGGATTGAGTACACCCTCAGTAAGTTTGCAGATGACACCAAGTTGAGCAGGAGCGTCAACCTGCTTGAGGGTAGGATGGCTCTACAGAGGGATCTGGACAGGCTGGATAGATGGGCCAAGGCCAATGGTACGAGGTGCAACAAGGCCAAGTGCTGGGTCCTGCACTTGGGTCACAACAACCCCATGCAGTGCTACAGGCTTGGGGAGGAGTGGCTGGAAAGCTGCCTGGCAGAAAAGGACCTGGGGGTGTTGGTGGACAGCCGGCTGAATATGAGCCAGCAGTGAGCCCAGGTGGCCAAGAAGGCCACCTGGCCCATATCAGGAACAGTGTGGTCAGCAGGACTAGGGAAGGGGCTGTCCCCCTCTACTTGGCACTGGTGAGGCCCCACCTCGAGAACTGTGTTCAGTTTTGGGCCCCTCACTACAAGAAAGACATTGAGATTCTGGAGTGTGTCCAGAGAAGGACAACAAAGCTGGTGAGGGGTCTGGAGAACAAGTCTTATGAGGAGCAGCTGAGAGAACGGGGGTTGTTTAGTCTGAAGAAAAGGAGGCTGAGGGGAGACCTTATTGCTCTCTACAACTACCTGGAAGAAGGTTGTAGCGAGGTGGGGGGTCAATATCTTCTCCCTTGTGATAGCACAAAAGGGAGTGGCCTCAAGTTGTGCCAAGGGAGGTTTAGATTGGATATTAGGAAAAATTTCTTTGCAGAAAAGGTTGTTAAGCATTGGAACAGGCTGCCCAAGGAAGTGGTGGAGTCACCTTCCCTGCAGGTATTTAAAAGATGTGTAGACGTGGTGCTTAGAGACATGGTTCAGTGGTGGTTTTGGCAGTGTTAGGTTGATTGTTGGACTCAAAGATCTTAAAGGTCCCTTCCAACCTAGATGATTCTATGATTCTACAATTCTATAAAAAGATAAACATAAGAGATTGGAAGTCAGCCTTCTCATTCCTTTGGACATAGTATGAAAAAATCTGTGAAGACAAACTGAAGGGAATGTAACAAAATGGAAAGTTAAAAAGATGAAACGATAGAAAAATGAACAAAGTCCTAAACTAAAGCAAAGAGTTAGATCCATTTTGTTTAAATTATTTTTTTTTATTACTATTATTACTGGTGAAGGGTCAGACCCACAGAATTTCTAACATTTTCTTATATGCCTGTAGTATTCAATATAAAAGTTTTGCTGATGAATGAAATACAATGTTGCAGCACAGGCAAAGCTCTGTTTATGTAGATACTGTGTTGGACCCTGATCCACCTGACCTCTGCAGGTTTTAAGCTTCCTTCCATTTTAGTGGGCTCATCTTTTCTTAGCTTGATACACTTTCTGCAAATAGGTCCATTGTGTCTTTCCCCCCTTCCACAGAAACTGCTGTCTGTTGCTGCCAAGTGGCAGTTTTAACTCTCTGTCATGGAGTAAAGTCATAAATGTTTTAGTTTAGTCAGGGACTGGAATTGAGGACCTGTTGGAATGAAATGGAATTGTTGGCTGGTGGTCTATAGTCCATCTTCCTGCTCAAAGCAGGAGGATCGCCAAAACTGGATGAGGCCACTCACAGCACGGCTAAGCCTTGAAAATATCCCAATATGAAGAGTGCCTCTGGACAACCCATGCCAGTACTGCGCTACTCGCCTAGTGACAGGGTTTTTCCTACTGTCCAGTGTGAGCCTCCCAAGCTGCAGTTTGTTGGCACTGCCCCTTGTTGCAGTCTTGCACTACTAAGAAGACTTCAGTTCCATCGACTTTGTAACTGCCCTTCAGGTAGTTGTGACGTGTTACTATATTGCACCTTAGCCTCCTCCTTATCAGACTAAACAAACCCAACTCACCCATCTTCTCTTTGTAAGTCACGTGCCAAAGCCTGACCGTGTTAGTAGTCCTCTGCTTGGATCTGGAACTGAGCAAGCCCAAATTGAGCATTCTGGTCATGATATCCTAGATCCAGCCACCTCAGCACCGAGTAGAGACTCACTTCCCTTGATCTGCTGGTCACTTTCCTTCCAGAGAGAGTGTGCTGTTGCCTTATATTCAGCCTGGTATCCCCTGGCTCCTTTGAAGCAGGGCTGCCATTCAGCACATCACTGTTGCACAGCCCACACTGCGTCCCAGCCGCAGAACTTTACACACATTGAAAATTGGGGGTTTCTGTTGGCCCCCTCCACAAGTTTCCCCAGGTTCCCTTAGCTTGTTGGGGTCACCAATAGACTAAAACTCCATTTTCAGGACAGAGAGCAGCTTCCATAAGTCTTGAATGGCATGAGGACTTCCCATACGCCCTATGAGATAAAGTAGAAGACGCATATCAATAAATATTCATGACCAAGTGACTGACAGAAGCGCAGAAAAAAAAGGTTTCCTTCTGCATCCTTGAGAAACATGAGGTTTATCAGCTGTAACTGTCAGCTCCACGTTGTGGTGGTGGTGCCTGAATGCTGGGAATTACGGGAAGCATCCGTGCGCGCTTCCCTGCCGGCTGTCCCGCTGAAGGAAGCACGGGCGCGGCTCATGGATCCCGGCGTCGGGCACGGCTCTGGCAGCCTCATGCCCTTCGTGCACCGCCAGGCAAACCAACGCTGCATCCTTCCCCTCGCCCGAGGCGACGGGCCTGGCTCGCCCCGCGG
>NW_009649705.1:1261579-1271419 GCF_000708025.1 Charadrius vociferus
GGGGGTGAGGGGGTGGGGGGCACCTCCGCTTCTCCGGTGGCCTCTCACACCGCCGCGCTGCTGGAGGTCCCCAGCCGGCGGCCTGCAGCATCCTGCCGGGTCTTCTGGTGGGTGGGCAGCACGGTGTGTGCGCGGCCTTGGGTGGGAGTCTGTCGTGGGAGGCGAGGAGGTGGTTTGGAGAAGCGGCTAACCCGCGTACTCCTCTTGATGGTGCCAGCTTCTGCAGTTCGAGTTTTTGTGTCTTTTCCTGGCATAATCCACGTGCTGTATCCTTATTTCTTTGGGGAAAGGGAGGGAGGAGAGCTGAAGATTCAGCTGAGAGCAGAAGATTCAGCTGAGAGTGCTGATGTGCTTGTTCTGCCTTCCTTTCGATCTTTAATTGGGTTTTCTGCCTGCTCACCAGCTTCAACAGCAGTGTTGATGCTACCATGACAGGAAGCTCTTACAAGTTAAAAATTGGGTACAGGGGAGAGGGTCAAATGAAGGAATGACCTTGTTCTGTTGAAGGCAGCAGCCTGGTGTCACTGTTTTGGTACTGCTCGGCATGCTTCTGGCCACGCTTCTGGGAAGTGGGAACCTGGAGGTATTGGTGGGGTGGGATGAGTAGAGGCAAGAAGGGGAGAGAGAGGAGGTTGGAAATTAGGGTTAAATAGTACAGGGGGACTTGCAGATGCATAAAGGAGAAGAGAAGGTTCCAGGGAGACCTTATTGTGGCCTTCCAGTGTACAAAGGGGGCATGTAAGAAAGATGGGGAGAGAGTTTATACCAAGGCCTGTAGTGACAGGACAGGGGGCAATGGTTTTAAACTGAAAGAAGGTAGGTTTAGATTGGATGTAAGGAAGAAATGTTTTACGAGGAGGATGGTGAAACACTGGAGCAGGTTGCCCAGAGAAGTTGGGGATGCCCCATCATGGGTAGTGTTCATGGTCAGGTTGGATGAGGCTTTGAGCAACCTGCTCTAGTGAAAGATGTCCGTGCTGGGAGGGTTGGACTTGATGATGTTTAAAAGTGCCTTCTAACCCAAACCATTCTATGATGCTAGGAAAGAACTAGATGTTAGTAGTTGTATTGCTCAAGAAGCTTTTAAGAACCTACATGGGGAACACAAGCAATCTTTGAGCGGTCAGGTTTGAAACAAACTGCCTGTGTAGTTTATCTTTTGTTTTCTTGTCTGGTTTTGTGTGTCCTTGATACTGTTCTCTCCAGGCCTTCCTGTTTTGGGAGGAAGGAGGTCTGTATCATTTTCTAAAATTCATCTGAAAGTGAAGATCTGAGCAGCACTCTGTCTGGCACAGAAAACTATCTTTTGGCAGGGAACAGTCAGTAAGCAGACTGTAATAGTTTAATATTAAAAAATCAGAATAGCTAAAATACATATGAGATTATTTGTACTGTAGCAATTTTGAAAATCCTCTATAAACTTTTGAACTCCTGTCTACTGGGATCAGATTATTTTTTTAATTTACTGAGGTAGTAGAATATTCATCAGTAAAATCTTTTTTCCATTAAAGCTCCTACATGCAATTTACAGATGTTAAGTAAAATCCAGTATCTGTTTCTCTCATAGTTCCTTGCAGTGTTAACTTTGAATCTATTCATTCTCCTAGTTTCTGCTGATGTTTTGCTACAAAAATCCTACCTGAGAATATTTGGTTATTCTATTCCTTTAATACTTCATGATGTGTTACAGCATTCTGTTAATTCTTTTTTTATTTTAGTGAGTCCTGAGTGGGTAGTATGTCCAGTTTAAGCTGTTTTACATCTTGAGACAAGATCATCTCAAGTATAACATTTCTGTAGGAACTTACAATAAACACATTGTTGTTGTAAGTACTGTTTAAAACTGGCTTAAGTAAAAAGGGATATAGCTTTTTTTCTTATCAATGTTTTTAGATTATGACTACACACTGTGGACCAGGACTCTCTTTTGCTTATTAAGTGTAGGTAGATTGTGAACGTCTATGCCTATGTAAGCCGCAACTTCTTTCTAGTGATTTGTGTGTACCCATCAAAGTGAGGAAGTAGTTCTGAACTTTGCTATAAACTGAGACTAATATAATAATATAATTTCACATGATAAAATTTTAATATAGTTTACTGTAAATGGAAACTAACTTGAATTGCTTAAGTTTCTAATTAGCACAGCAGAACTTCTAATTCTGCCTTTGTTATCATGGTATTCAGGATAACATCACATCGTATATGACTACTGTAGCATCACATCACATCTAGTATGAAACTAGAATTGCAACAAAACTATAAGGTTTACTAAATAGTTTTCCCAGTGGCTGCTAAGGAATTTGTTGCTTAGTTTGCCCCAGTTTCTCTGCGGTGTTCCCGGTGAATCCATAGGTCTGCATGTAGAAATAGTGGGGAGATGAGGCTGTCAATTTTTTCAGGGGTTTTCTGTGGTGTACTTTTGTCTCTATGCATTCTGTATTACTTGCTACTTTGAGCTGATACTCCTTCATTTAAAACTCCAATGAAATTGCATACCCATATGTACTTTTTGGAGTACATACACCACATACTTCCTGTATATGTTTATTTTCTTTATGGGCTCACACCTTAGAACAATAGTTGTATACTTCCCAGAAGTTCCCAGAACACAGAACTTCTCAAATGTGAAAATGGGAGGCTATGGCTTGCTCTTCATATGCTTCTATAGGCATTTTTCCCACCTGATTTGTTTGGCTGTTTTTTGGTCCTGTTGCTGACAAACTAATACTTCGTCTAAGGAGTATCATTAGGCAAAGGACGCCATCCTAGACTGAAAGTGTTGCTCAAACTGAATACTGGATGTTTCAGAGTATTTGTATACTCTTAGATAAACCCAGACTTCATAGAATAAGTATGTAGGAAATGAAACTACAGTAAAATATTTATGCTGCAGAATGTTCTGATCAAGATCTGTCTTACTTTTTATTTCAGTTATCTGATGGTATCAAGATTGTGGATCTTCAGAATTCTCAAAATCAAGTTTTTCTGAAGCTTCAGTCAAAAGGGTTGAAAGGAGGGGGTAAGAAAAACACTTGTCTGTTTATAAACTGGAAGGTCAAAGCATTTTCTAATGCAGTGTGGAGTTAATTGAAATTATTCTCTTCTTGAAATGGAAAGCAATTATTTTTCTTTTAAGTCCACTTGTTCTTTTTGTTCTGCTCCAGGAAAATTAAACCTCTCTTTTTAAGTGCCCTGGTGTTTAATTTTTTCTTTGTAATTTCATGTGTAGAAATTAAAATATTGCTGTCCTTTGGAGTCAATAAAACTTGCCTTGCAGTAGTATTAATAGCTGCTTTGTCTCATATAAATAGCTGAATACTTGTAAGTAATACAGATACTGAAAGGATATCTTTTCAGTGTAGAAACTATACCATTGTTAAAAAGCTTTTGATTTCTTCTGAGTTTTTTTATTTTTTATTCTGTATGTTTAGTTACATTTTTATTACAAAATTTGCAGATATATCTGTTTATATGGTATCTTGAATGAGATTGATACCTGAATATCTTCAGAAATACTCTAATTAAAATCTGTAATGATTATATTACTTGGTTGTTAGCATTAATATAAGGGAATGAAATAAATGCTAATGGGATAGTAGGATGAAGAAGAAAACCCTTCTTTTCATGCAGATATTTTATTTAGTGGCACAAAATGTTCTATTTCTTGGCCTATGTAAGCCGTGAGTGCACTGGCTGATGGTTTTCTAGTAACAGAGGGAAATGAAGCATTTGTATATTAGCCAGAAGTGCATGTTCACATTCTCTAGAACCTGCAATGGTTAGAAAACACCTATGGAAATGGACCCCATGGTTCTATGGGATCAAATATTTTTTATTTCTCTCGTTCTTGACTGTTTGCTCTGATATTTTGCTGTCTGTAGGCTGTTAGAGACTAAATAAAAAAGTTTTTATCTTCTCTGAGCTGCTTTTTTTTTCCGTGCAAGTATATGGAGAAGATAGTGTAGCAGCCCGAAGGAAAAACTGTTGCTGTGTTTTGTGCCTCGGAATGGAATATTTGGCTGTGAGATTTTCTTAGAGATATCACTTTAAGCAGTCTGTGCCTAGATAAAGCACTTAACTTTTTCTGGGACACAACTGTGATGTAAGTCAGTCTAAAAGATCTGAAGGCTTTAGTACCAGTCTTTTGTGTTCATCCTGGAGTCCTTCAGTTGTGAGATTTTTCATTACAGCAGGTGAATCCAGGAAGGCTTTGAATTTTGAACTTCAGAAAGTGCATGATCAGTAGAGGCAAGCACCTTGGTTGCTGAAGTATTCTGAAGATCACCCACATCACCTCTCTATTCATTCATCACTGGTGTCTGTCAAAGAATGAATAATCTTTTTGTATGATTGCAGAATAATCCATGTTGGAAGGGATGTCAGAGGGTCTCTACTCCAACCTTCTGCTCAAAGCAGGGTCATCTCTGAGGTCAGACCAGGTTGCTCAAGGGTTGATCTGGTCCGGTTTGGAAAGCCTCAAAGAATGGAGACAGCACAGGCTCTCTGAGCTCCTGTTCAAATGCTTGATTGTCCTTATTGTGGAAAAAGTTTCTCCGTCAGATTTGTGGAACCAGTTTTGTGTTAAATATGAGCAGCTCTAATACTCAAGAAAAATCAGTTTAGCCTTTGACAGGATGCAGTAAGTCATGATCTCAAGATAGAGTAATTTTTGTGACATACATAGAACAGCTCTGATCTAAAGAGTTAGAATAACGTCTCTCTTCATCCTGTCACTTAAAAGTTACTTGTCTGGTTTTATGGTTCCCATAGTGAAATGTGTTGTTTAAACACTTGTGCCTGTCTGCTCAAGTTAGACCTAGAGAAGGTTGGTTTCTTGATTTTTAGAGAATTTATCCTAAGAAAAGAAACACCCAAACTTTCCTACTGTTGATCAGTTCACCTTATTTTGGAAGTTTGTGTATTGCATGTTGACTTTCATATACTTCTATGTACTGTAAAAATAATAACAAAAGTTATAAAATACTTTCCACCCTTTCAGCTGCGAGTTGCAATTTCTTGTTTTATTTTTTTTTTCTAATTGATGCTATTAAGTTACCTTAAATAAAGAGCAATATGAAAATTTTGTAGAGAGGAGATGTTTGATGTTTTCTCAGCAAATAGATGTCTCTTATCTGTCCCCTTTTTTCCACATTGCTGAGGATTCTGTGTGGGTAGTGTTTTATTGCGTAATGTATATAATGTGTGTGTGTGTTTGAATCTGTGTAATTTATAAACACGCATATATGCAGAAGGGGAGGGAGAGAGACAGCATAATTATTAATAAACTTTAAAGGGAAGTGATAGGTGGGGCATAAGTAGTCGTTTCTTTGTGGGGATTGCATCATTAATATTTGTTTGAAGCACATGTTTTGCAGGTTTGGATTTAGGGAGCTGCTCTTTAGTCCTAGACTGGAGTTTGAATTGAAGAGTATTGATCCTTTCATTCTGTGATAGAGTCATAGAAGATAGACTCTTTGTCTTAGAGCAGAACTTCATAATGGTTGTTAGTACCTGGCTGACTCTTTTTTTGCCTTCCTGTGCTAAGCCCAGGTAACTCCAAAGCTAGCACCAGGCCCAGCACCACAGTATGCCAGAACAGGAAGCCTACACTAGAGCCAAAATATGCTATGCCTGCATCTTGAGTGTACAATACCATAATAGACAGATTATTTTGTGTTTGTTTGTTTTTTAGGTCGTTTTGGACAAACAACTCCACCACTTGTTGATTTTCTTAAGGATATTTTAAGAAGATACCCAGAAGGAGGACAGATTCTTAAGGTATACAACAAATGGTATTTTTGGCAGTCATTTAGTATGTATGACCAAATACAATTAGTGTAACACTTTCCAGCAAATCTTGCAGTTGTCATACCTTGTTAGATGTTTATTCTAGTAGGGGAAATGCATGTTTCCATTTCTGTGGACAAGGCAAAGTTTGTTGTGTGGCTTTTTTTGTGTATGTGTGTGTGTTTAATGTCTAAGTTTGCTTGTCACAGGTGCCATTGTCATTTATAAAGAGATAGAGATGCAGATGTTATAATTAAGTCAGAGACTTCATGGTGTACTTTATGTGACCGAGCGATCTAAAATATTTATTTTGCTTGTTACTTTATTGTTCATCTCTGCTATAAGCTATGGTAAAACCACAGAAGGGTATATACATTTTTTGGGAGGTATTGCCTTAGTGTAAGATTGGGATAAGCTGGAGACTTTAATACAAGATTTTGCTGTAGAATTTCTGGGTAGCTAAGTACATTTTCCTCAGTGAACTTTTACAGTGTCACAAAGTTTCGTCGTTAGATTAAGAGCGCTTTGGGTGGCATTTGCGAGACTTGCTCTAGAGTTACAAGAATAATGAACCCATCAGTTCTGTATGGGCTGAAAAACATTTTTAGTCTAGACGTTGGTTCTTTTAACAAAAGAGCGTCACAAGATTTTCTGAACTGAGGTTAGTTTTCTTTATGGTGTTATATCATCGGTCCAGGAGACTTCAAAGTATGCAACAGTCCCTGCCCTTGGCAGTGGAGTTGGACTCGATGATCTTTAAAGGTCCGTTCCAGCCCAAACCATTCTGTGATTCTATGATCTGAAAAAATGCAGATTGTTCTAAATTTGTCAGATTCCACGAGGGGAAAGACAGGTACCTACAGAAGATGATTTGCCTGATTTGTTGTAGCTTCCTGTGCTAATGTCTGGAAGTGCCAGTGTGTGGTTTTTTTTTTGAAGAGCATTTGGGGTGGTTAGTTCATAGTTCAATGTTAAACTTCTCATGCAGAATGCTTCATCACACAGGTGTTAGGAGGTTCATTTTCTTAGTGTATGGGAATACTAGGTTCTAACTAATGGGATTTGATACAGATATATGTGTATGTCTATCTGTATATATAAAACACACCAGTACAAATGGTGACACGTGATGAGAGTTCTTGCTGTCCCTTGGAAGGTTTTCTTTGCAACCGTGGAACTAGAAGTTGATTATTTTTCGTGTGAATGCTTAAGATAAGCATGTCTTCAATTGTTTTGGCAAACTGCATCCTGGATATGTTCTGAGCACTGTCTGTTCATAGGATGGGTGCTTACATTTTTACTATTTCCCAGTAGTAGATGAATCCATGAGATGCATTTGAGTCATGAAGGGTTCAGACCTTCTTAACAATTTAAACCCGATTTTTCATTCCAATGCAAAGAAATAACATAATGTCCTTAGAAATCAAATAGGTAAATCTAAAAGTAGAAACATTCCCCTTGTCATGGTTTACAATTTAGAGTTAAGAAAGTGTTAGGGAGGGATTACTACCAGAAATTTTGCTGACCTGTTAAAGTGGATTTCACTATTTGGATTCTTCAAATGCAATGCTGTTACAGCTGAATGTAGCAGATGCTTCGTATGAATTCAAATCTCTGACTACATGGTGGTTTCCATACTTATTATTTCATATTTCTAGAGGCTTTGGCTATCTTCCTGTATCTTCTTGAATGATTGCCTTAATTATTCTTTTAGAAGAAGGATTACATGCTTTTTGTAATTAAATACCTCATGGAGATTCTTTAAAAATGTATTATGTATACTGAACTGTGAGTATATTTCTTGCTATCACATCTTGCTTCAAAATAATGTTTATATTGTTACTTCTACATAATATTTTGATTACTTGTGTGGTATGCCTCATAGACTGCACATACTGCCACAAAGTGAAAAATTGAGGGGTTATATTTTTGATATTAGATAACAATGAGCTTATTTTACTGTCAACAGTATATTAAAATGCAACCTAACCTGAAATATCTGCTGCTAGTTGATGCATTTTTTAAAGATTCATCTTGCTAGCAAGACTTTGTCTTTATGCATAATTGAATGGAATTTATGTTGTATGAATACATTGGTTGTGAAGTGATGTACCTACACAGCTTTTCAATTCAGCTGAGATACTTATGCCAAACTTACGTGAACCCCCACAAACATACACCCGTGTGTACATGTGTATGTATGAGTGTGTATCTTTGGAGCCGTGATACGCTTTGATGATTCAGTGTAAACAGACCATTGTGTGAAGCTCTGATCCTGTAGGTATTTATAATCATGTTTACGTGTCTGCAGTGTATAATGCTATGGATGTAAATGGGACCGGACAGGCATATTTTATAATGGTAGTGTTTACAGAACTAGTTTATTGACACTGAGTTTTCCATAGCTCTCACCACTACTAATACTGTTTAACAAATACTCAATCTTAACATAAGCCTCTTTCTAGTCTGTGGGCTTCATTCAACAGGTGAGCTCTGTTAATTCACGATTTACGGAGTCAGAACTGTTTTGCAGACCTTTGCTGAAGGAGTGTTAGAAGTGAGCACTGTGACTTTTGAACAGTTGGTTCATACTGTGAATTGTTAACTTAAACAGAATTCAGTTGATGTAAAGAGTGCTCTGTATTGCCCTTTTATGACTTGTTGCCTCACTGTTGTCTCATAGCTATTGTGTGGGCTTAACAGTAAACTTTGATTTTATTTTATTTTTAATTTTTTTTTCTTCTGCCATCTTGCTTGTTTTGAGACTTGTACAACTCTGATTTGGGATAATATAATAGTAGCAGTTTAGTAGCTTATTTCTGAAATTTATAAGTACTGCTTGTGTGTGGTATTTGAGCTCCAAATTAAGATTACTTTTCTAGTATATGTCTGAATATTCCTTTTATAATGATGTCTATTTTCATTTAAGTAAACTGGATAAAGTTATTTTGGTTGAAAAGTATGAAAATGATCACACTTAAGAGAATTGCATGTTGTTTTCTACTGTTGAAGTTGGAAAGCCATTGCTAGAATCTGTACAATATCACTACATTATACTTTGTTTTTGTTTGGTGGTTTTATTTTTTTTTTCTGTCTCAGGAACTGATACAGAATGCAGAAGATGCAGGTGCCACAGAGGTTAGGTTTTTATATGATGAAACTCAGTATGGAACAGAAACTCTGTGGTCAAAGGACATGGCACAATATCAGGGTAAATATAATTTTTATTAATTTTGGACATTATTCTTCAATATGCACGTGGTTCTCTGTTTTTCTCCTTGCTGTATAGAGATGACCATATAGGGATAACTCCATTGCTACTTCAACCTTACTAGGTGCATATTTTGTCTATGTTCTAATGTTGATAATTCTTTCCAAAGCCAGTGTTTGGTATTGAAGGCCTTAAACTATCTTCTTGCAGGTTGTCAGTAGCAGCTTTCCAACTGATTCCAGTTAATGTTGTTTGAGGAAAGTCTTCGTGTTCTGCTTTATTCTAAGTCACTTCTCCCAGGGTGACAGGAATTGCTTGGAGAAATCCCATGGGAGAGGGCTCTAGAGGGTAATGGGGCTCAAGAGAGCTGGCTGCTATTCAAGTGTCACTTCCTCCGAGCTCAGGATCAGTGCATCCCAAAGAGAAAGAAATCAAACAAGGGAAGAAGGAGACCTGCTTGGCTGAGCACGGAGCTTCTGAGAAAGCTCAGGTGGAAGAAGGGGCTGACTGCTTGGGAGGAATACAAGAATGCTGTCAGGGTATGCAGGGAGGAAACAAGGAAAGCCAAGGCAGCCTTGGAATTGAACCTGGCGAGGGATGTCAAGGCCAACAGGAAGGGTATATAGGAGTAGTTATATATTAAGTATATAGGAGACAAAAGGAAAACTAGGGAAAATGTGGGCCCGCTGTTGAACGAGACAGGTGCCGTGGTGACAGATGATGCAGAGAAGGCGGAGTTGCTAAATGCCTTCTTTGCTTCTGTCTTCACTGTTCGGGCCAGTCCTCGAGAGACCCAGACTTTGCAGGTAACAGAGAAAGTCTGGAGGAAGGAAGACTTTCCC
>NW_009649705.1:1272579-1306816 GCF_000708025.1 Charadrius vociferus
GGGAGGATGCCAGGGGGATGGGAGCAGTCTTTTTTCAGTGGTGCCCAGTGATAGGACGAGGGGTAATGGGCATAAACTTGAACATAGGAAGTTCCATCTTAACATGAGAAGGAACTTCTTTACTTTGAGGGTAGTGGAGCACTGGCACAGGCTGCCCAGAGAGGTGGTGGAGTCTCCCACTCTGGAGACATTCAAAACCCGCCTGGACGCCGTCCTGTGCAACCTGTTGTAGGTGACCCTGCCCTGGCAGGGGGGTTGGACTAGATGATCTCCAGAGGTCCCTTCCAACCCTGACCATTCTGTGATTCTGTGACTGTGTATCCTGGTGTTTATTTCCCTGGGTTCACTCCATATCCCAAAATACAATAAAGGATTTTTAGTGGAGCAAGTAAACGAAAATTTAATGAGTAAGACCTAGCATAAAAGAATACTTGGGGTATTAGACAATCGTTTTCAGATTTTTGACATATTAACCTTTACCTTTTGAGAGCGATCTCCAGTTCTTAATGTAAAGATTATCCTAGCCCCTTACATTTCAGCACTCTCCAGGCAGTTATGTTTTCTTCCCGTCTCTTATTCTCTTATTCTCTTCCCCTTCTATCAAATTTGCTCCATACAAAGGTGTTTACATCATCTAATACAGCTTTGTGTGACAGAGGTCAGTTATGTATTTATCAAACAAATTAGTTTGCATAATCATCCCAAAAGGCATTCAGTCATGATTTAAAGATTTCAGTGATGAATGGTTCATTACTACTTGTTTCTAGCTTTTTTTCAGTTGTTAATCAACCTCATTATGTCTTCTAATTTGAATTTGTCTGTCTTACTTTCTACACAGAGTTTATTGATATCTTTCCATGTATTCCCTTCCAGTGGAGGTAATAATAGACTGTGATGAGTACATCTTTCACACATCTTTTTGATAGACTGAACAGATTGAGTTTGAGCATTTTGCCAGAGGACATTTCTTCTTTCAGAAGTTTTGCTGGTTTCTGCTTTCTGTTCAGTTTTTCAGAATCATTCTTTTAAAATCTGGACACCAGAACTAGATACCATATCAGAATATAAGTCTTTTAAGTCCCATGTACAGTGGTATACCCATCGTCTAGCTTCTGGTTTTGCTGCAACTTTTTATGTTCCTTTCATGGCCAAGCATAATTTGACGTCAGCTTGAGTTGTAGCTTCCCCATAATATTTGCACATGTATACTTTAAAGAAAGACTTTCTCAGTTCTGTAAATTTGTTTTCTAGAAATTTTTTAACAGTAAATCGTTTTCTTCTGTCATCTTTAACACTCGCATATTTATTATAGGGCCAGCATTTTATGCATACAATGATGCAATTTTCACCCCTGAGGACTGGCATGGTATACAGGAAATAGCAAGAAGCAGGAAGAAAGATGACCCCCTGAAAGTTGGCAGATTTGGAATTGGCTTTAATTCAGTTTATCATATAACAGGTACTCTCAGTAGATATTTTAAAATGAAAATGTTGAAGTTTTAAAATTGTTTAATTATTTTAGGTCTTCATCAAACATTTAGTATTTTATCTATAGTGCATTTTTAAATTAGAACCCTGGCTAAGTTTCCTGAAGAAATGTTCCTATTTTTCTAAAACTTTGGAAGGTGTACTTTGGATTTTGAAGGTTTTTGGAGGAGATTTTTCTTCTAGTAACATCATTATGTCCGTAGTCCCTTATATTGAAGTGGACGTTCCTTTACACTGTCATTTCAGTTATACGCTGCTATTCATATTATAGAGGCCCGTAATATAGGGTAGATACGCAAGTAGAAGTGTGGAAGTTTAGACTAGACTGAAACTTTTATGCAGGTTCTTTGCATAATAAGCAGTGATTTTATTTCATGCTAGAAAGGATATTCCACAATAGAGGTATACAGACATTTACGTTTGAGAGAGAGAGTACGTACTCTTTCTCAAGCTGGTAATATTCAGTCTTGAAACCTATTGTTCTGGTAAAAGTGTTTTACTGCTGTACAAGAGAAGCATATAGCATAAATTGTGCTTAGAGTCTACATAGTAATTATAATAGTGCAGGATAAGAGGCAAATTTTTGCTGAAATAACATTTTTTAACTTGTGAAGAGAGTTTTTAAGACACAGGATGTTTTTTCACAATATTTGATCTAGTAGAGCATGAATAAAAGCTTAATATGTTCAGTGGTTTGATAATTCTGAGAATTTATGGTTTTAAATGTATAAGATTACTGTTTGCAAGCCTTCAAGATCTGCAAAGTAGGAATGTGATAGAATACATCTTTAGTAAAATAGTTTTTCATGAAAATATTGGAAAGATAAAAGGATAGAGTTGAAAAAAATTATACTTTTTGTTGCTCACTGTTTGCTAAAATTCAAATAGGTAAGTATTTCTATTTTTAATTGCAGAATAGGGGTGTGCGTGTTCTCTCAATGAGCACTGAATTATATGGTATCAGATTGATGCTAGGTTCATAACTTTTTTTTCTTGCCCCTTTAAAATTTGTTCCTTAAGACTGTATTTGGAAACTATGTTGTTTTACGATTATTAATAGCTGTTGTTCTTTGTGTATACAGATGTCCCTAGTATTTTCAGTGGTGACCAGATTGGAATGCTTGATCCCCATCAAACCCTTTTTGGACCTCATGAATCAGGCCAGTGTTGGAATCTAAAAGAAGACAGCAAGGAAATCAATGAACTTACAGACCAGTTTGCACCATTCATTGGTGTATTTGGCAGCACTAAGGAAACCTTTAAGAATGGAAACTTTCCTGGTACCTTTTTTCGTTTCCCTCTTCGTCTGCAGCCTTCCCAACTGAGCAGCAATGTTTACGACAAACAAAAGGTTTTGGAGCTGTTTGAATCCTTCAGAGCAGATGCAGACACAGTATTGCTCTTCCTGAAGAGTGTTCAGGATGTTTCATTGCATGTTAGGGAAGCTGATGGAACCGAGAGGCTGATTTTTAGAGTAACAGCTAGTGAGAACAAGGCCTTGAAACACGAAAGACCCAATTCTATCAAGATCTTAGGAACTGCGATAAATCAATATTGTAAGGGAGTTCCAAGCAATAGCATAACATGTGTGACATACCATGTAAATATAGTTGTAGAAGATGAGAGTGTTAAGGATGCACAGAAAACATCTTGGTTAGTGTGTAATTGTGTGGGTGGTCGAGGAATGTGTACTGAACTGGATTGTTTAGCTGATGACTTGAAATTTGTTCCTACTATTGGAATAGCCATGTCTTTATCAAGTAACGGGGAGGAAAAAGGAGCTGTAGCAGACTTTTCAGGAAGAGCATTTTGTTTTCTGCCTTTGCCTCCAGGTGAAGAAAGCAAAACTGGACTCCCAGTACATGTTAGTGGTTTCTTTGGTCTTACAGACAATAGGAGGAGTATCAAATGGCGAGAGCTGGATCAATGGAGAGATCCAGCAGCTTTGTGGAATGATCTTCTTGTGGTGAATATAGTACCAAAGGCATATACCACCCTTATATTGGAAGCTATCAAACGAATGGAGACTGAGAAGAATTCCGATTTTCCATTGTCAGCTGAAATAATTTATAGGTTATGGCCTGATGAGAACAAAATCAGGGTACCTTGGAAACCAATTGTAGTACCTCTCTTTAAAGAGCTGCTCCAGCATACAGTTATTTACTCAATGAGTAATCAGTGGATACAGGTGGAACAGGTGCACTTTTCTGAAATGGATGAAAGTTTGGAGTACACACAGTCTGTTCTCAACTACCTCCAGAAATCAGGGAAGCAGATTGCCAAGGTACCAGCAAATATTGCTAGTGCAGTGCATCTTACTATTTCTACTGCTAAAGCTGTGAAAAAAGTGACTCCTGCTGTAGTACGGCAAGTACTAAGGAAATCTGGACACAGTGGACCTGCTGAAGAAAAGCTTCATCTTTTAGAATTTGTGCTTTCTGATGGAGTCTACAGTGAACTGATTGGGTTGGAGCTTTTACCATTACAGAATGGAAATTTTATTCCTTTTTCCTCATCTGTGTCAGAACAGGATATAGTTTACATAACCTCAGAAGAATATCCCAGGTATACTTAATATTTTAAATACTGTTTTTTTAGTTTAAATGCTAAAACAGAGCTTCAGACTGTTATTTGCTTATCAGCAGACAAGATTATATACAGCAGCCTGTAATGTAATGAATTAATGCATAAACAGGACTCAGTTTTCTTTATACATGTATGTTTGTGTGCATATGTCTCATTTGAGAAGTCTGACAGCTACTTGCCATTATAAGTTTATAAAGAATCATGTGGTCTAGGCTTTAGGGGAATACCTCAGGATATATTTCAAATTAGCTTTCTTTCGAGAATTATAAACAGGAGGAGGTTAGAAACATGCATACTAGGAAGTACATTAAATTAGGTATTGATAAGAGCTTTTATTAAACTAAGCTTGAGATTATTTCATGCTTTTTTTTTTTTTTTTTAACACAACGCCCTTACTTTTAGTGAAGGGCTTAGTACTAAACTCTTACTGGTTTTAGGAAGTAAAAAGATACTACCATGGAAAGAAGTGAGCTTGTCTGCTCATCTGCTCTCCCTTTGTTCTTTCTAGTCCCTCCCCAATTAATTTTTTTGTCCTTGCTTATTTCCCAGCTGCATCAATGTTCCAATTAGGTTCACATTTCATCTGCCAAAAAAGCTTGCACTGACACTGGGTAGGGGATAGGAAAGAGCAGGATAGCTGGAATAAGTGACTGGGGTCACTGGGGAGAAAGCATGACTACTGCTTTTTATGTCTGTACTGGATTATGCACGTATAAAAGATTTGTAAAATCTGGACCCTTCTCCAAGTAATCTCTTATGAGGTACTGCTTGAAGTCACTCAGACACACCAGATGTCTTACCTATAGCTGTTCCTCGTCACAAAGTGTTACCTGCATGTATGTTCACAACCACCCCTCCTTCTCCTTTCCCTCAGAGTTCCACTAATTTTCAACTTGAGAGAATATGACACTTGGCATGTGCTTTGCTGCTTTTACTGCCCCATGGACTGTTTATAAGGGAAGTAGAGGTGGGTTGGAGTGTGCTGATATAGATATTATCAAGGTGAAAAGTGGTCCAAGTAAGGTCCTTATATAAATTGTGGTTTGAATATATGTATAGACAACACATCTTCAAGAGAAGCAGTTGGATGCAGGTAACTGGTCTTCCCATGTTGCTTGAGAGAGGTTTGCTTTTTTTCAAGTCTGCTGCTGTTCTTTTTCTATTTTATTCTAAACCCAGAATCTTCTTGTTCTAGAGAATTCAGGTTATTTATCAGAGGATTAACAGTACTCAGAGCCTGTGATTCTTGTGTCGTCTTTAAAAAATAATAAAAAAAAATTCTGTGGCATCTGTTGTGAGACTATTTATCTTTTGCTATTCTTTCACGTTTTTTCTCCTTCCAGAAGTTAAGCCAGTATAATAATACACAAAACATTCCCATGATCAGACTAGCGAATTAACAGCCTTGCTTCAGACTAGTCATAAGATACTTTTTTTGGCATTTAATGATACCACTGTATCTTACTCAGTTCGTGTTCTGTTGCTAATGGACTTAGTTTGGTTAGTCATGTAGAACTGATACAAAAGCATGTTATACCAGGCATAAATCTACTTGCTAGCTATGATAATACAGAAATCTGAGATAGCAATGCTTTATTTGCATCTGTTCTTGCCTACAGTCATTGTTTTTAGTTCTAATGTTATAAATATGATAAATGAGTCAGACTAGATATTTTAAAACACTTTAAACTTAAG
Organism: Charadrius vociferus; assembly: GCF_000708025.1. Classification (NCBI taxonomy): domain Eukaryota; kingdom Metazoa; phylum Chordata; class Aves; order Charadriiformes; family Charadriidae; genus Charadrius; species Charadrius vociferus. The sequence continues at coordinate 1,278,349 of NW_009649705.1, forward strand.
AGTTTGGCTCTTTGCGTATTCAAATTTGGAGCCTGCTTAAAAAGCTGAAATAAACTTATGAATTTCTTTCTGTTAACACCTGTGGAAGAACAGGAAAGATTCTGTGTTGGTTTATGTATAACTAACATGCCTGCTGTCAGAATTAAACTCGATAGTTATTTTTTATTTCAGGAAGAGCAAAGCCCTAAAAAACTATTTAGTTTTAAGGGCTAACATAAAGGAAGGGGAGAGGGAAGGGCAGAATGCGACTGACTCTTGGCTACAATAATTTTAACCCCTGTCTGCAGACCTTTTGGAATCCAGAGATCTTTTAAAGTTCTAGAATTACATGTTGTATTTGTATGCTTTCAAAATAGAATCTTTAAGACATGTAGAACAGTGGGTGCTATTTTATCTTTTTTTTTTGTTAGAATACAAATAGATGAAAATAATTTTCTAAACCCAGTTTTTCTATCAAAAGAAAACTTGCTTAGACCTGCTTTGAAAAGAAGAATAGTTGGAAAAATTAGTTTCTTACTACTCTCTGCTTTTAAATGTATGATTTTCTCATTTATAAGAAAACGCCCACTGAAAGCCCAATTCTGCATATGTAAGCAATTGCTTTGCATGCGACTGTCTTACCATGATGATTACTATGCTGGTAATTTCTGTGCAGCAACTTAAATAAATTAGATGCTTAGCTAAAGTATGTTTTGGGTTTTTTCCTTTTTTTTTTTTTTTTTTTTTTTTTTATTGGTTTGTTTAGTTCCCTTTTTCTTGCCCTGGAGGCTGATGACCTGAAGCCTGAGGTTCTAGCTGCTTTGAAAGAAGCTGCCAAAAGCCGAGGTAATGTATCTTTTGTGTTATCATATAGTGAAACAGATTGCTAATGGCTGAACAGGCTAGTTCTAAACCCAAGCTTAAAGCAATGCCTTTTTTTGAAACTGAGTTCACATAAATAAATTGGTCATCTAAAAAAAATGTCGAAGATAGGACAGACTATGTTGTTTGAATTGGAAATGACACAAATGAAAGTTATAAATGAAGGAAGAGGCAAAGGCAAGGGAAGAAGGATGAAAATTTGCAGTAAAAGACCAGATATTCACTTAGTGAAGCATGTATTCAAGGTTCAGTAATTTTGTGCAAATAATATTCCTCCAGTTAAGACAGTCTGAATTCTATTTTGTGTTTGTAGTATCTGTATATGCAATAGCTATGCCATGGTTTTGGTATTGTGGATGATCTCTTATCTTACAATCACAAGTGATCACATCATTGAGGTTTTTTTAAAACCAGATGAAACTATCTTAAGCATCTAGCCTCAAGGATACTGCAGACCATATAGTTTCATCAAGTGTTCCCCGAGTCTTAATTCATAGTTTATGGTTGTGTCAATGTGGACCTGCTGAAATACTTCCAATCTTGATCAAAAGACTTGGTGAAGAAGTTTGCTGCATCTGTTGAGAAGATGTTTCTATCTTTAACTGCCTTCATAATTAATTTTTTTGGCCTCTTTTCTACTCAGAGTTTGTATTTACCTTTCCACTCTTACATTTAATTATGTGTTTGATTGATAAATTTGAAGTCTGAGTCTCAGAAGTCTTCTCATGTAAACACAATTTCCAAAGAAGTCACTCCAGCTTATTTTTAAATAGTATGAGTATGTGGTGCGCTACTTTATTCTTCAATGTCTAGAAAATGAACTTTACAGAAAAAGATCCTTGTCTCTCTTCTTTTTTTTTAAATTGCTGAATTTATCAGAATGTGTTTGTAGACTGAAGAGATTAGAACCAGACATAGAATACTATAAACCATTGTGTTGATTTGCTTTTCTTGTTACCCTTTATCATGGTTTCCAGTCATTGAGTCACAGTCTCTATTTCTTCAGTCTGTGTTCTGACCTTTTTTCCCCTGAACTCCTTTATATGTTCTCTGTTTGTTATTCTTCCTGTTCAGTTGGAAGCCTACTCATTTCTCCATGGTTTGATCATTACTTCATTATCAAAAATAGAAAAGCTAAGGTGATAAATTTTTGAAGTATGGCAAAGCATCTATGAAAAAATGAAAGAACTGGGAGTGACTTGTTGCACAGAGTAAACTGTGAATATTTAAAATAATGTAAATTATATAGAAGATATGAAATCAGTGCTGTGACTTTCATTGAATAAGAAGAACAGCAAGTCTGAAATGACTATAAAGAAAACCTTTGTTCTAAAAAGCAGAATTGTCAAAGCCTTATGGGCATATTATATGATGGGTGTTGTCTATTGTGGTAGAATATGCTTGTTTAATTTTTTTCACTGTTAATTTCCCTAGTACTGTTTTTAATTTATGTTGTTTTGTTTTAATACAGACTATAAACTGTTGAAAGTAGTGTGAAAGTACTTGAAATTATGTATCTAAACAGTGAATATTCTTAATCTTGGATAGAACCATAAAGAACTACTGTTGAGTAGTAATTGCTGGGACTTCAAAAGAACAGAAATATATAGGGATCAAGACAGCCACAGTGAGATTAGATGGATGAGAATTTGTGTGGAAGACAGGAATGTTAGCTTTGAAAAATCCCAGTTCTTCATGATGATACCTTAAATTGACTTTCCAGATGTATTGTCCTAGACAGTTTCCTCCAAGTGCATGTCACAAAGCAGTCTAAAACCATGCTTAACTGAGCAAAACAAAATATAGGTTTGACAGACTATATGCTTGAACGCATCTTAAACAGAAAAAGCAGAGGTGACTAAAATGAAAAAAACCCTATGTATTCATAGGGTTTTCATTCAACTTCTTACTGAGTTATTCTAGGACATTCCGTCATTCCTAGGCGTGGTCTCTGCGTTGCAACAAAGTCTTTCTAGTCTTTTTAGTTCCTGAGAAGATTTTTGGTCACATTTGAGATCTTGCTTCTGTCTCTCTTATTCCTCTGACGGTTTCTTTGGATGACATTTTTATAGGAACTTGTTCTTGGTTGATAGTATGCCTCTTATTGGTTAGAAGAAACAATACATTTACATTTGTAAATGAATATGACAAGTATAATTCTTCTGAATCTTCTAGAAATGCCTAAGGACTTTTAGATAATCCTTTGCAACATTGCCGTGGCCTACTTTTCATTCTAGCTCCTCCTAAATTATTCTTTGTTCTAAGATTTTGCATAATTGTAAAGTACAACTGCAGTACCATCAAAGTTGTAAGTTGTTATAAATAATAAGTATTGGAGGGTTTTTTTGCAGGTTTTGAAACTTCACCTGTCAAGAATGTTACTTATTTAGCTGTAGAAATTATATCAGAGAGATTCCTGATACAGTTGCAGAAATAGAAACTTTCTAGTATTGTTTCTTTGGGAAGATGGGATGGAAGATGGGATGATGGGATGGAATTTTTTTTTTTATTGTGTTGTACAAAGACAACCAGATCTTATTTTTTCTCTCCTAAAATGTGTACTGTACTTTGCTAGTTAATAACTGTTTCTGTATTTAGTATGTTAATGTGTAACTCACAAGATGTTTTCTAAAAATGGATTTGATTATATTCTAGCCCAACAGCTTCTCTGGGGATTTTCAGGTATGGTTGTTAACTGAAGAGGTACTGGTTTGGATTGAAGCTTGGTATTTGTGTGAATTTGGTGATTAGCTATTCTTATTACCCCAGCTTTCTTGTAAAGAAAACTTGCCAAATAGAGCTGCCAAAATATAGCTACCAAAGACAATTATGAAAAGAGTTCTAAATACAGTTCAGGGGGAAATGCACATTGATGAAGAAAACATTGTAGTTATGTTACACAGAAATAATCAATGTTTTCTCTTTTTTAATATGCTTTTTAATAAATTCCCATGCCGTAGGAGGATTTCCAGTATTTTAAGATCACATGTATAGATTTTAAAACAGTATTTCTAAAGTGCTGTGTTCAAGTAATGGGATTTAAGCTTAGCTTTTAAGTAGATTTTTATCTCACTGGCCCACTGCTGCAAGTATTTCTCACTGTCACAAGGCTGCTGTGTTTACCTGTGTTTTCTGTTCAACAGAACTAACAGAATGCGTAGCTCTGTAGGCATGAAGTGAAATGAAAAAATTTTTTTTTCTGAAGGATGTCTTGCTACAGATTTGCAGGAGAGCAGGGACTGTAGATAGTATCTTTAATTGTACTGGTGCTTTTAAGGAAATAGCAGTGCTATCTAGATGGAAGAAAGATCTGAAATTCAAACAGATGTCTTGCTTCCATTTTTGTCATTGTTTTTGACGTTGTTGGGAGGTAGTGGTATTTTTATATTCTGTACTATTTTCTTACCCCTAGACATGCTGTTGTTTTCAAGTATAATCTGTCATAATGATAATTAAGACACAACTTTGATAATAAGAATAAAAGCATATATATCTAAACTTAGTTTCAAGTCTTTGCACGACTGAGTTTTGTTGCTTGTCAGTTTTAGTGTAAGATCATCTGCACCTGAGCTGCTCTTTGCTATATGTAATAAATTACCTTTCAAATCTGTTTGAATCTGCAATTATAAACAAAGAAGTAATGGATTAGATTCTTATTTAGGCAAATAGGTAGCGTAAAGACTCAACCAAACAAAAAAAACCCAAACATTTGAAGCTTCTACTTTGATTGTAAATCCATAGTTGCTATGTATGCCTGAGAACTCTTGTGTCAAACTAACAAATGTGATAACATATTGATCATTTTCAATTTGGTTTTATTTTATACTAATATGGAATGTATTTGCTTTTAATTAACTCCTAAAACCAAGGGGAAGTGGTATCTGCAGTTCTATTTAACAAACAGTTTTTTCCACAAAAAGAAAAGGTAGGGCACAAGTTAGATCCCCGCCCTGTTTTTCTTGCCTCTCCCCCCAACCACAGGCACATTGTTATCTAACTCTGCTCTGTGATTTTCATGGCTTTGCCCTTTTGCTATAATTTCAGGAAGGCCATGCACTCAGCTGCAGCTTCTGAACCCAGAAAGATTTGCCCGGCTCATTAAAGAAGTTATGAATAGCACGTGGCCTGGCAGAGACATGGTCGTACAGTGGTATCCAGGTTTGGAAGACAAAAATCACCCATCAGTTTCCTGGTTTAAGATGGTCTGGAAGAACCTGTATATACATTTTTCTGATGACTTGAGTGTGTTTGATGACATGCCGCTTATCCCCAAGACACTGCTGGAGGAAAACCAAACATCAGTGGAACTGGTTAGATTTAGAAATCCATCACCCATCATTCTGGAAGATGAATCTGAGAGTCAGCTCCCGGAATATTTAGCTGATATTATTCAGAAAGTTGGTGGAGTCGTACTTGAGAAGCTAGATATATCTATCCAACATCCACTTATAAAAAAATATGTGCATCCACCATTACCAAGTGCTGTTTTACAAATAATGGAAAAAATGTCCTTACAGAAACTGTGCAGTCAGGTTGCATCATTCCCATCAACACATAAAGATGCTCTTAGGACATTCCTAGCTAGTTTAACTGATGCAAGTGAAAAAGAGAGAAGAATTATTCAGGAATTGCTAATATTTAAAAAAATTGAAAAATCATCTGATGAAAGTATCCCTGTTTATACTGGGCTAAAAGGTAGTAAGGTATTACACCACACTGCCAAAATTCCTCCTGGTCTAAGATTTTCTATTCCAATAATTGACAGCAGTGATGAAGCTACTATTCGCTTAGCTAACCTGCTGAAAATAGAACAGCTGAAGAGCACAGATTGCTTGAAATTTGTTATACAAGACATAAAAAGTGATTTTTATTCATATGATGAAATAACGCAGATAATGCAATGGGTTCTTGAAAATCTGACTTTTCTGAAAAATGAGAATACAGATGTGATAGATTGGCTAACATCACTAAAGTTTATTAAGATTTCACAGGAAAAGATAATGTCAGCAGATGAACTCTTTGATCCTGAGGTAGAACTTCTGCAAAATTTGTTTTATGCTGAGGAGGAAATTTGCTTCCCCCCTGTTATTTTTACATCTTCAGATATTCTTCATTCTCTGAGACAAATAGGCTTGAAAAATGAGGCCAATCTTGAGGAAAGTGATATTATGAGAGTGGCAAATAAAATTGAAAGTTTGCATGCTGACTCCAACACTGATCATGACTTACTGTTAAGAAAAGCTAGAACTCTCTTGATGGTTTTGAACAAAAACCATACGCTGCTTCACTCATCTGAAACAAAAGCTGCACTGAAAAAAATAAAATGGATCCCTGCATGTAAGGAAAGACCTCCAAATTATCCAGGGTCCTTGGTTTGGAAAGGAGACCATTGCAATCTGTGTTCACCGCCAGAAATGTGTGATATATCTCATGCAATTTTAGTTGGTTCCTCAGTTCCTCTTGTGGAAAATGTGCTGTTGGATACAGAAAAGGCACTTGGGATCCTCACCAAGCCCAGCATAAAAGCAGTCTTGAAACATTTCAAGGTCGTGGTCGATTGGCACAGTTCTAAAACCTTCAGTGATGAGGACTATTATCAATTTCAGCATATCTTGCTTGAGATTTATGGATTTATGCACGATCATCTAGAAGAAGGCAAAGAAGCTTTTAAAGCCCTGAAATTTCCCTGGGTTTGGACAGGTAAAACATTTTGTTCCCTCACACAAGCAGTAATAAAGTCAGTACCTGATCTTGATCTCCAACCATATCTACATTATGTGCCAAAAACGATGGCGAAGTTTCACCAGTTGTTTAAATGTTGTGGTTCAATTGAGCAGTTAACACCAGACCATGTTTCTATGGTCATTCAGAAAATATATCTAAGAAGTGAGCAGTCTCTCTCGGAACAAGAGAGTAAACAAAATCTTCACATTATGTTGAGCATCATAAGATGGCTGTACAGCAATCAGATTCCTGCAAGTCTGCATACACCCATGCCACTATACAGTGGCAAACTTCCTTATAAACTTGCGATGAGGCCAATTCATGAGTGCTGCTACTGTGATATCAAAGTTGATGACTTAAACGATTTGCTTGAAGATTCTGTTGAGCCAATAATTTTGGTGCATGAAGACATACCAATGAAAACCGCTGAGTGGTTAAATGTCCCATGCCTTAGCACAAGATTGATTAATCCAGAAAATATGGGATTTGAGCAATCTGGACAAAGAGAGCCTCTGACTGTAAGAATTAAAAACATTTTGGAAGAATACCCTTCCATTTCAGATATCTTTAAAGAGCTTCTTCAAAATGCTGATGATGCTAATGCAACAGAATGTAATTTCCTGATTGACATGAGAAGAAATATGGATATAAGAGAGAATCTTCTGGATCCAGGAATGGCAGCGTGTCATGGTCCAGCTTTGTGGTCATTCAATAATTCTGAATTTTCTGACTCTGATTTCCTAAATATAACTCGATTAGGAGAGTCTTTAAAAAGGAGTGAAGTTGACAAAGTAGGAAAATTTGGACTGGGATTCAATTCTGTCTATCATATCACTGATGTTCCTATTATTTTGAGCCGGGAGTTCATGATTATGTTTGATCCAAATGTTAACCATATCAGTAAGCACATTAGAGATAAATCTAACCCTGGGATCAAAATCAACTGGAGTAAACAACAGAAAAGGCTGCGAAAATTTCCCAATCAGTTTAAGCCATTTATAGGAGTTTTTGGTTGCCAGCTGCCACTGACTGTGGAATCTCCTTACAGCTACAAAGGAACTCTTTTCAGCCTGTCAAAAAAAATACAGCAGACATTTACTCTCTTGTGGATGAATTTAGCATTTGTGGTCATAGACTGATAATATTTGCTCAGAGTGTAAATTCAATGGTTTTGAAATACTTGAAAATTGAAGCAGATGATCCTGGGGTGGCACAAGATGTTGTTACGATCAAAAAAAATCTGTGTTCTTCCAAAGCCTTGACTGCACCAAATGTAAGTGTTTTAAAGGAAGCAGCTAAACTCATGAAGGTCTGCAGCAGCAGTAATAAAAAGCTTCCCACTGAAACACCAAAGTCCTCGTGTATCTTACAGATAGTAGTAGAAGAATTTCACCATGTGTTTAGGCGGATCGCTGATTTGCAGTCTCCGCTTTTCAGAGGTACAGAAGATGATCCAGCTTCTTTCTTTGAAATGGCTAAATCGGGGCAGATAAAAAGATCAGGTGATGAATTGCCACAGAAAACAGTAGATTCAACAACATGGCTTATATGTTCTTGCATGGACACTGGAGATGCTTTAAAATTTTCATTACATGAAAGTGGACGAAGACTAGGTCTTGTTCCATGTGGTGGAGTAGGAGTGTTGTTGTCTGAAACCCAGGATCAAAAGTGGATTGTGAAACCTAATTGCAACAACATAGGTGAAGTATTCTGCTATTTACCTCTACGAATAAAAACAGGCTTACCTCTTCATATAAATGGCTGCTTTGCAGTTACTTCAAATCGGAAAGAGATCTGGAAAACAGACACAAAAGGAAGATGGAATACAGTATTCATGAGGCATGTTATTGTAAAAGCCTACATAGAAGCACTTTGTGTTCTACGTGACATGGCAATCAATGGCGAGCTAGTTGACTACAGTTACTGTGCAGTGTGGCCAGATCCTGATTCAGTTCATGATGATTTTTCTGTTATTTGTCAAGGGTTTTATGAAGACATAGCTCACATGAAAAGCAAAGAAGGGATCAAAGTGTTTTCTGATGGTTTCTCTTGGGTTTCCATGAAGAATGTAAGGTTTTTAGATGACTCAATACTGAAACGACCAGATGTTGGACCATCAGCCTTTAAGATCTTTCTGAAGTACCTTAAAAACACTGGTTCCAAAAATCTGTGTGCTGTAGATCTCCCATCCTGGGTAAAAACAGGATTTGAAGAAGCAGGATGCAAATACATATTATTGGAGAACACTTACTCTGAGAAACAGTTCTTTTCTGAGGTATTTTTCCCTAATGTTCAGGAGATTGATGCAGAGCTGCGTGATCCTCTGATGCGTTATGTTCTCAATGAAAAAGTTGAGGAGTTCTCAGGAATTCTTCGTGTTACTCCATGTATTCCCTGTTCGTTGGATGGACATCCATTAGTTACACCATCAAGGCTGATTCATCCTGAAGGAAGAGTTGCAAAGTTATATGATGCTGAAGATGGAAGATTTCCTTATGGCACCACTCAGGATTATCTTAACCCCATTATTTTGGTTAAACTTGTTCAGTTGGGAATGGCTAAAGACGATATTTTATGGGAAGATCTGATAGAACGTGCAGAGTCAGTAGCTGAAATTAACAAGGTTGATCATGCTGCAGCTTGTCTTAGAAGCAGTATTATAGTGAGTCTGATTGATGAAAAACTAAAATCTAGGGACCCTAGAGCTAAAGAATTTGCTGCGAAGTGTCAAACCATCCCTTTCCTTCCTTTCCTTAGCAAACCAGCAGGCTTCTCACTGCACTGGAAAGGCAGTGATTTTCAGCCTGAAGCAATGTTTTCAGCAACTGATCTTTTCACTGCTGATCATCAAGATACAGTTTGCCTCATACAACCAATTCTTAATGAAAATTCCCACTCCTTTAAAGGTTGTGGTGCTTTGTCATTAGCTGTCAAAGAATTTTTGGGTTTACTGAAGAAACCAGCTGTTAATTTGGTCATAAATCAGCTAGAAGAAGTTGCAAAGTCATTTGATGGAATCACATTATATCAAGAAAATATCACCAATGCTTGTTACAAATACCTACATGAAGCAATGTTACAGAATGAATCAACAAAAGCTATGATAATTGAACAACTGACAAACTGTAGTTTTATTCTGGTTGAGAATGTGTATGTTGATCCAACAAAAGTGTCTTTTCATTTGAATTTTGAAGCAGCACCCTACCTCTATCAGTTGCCAAATAAATATAAAAATAGTTTCCGTGAGCTATTTGAAAGTGTAGGTGTAAGACAGGCTTTTACAGTTGAAGATTTTGCTGTAGTTCTGGAATTAATAAATCAGGAAAGAGGGACCAAACAACTAACAGAAGACAACTTTCAGCTTTGCAGGAGAATAATTAGTGAAGGAATATGGGGCCTCATTAGAGAGAAGAAACAGGAATTTTGTGAGAAAAAATACGGTGAGATTTTGTTACCCGATACTCGTCTTGCACTTCTTCCTGCAAAATCTTTGTGTTACAATGACTGTCCATGGATTAAAGTTAAAGACACAACTGTTAAATATTGTCATGGTGATATTCCAAGAGAAGTTGCAGTAAAGCTTGGAGCAATACCAAAACGCCATAAAGCTTTAGAAAGATACGCATCCAATATCTGTTTTACTACCCTTGGAACGGAATTTGGCCAGAAAGAAAAATTGACAAGTAGAATTAAAAGCATTCTTAATGCTTACCCTTCAGAAAAAGAAATGCTGAAAGAGCTTCTTCAGAATGCAGATGATGCAAAAGCTACAGAGATCTGTTTTGTGTTTGATCCTAGGCAGCATCCAGCAGATAGAATATTTGATGAGAAATGGGCACCACTTCAAGGACCAGCACTGTGTGTTTACAACAATCAGCCTTTTACAGAAGATGATATTCGAGGAATTCAGAACCTTGGAAAAGGTACAAAAGTAGGGAATCCCTGTAAAACTGGACAATATGGTATAGGTTTCAATTCTGTTTATCACATTACCGATTGCCCTTCTTTCATATCTGGCAATGATATACTTTGTATTTTTGATCCTCATGCTAGATATGCACCAGGTTCAACATCAACAAGTCCTGGCCGCATGTTTAGAGATTTAGATGCAGATTTCAGAACACAGTTCTCAGATGTACTGGACCTCTACTTAGGAAATCACTTTAAACTGGATAATTGTACAATGTTTAGGTTTCCTCTTCGAAATGGAGAAATGGCGAAAGTATCAGAAATTTCCTCAGTTCCATGCTCAGATAGAATGGTCCAGAATCTTTTAGATAAGCTGCGTTCAGATGGAGCAGAACTCTTAATGTTTTTGAACCATATGGAAAAAATTTCTATTTGTGAGATAGAAAAAACAACAGGAGCACTGAATGTGTTGTATTCTGTACAAGGTAAAATCACTGATGGAGACAGACTGAAGCGAAAGCAATTCCATGCATCTGTAATTGACAGTGTAACTAAAAAAAAGCAGCTAAGTGAAATACCTGTGCAACAGATTACTTATACAATGGATACTGAAGACTCTGAAGGAAATCTTACAACTTGGTTAATTTGTAACAGGTCGGGCTTTTCTGCTATGGAAAAGGTATCCAAAAGTGTGGTTTCAGCCCACAAGAATGAGGACATTACTCTCTTTCCACGTGGCGGGGTAGCAGCTTGCATTACTCATAATTACAAAAAACCCCACCGAGCATTTTGTTTCTTACCATTATCATTAGAAACTGGACTACCTTTTCATGTGAATGGACACTTTGCTCTGGATTCTGCAAGAAGAAATCTATGGCGTGATGATAACGGTGTTGGCGTAAGAAGTGACTGGAATAGTAGCCTAATGACAGCACTGATAGCACCAGCTTATGTTGAATTGCTGATTCAGCTGAAGAAACGGTATTTTCCAGGCACCGATCCTACAGTTTCAGTGCTTCAAAACACACCTATTCATGTTGTGAAAGACACTTTAAAAAAATTTTTATCCTTTTTTCCAGTTAATAGACTTGATATTCAGCCGGATTGGTATTGTTTAGTGAAAGCAGTTTACAGTTGCATTTATGAAGATTTGAAGCGTCTTTTACCTGTTATGCGAGCTCCAAATATTGATGGTTCTGATTTGCATTCTGCTGTTATCATCACATGGGTTAATATGGCTACTGCTAACAAAGGCAGGCCGTTCTTTGACAATTTACTACAAGATGAATTGCAACATCTCAAAAATACAGAATACAACATCACAACGCGGAAGACAGTGGCTGAAAACGTTTACAGACTCAAGCATTTACTCTTAGAAATTGGATTTAATTTGGTATATAACTGTGATGAAACTGCAAATCTTTACCACTGTTTGGTAGATGCAGATATTCCTGTCACCTATGTGACACCTGCTGATGTCCGATTATTTTTGATGACATTTTCTTTTCCAGACTCTAATTGCCACATTGGAAAGTTACCCTGTCGTCTTCAGCAGACAAATTTGAAACTCTTCCATAGTCTCAAACTTCTGGTTGATTACTGTTTTAAAGATGCAGAAGAAAATGAAATCCAAATTGAGGGGTTGCCACTCCTTATTACTCTTGACAATGTTTTGCAAATATTTGATTCAAAGCGACCAAAGTTCTTAACAACATACCATGAACTGATTCCATCTCGCAAGGATCTCTTTATGAACACATTGTATTTGAGATACAACAATATTTTACTTAGCAGCGAAGTAGCAAAAGTCTTTGATATCAGAAGTTTTGCTGAATTGTTGTCATCTGTGTTACCTAGAGAATATAAAACAAGAAATTGTATGAAATGGAAGGAAAACTTCGCAAGTGAATCTTGGCTTAAAAATGCCTGGCATTTTATTAGTGAGTCCATAAATATTAAGGAAGAGCAAGAGGATACGCAAGCAAAATTTGATGATGTTGTTGAAACTTTGAAGGACTGGACTTTGCTCCCTGGTATAAGGTTTACTGTCTCAGCTAATCATCTTGTTGTGCCAGAGTGTGATGTTTTGCTGCCCCTCAGCATTATGCATATAGCTGTTTTTCCAAATGCTCAGAGTGATAAAGTCTTTCATGCTTTAATGAAAACAGGCTGTATTCAGCTGGCATTGAACAAAATTTGCTCCAAAGACAGTGCTTTAGTGCCTTTGTTGTCAGGATGTACAGCAAATATAGATAATCCTTCAAGCATTCTGAAAGCCATACAATATATGGTACAGACATCGACTTTTAGGACTGAAAAGTTAGCAGAAAGTGACTTTGAGGCTCTCTTAATGTACTTCAATTGCAATTTATGTCATTTGACATCTCAGGATGACATTAAAATTTTAAAGTCTCTTCCATGTTATAAATCAATTAGTGGCCGATACATCAGCATTTCAAAATACGGGACGTGTTATGTCCTCACGAAAAGCATCCCATCAGTAGAAGTAGACAGATGGACACAGTCAACTTCATCAGCTTTTCTTGAAGAGAAGGTTCATTTGACAGATTTGTATACTGTGCTTGGCTGTGTCTCTGTGGATGATCTTGAAGTGTACTTGAAACATCTTTTGCCAAAAATTGAAAGTCTGTCTTATGATGCAAAATTAGAACACCTGATCTACCTAAAGAATAGGCTAACTAGCATTGAAGAAACTTCAGAAATGAAAGAACAGCTGTTTGAAAAGCTTGAAAGCATTTTGATCATTCATGATGCAAGTAATAGATTAAAACCTGCAAAATATTTCTATGACAGGACTGTAAAAGTCTTTGAAGTTATGCTTCCTGAAAAATTCTTTATACCTCAAGATTTTTTTAAGAAACTAGAGCAACTTACAAAACCGAAAAACCAAGCTGCGTTCCTTCCATCATGGGTAACTTTTCTACGACATATCGGATTGAAATTCATCATTTCACAGCAACAGTTACTACAGTTTGCTAAGGAGATCAGCATGCGAGCGAATACAGAAAACTGGTCTAAAGAAACATTACAGAATACTGTTGATGTCCTCCTTCATCACATATTTCAAGAAAGAACTGACCTTTTGTCAGGAAATTTTCTGAAAGAATTGTCATTAATTCCTTTTCTGTGCCCTGAACGAGCACCAGCAGAATTTGTTAGATTTCATCCTCAGTATCAAGAAGTTAATGGAACGCTTCCTCTTATACGATTCAATGGGGCACAGGTGAATCCTAAATTCAAACAGACTGATGTGTTGCAGTTGCTGTGGACTTCATGTCCCATTCTTCCCGAAAAAGCAACACCTTTAAGCATCAAAGAGCAAGAAGGAAGTAGTCTTGGTGCACAAGAACAACTTGAGCAAGTTTTAACTATGTTGAATGTTAATTTGGACCCTCCCCTGGACAAAGTTATCAATAACTGCAGGAACATATGCAATATAACAACTTTGGATGAGGACATGGTGAAAACTAGGGCCAAAGTCCTAAGAAGCATTTATGAATTTCTTAGTACGGAGAAAAGGGAATTCCGCTTTCAGCTTCGAGGAGTTTCTTTTGTAATGGTGGAAGAAGGTTGGAAGCTCCTTAAGCCTGAAGAGGTAGTAATAAACCTTGAGTATGAATCTGATTTTAAACCTTATCTTTACAAACTCCCTTTAGAACTTGGTACTTTCCATCAGTTATTTAAACATTTGGGTACTGAAGATATTATTTCAACAAAGCAGTATGTTGAAGTTCTAGGTCGTATATTCAAGAGCTCAGAAGGAAAGCAGTTGGATCCTAATGAAATGCGCACAGTTAAAAGAGTAGTTTCTGGCCTCTTCAAAAGTCTTCAGAATGATTCTGTCAAGGTTAGGAATGACCTTGAGAATATGAGGGATTTTCCCCTTTACCTTCCGAGTCAAGATGGTAGGTTGGTAAAGTCTAGTATCTTAGTTTTTGATGATGCACCTCACTACAAAAGCAGAATCCAAGGTAACATTGGTGTGCAAATGCTTGTTGATCTTAGCCAGTGTTACTTAGGCAAAGACCACGGTTTTCACACTAAATTGATAATGTTATTCCCTCAGAAACTGAGGCCTCGCTTACTTAGCAGTATTCTTGAAGAACAGTTGGATGAAGAGTCTCCCAAAATTTGTCAGTTTGGAGCATTATGTTCTTTGCAGGGAAGGTTACAGTTATTGTTGTCTTCAGAACAGTTCATCACAGGACTTATTAGGATTATGAAGCATGAAAATGACAATGCTTTTTTAGCCAATGAAGAAAAAGCAGTAAGACTTTGCAAAGCTTTGCGAGAAGGTTTGAAAGTTTCCTGTTTTGAGAAGTTGCAAACGACATTAAGAGTTAAAGGGTTTGCTCCTATTCCCCACAGCAAAAGTGAAACATTTGCTTTCCTGAAGAGATACGGAAATGCAGTAATATTGCTTTATATACAGCATTCTGACAGCAAAGACATAAATTTCCTGTTAGCATTAGCAATGACCTTAAAATCTGCAACTGACAACCTGATTTCTGATACCTCATATTTAATTGCCATGCTGGGTTGTAATGATATTTACCGGATCAGCGAGAAGCTTGACAGTTTAGGAGTGAAGTACGACTCTTCTGAGCCATCAAAACTTGAACTACCAACACCTGGCACTCCTATACCAGCTGAAATTCACTATACACTTCTTATGGATCCAATGAATGTATTTTACCCTGGTGAATATGTTGGTTACCTTGTTGATGCTGAAGGTGGTGATATATATGGATCATATCAACCTACTTATACCTATGCAATCATAGTACAAGAAGTAGAAAGAGAAGATGATGAAAGTCCCAGTTTTCTTGGGAAGATTTACCAGATTGATATTGGATATAGTGAATATAAAATAGTGAGCTCTCTTGACTTATACAAATTTTCAAGACCGGAGGAAAGTTCTCAAAGCAGGGATAGCACACCTTCTACCCCAACCAGTCCTACAGAATTTCCTGCACATGGACCAAGGACAATTCCACCTCTCTTCACTGGTAGAGAGAGCCACAAAACAATATCCTCAAAACATCACTCTCCAAAAAAGATAAAGTCAAACTCGTTGCCAGAGATATTAAGAGAAGTGACATCTGTGATTGAACAGGCTTGGAAGCTTCCAGAATCTGAAAGAAAAAAGATTATTAGGAGGCTATATCTTAAGTGGCATCCAGATAAAAATGCAGAGAATCTTGATATAGCTAATGAAGTTTTCAAACATTTACAGAATGAGATTAACAGGCTAGAAAAACAGGCCTTTATGGATCAAAATATGGACAGAGCCTCAAGAAGACCATTTTCATCCTCTGCTTCTCGATTTCAGTCAGATAAATTTTCATTTCAAAGATTTTACACTTCATGGAATCAAGAAGCAACAAGCCACAAATCTGAAAGGCAACAGTATAAAGAAAAGTGTCCATCTTCCACGGGGCCATCTTACTCGCAACGCTTTTTTGTCCCACCTACGTTCAGGTCTGTTGGCAATCCAGTAGAGGCACGTCGATGGCTTAGGCAGGCCCGAGCTAACTTTTCAGCTGCAAGAAATGACCTTCATAAAAATGCCAATGAATGGGTGTGCTTTAAATGCTACCTTTCTACTAAACTAGCCTTGATTGCTGCTGACTATGCTGTGAAGGGCAAATCAGACAAGGATGTAAAACCAGCAGCCCTTGCACAAAAAATAGAGGAATATAGTCAGCAACTTGAAGGGCTTGCAAACGATGTTCAGACATTGGAAGCTTATGGAGTAGATAGCCTAAAAACTAGGTATCCTGACTTACTCCCCTTTCCACAGATTCCCAATGATAGGTTTACTTCAGAAGTTGCGATGAGAGTGATGGAATGTACTGCTTGTATCATAATAAAACTTGAGAACTTTATACAACAAAAAGTCTAAGTGATTTGAAGAGGTTAGGGAACTGTTTGGTCAAGCGCTTAGCTGTTTCGTGTGCCAGGATACAAATGTGATTGTGCAGATCGGTGGACATCCAAGAGGTTACACATTGCCAACCAGTTTAGAAGCGTAGCGCACAAAGGTGCGTGGTACTGAAGTACTTAGAATTGAAATTTATTTAAACGGGATTTTTTTTTTTTTTAACTGAGCCTGCTGTATAAGCAAACTGTAAAACATGAATATTTTTTAAAATTTGCAAGGAAACCAAGCTGCAAAAATTAGCTGTATGTACAATATTGTAATTAATTGGCATATTATTGAACTGCACTTTATATAACCAAAGCTTAGCTTTCTGTTAGATGAAGCCTGTAATTATAACACCTTACTAGATTTTATTTCATTTAATGTAATGTTTCCAAAATGGTAACGTCAGTTTCTAATGTACTAATCTTAAGACTGGACATACTATGAAATGGAAATAGGATGGAAATTAAAGTAACTTTGGAGGTATTTGCTCCAAGGCATTTCTGTAGTCTTTTGTGTTTTGTGGACATTCGTGTCACTCAAAGTAATACTCTTATCAGCTGGATCTGATTATGAATTTGCTGCAGCATCACATTGTGAACATTTAAAGGATAGTTTAGTACCTGTGAACTGGTACCGTTATTTTAATGCTGAATAATGATACTTGACTTAACATGCAACTTCATGTCATGCATTGATTGCATTTACTTTATTATAAAATAATTATTTAATTTACTTTTTTTTCCTAGAGTATGTCATCTTTTGTTTAATGAAAAATGCACGTGGATGATACAAAATTGGTGAACATTATTATATGGTGTTTTATAATTTTTTTCGAACACCAAAACTCAGTTTTCAAATGTCTAAATGCTTGACTTTCTTTTTTTTTCCCTGCGTGTGTGCCTTTGTGTGTGTACATATATCTATATATATATATTTTTCCACAAACAAACATTGATAATAGTACAATTCAGTAACCCATTTTTGGTGTACACTGAACACTGGTTTTTGTTACATGTTTAAAGGTGCTGCAATGTAATGCTGTTTATTTTGTTGTTCACTACAGCCCTAGAGAAGTCTGATTTTTAGTTCATGCTCTTTTTTTATAGTTTGTAATACTTTTGGTAATGTCATGCAATATGTTCAACATTAGCTATTTGTAAAAAAAATAAAAATAAAAATAAAAAAATGTGGAAGGTTAATGCTAAATTGAAGGATTTTTCTTTGCTGGATCAGCCACATTTAACATAAATGTTAAATATTTTCCAGTGACATGCTATTACAATTGTTTACTTGACAGCACAGTGAAACTGTAATTTAACTTACAGAATACAAAGGAAACTAAACGGCAGTGAGCTTGCAGGGCTGATGTTGTAATCCAAAAATAAAAAATCATGGTGAAGGCTTCTCCAGTTTTGTGCAAATTATAAAGGGCTTGTTCTTTTCTGAAAAATCTTGCAAATTGTAGTGGGGAAAAATGTGATGTTTGGAAAACGATGCTGCTTCTGATTGTGAAGCCCTATTATTACTTCTGCTATTAAATATTAAGTGCCATAATTTTAATAAAGAAAAATGCAAACATATATTTCAGTCTGATGTGTTTTGGTTTTACTAAATTCACCTGTTATTTCAAGCTTTCTTCTATATAGGTAAATGCACAACCTCTTTTCAATTAATTCTAAATAATTGCACCAATATTAAAATACTATTAAAAAGGAAAAATGCTTTTTTTTTTTTCCTTGCAATGACAAATGTTTGCAGTTTTCTCAAAGAAGTTGTACATTTTGCTGAATTTTGCAATAAATAGCATGTAAGCAAAACACAAATCCTGGTGTGCCATGAAATAAATCAGTTTAGTTAATTCCCTGTGTTTTTTAAACAGATTCCTTTGTGGCTCTTACTTACTTTGTGCGTTGTCAGATGAATAGTATTCAGGGTAAGCAAAATACTAACAAAAGGAAACAGTTCTCATTGTGTTTTTCAGTTTAAATGGAGCTAAAATATAAGGTGACACAGTAGCATGAAAATGAATAACAGACGAGCAACATAAACACTCCTGTTTTTAGGTGACAACTTGAGGAAGGAAATCGTTGAAGCACATAACTGTTTTGTAAGCAACATGTGTTGCCTTACCAATATGATTAAAACAGCTGTGTAGAATTACTAAACTATTTTGTTATGTTTTTATTTTGTAGAGTGCTGACACTGTGAGAAAAGAAAAGGGTCCCGGTCTTAGGAAGCTAATGGTCTGAAGTAATTTTAAATATTGAACCAAGGTGAGCAAGAAAACCTGAATGACAGAGAAAATTTCACTTGTTCCATTATTCTTGGGTTGATACCATCAGTCAGGTGCAATAAATTTTCCATATGGATGCGGAGAGATGGGCAAGAGTGATGTATTTTCTTTTTTTACTTGCTTAAGTCACGGTAACAGCCTAAATAAAGAGGCCTTGTGAGACCAGGAAACGATGTTGTGATAGAAACTGATTTCATAAATGCCATTTAATTCCTGTTTATAAATAAAAAACCAAAGCTCAAGTCACACTTCCTTTTGGCTCAGCTGAGCCTTGGGAAATGCAGAATAACATATTGGTTCCTAAGTTGGACATGGAAGCTCAGAACAGTTAGTATGTGACGATTCCTTAGTAAGGGTCTGTAGAAGTAAATGTTTGCATGTAGGTTCCACAAAAATATGTTGTACAAGTAATTCACGTTACACAAGTTCACATGAGAGAAAAGGTCTTTTCAGCCAGGTCTATGTCCTAGTTATCTTCCACAGGTACCAGTAACGTGTCTCGGAAAAGCAGCTTCAGTAGTCCTGTCTCCCAGGTGCGAAGTTTAGCAAAGATAAGACATACAGGACACTGATTTAACTCTACATTTAGTAGCTTAAATCTAAGGAACTGCAGCTGTAACAAGCCTTGGCAGGTGTTTCTTACTCTTTATCTTCTTACGGAAGCTTTAAACATTTTCCTCTAAAACAATGGCATTAGCACTGTTCTAAAAACCACTGGTCACTTGCCTTAGCAATTAGTGATGAGAAAAAGACCTTTTTAAATTTTTTTTTTTTAAGGAAATAGATTTTTGTGTAGCCAATTACCAAAAGAAAAATAAATAGTTTGTTGTATAAAGAAATGCAGTTTTGCAATATTTGTGCTCAAATCATCATCAAAATGAAGTTACTATAGTGACTTGAAAACTAGGATTTGAATTATTAGTGTAAGGATTGCATTCACTTGGTACTTGTGTTGCTTTAAATGAGGCTTTCATAAAATCTATGGTAATTGCTCCAACTAAAGTAAAGGAAGGTAGTACCAACTTTGAGATTTCCTATTGCTGGTTTTGAACACTGAGGATGGCTGGATTGGTGTTGTGGAACACAGGCAGAAGTGATAGTTCAAAAATAATGAAACTTGACAGCCAAAGTAGATGTTTTCGTTTCAAGAAGACACACATTTTTGTCACATGGAGGTGTTTGTCACTGAGTTTTTCATCAAAACTCTTTATCTTTTCTTTGGTTTCCTTTCTGGATGATTAATTCTGTAGCACTGGCATGACTTTGTATTTACTTTCACCTACTACAGATGAAGACCAAGGAATTCCAGCTATCCAATGAAACCTAATTGTAAAGCCTTTTCTAAATTCTGGAAAGTAAATTTTTAGTTGGGGCCATGTTTTTAATTCATATTTTTAAATAATGTAGAGGTCACATTCTTAGAGTCTGGGGAAAGTGGTTTTTTTTTTTTTTTTTAATAAAATGAAAATATTCATTTAAGCTGTGCTTCATTTAACACAAAAGGAGAAGCAGACTTTTCAAAATGTATAAAGTTTATTCAAGAACGCAGTTTTCAGTTAATTCTTGCAATTTCCTTTTGCATAAAGCTATATAAAGATAGACAAATGTCAACACTAAAGGACTGTGAAATGGCAACAGAGAGGATTGTGTTTGGGCAATCACCAGTAAAGTTTTACTACCATTTTGATATTTTTACTTTTCCACTGTAACAATCTCAACCAGTTACAAGAGCTGCTGTAAATAATTATTTTTGAGGAAAAAATATGCAAACACAAAGTTTAGTATGCTGGGTAGTGTGTTTTTTCTTCTTCTTTTGGATAACAGTTTTGAAAATAAACTAGAGCTGTGCATACTCTCACTTTCCTGTGCCATAATTTTCTATTAATCTGTAACTAATTACTGAAGTTCGATTCAAGTAGAAACAATTTTTAAGTATTAAAGAGAGATGGAAAGACATCCACATGGAGATAGCAGAAAGGATAATTTAGTAATGTATGAACTATACTGAGATTAACAACAGTTCAGATTATAGCATCAGCAGATTACACTGTGGTAATTTCAGCATAAACTTTGTTTCTCCACTAACCACAACTAAAAGAAAAAAAATCCCAAAAATGTTCTTCAGTGACAAGATGTTGCCATCCGTGCTTTAGAAAACCTGCACAATTTACATAATGCAACTACATTTTCAATGTCAATTTTGTAGCAGAATGAAGAATGACATTTAAACAATGAGGAGGGGCGAGCTGGTGATTTGGATGATGGCAGAGCTGAGGATGAGCAGACCTGTTTAGTTTTCTGTACTACTCGGAATCTAGCTGTGAACTGAGGCGAGTCCAAAAGCTTTACTTCCCCAGGAAAGGCAGTCGTTATTGCAATGTCTCACTGAGGTGCCATAGTGCTTAGCAGTGTCACTAGTCGGGGAATGGCGCCCCGGGTTTCCTGGCTGCACACCACAGCTTTGGAAAAATGTTAACTAAAACAGAGCAACTTCAACGCATGAAGTTGCAACGGAAGTGGCTTCCAAATACCCAGTAGTTTAGGGGTTAGGTTACTCTTGTGATACGTGGAAAGCTGGATTCAATCCCTTGCTCTGTACTAGCTGGCGAATCGCATTTGAAAAAGTGCCTCCAAAACCAAAGCTTAAAACGCATGACTTAGAATGCTACGTTTCCATTGCCAGCGGAATAGGCAGATTGTAACTAAGGTACTTATTTACAGTATCTGGCTACCATCTAGGGATTAGAGTAGGTGAATGAGTAGTTTGGTACCACACGGCAGTGAGTGTTATGGTCTTTGATGTCAGAAACATGGGTATGAGGACATTTCAAATGCCTTTGAAACTAGACAGTGGCTGAATTCTCTAGGGACTGAAGTCCCAGTTTTGCTGTTGTACTACATCTATAAAATACTGTAGACATTACAGCCCTCCAGGTTACTCGTAGCAGTGGTTTTTAGGTATCTGGCACATGCAATGGAATTTGCTGTCCTTTATTTTAATATACAGACTTTCTATGCAACGAATAAACCAAGACTGCTCATAATTTGGATTGTAAAAACTTGCACGTGGAACTGGAACCACCTAAAGTGACTTGAAAGGAATGCTGAAGGCAGGTTTCTGTTTAAGCCTGTCTTGGCTCTGAGCTTAGTTGCAGAGAGCAACGCAGTTGAGAGGTACAGTTGTAGAGAGGTGTATTCCTCTCTTTAGGGCCAACAGCCCCATACACACTCCTGAAGGTAGATGTCTCAGCCCAGGAAAAGGGCATTTCAGAAATGGAAGCTGTGTGGCTTCCTACATCTCACTGATGTTAGTGATCAGAGCACTCTCCAAATAACATGGGGGACCTTGATTCACTTGCCTCCTTTGCCTGAAGGGCCCCAAAAGGTCAGCTTAAGCATGTGTCCTACTTTCCCTATTGAAGCTCTTTGAGTTTGCATTAATTGCTGAGGGCTCCACCCTGCTAATGAAGGGTAATTTCAGTATTGTACATTAGACTCGTTGGATAAATTACAAAGGCAGCCCTTGAGACACGGACTACCCAGGGCTTTACTACAATAGTAGTGGATACTGTTAACTGGGGGCTCTCTCTCAATTCAGTCTTTTGTGGTAATCTGGGATCATAACTGTGTTGGGTTTCTTCGCTTGTCCACCAGAGCTGAAGCAGCAAGTTTAAAAAACAGCCTAGTCTTAGGCATCCTTTTTTTCTGATTCTCCTGCCTTAAGGATGATGGTTCTTTTCTGTAAAGGATGGACAGACTGTG
Source organism: Charadrius vociferus (assembly GCF_000708025.1). NCBI lineage: Eukaryota > Metazoa > Chordata > Aves > Charadriiformes > Charadriidae > Charadrius > Charadrius vociferus. Next base: position 1,300,848 of record NW_009649705.1, read on the forward strand.
GTTTAATAACGATTATGGGTAAAAATCTTTCTGTAAATAGACACCAAGGCACTATGTGATAGCAGCTCCTACCTGGGTAGTAATACCATCAAGTATATACAAAACGGCATCAAAGGAGTTAAAAACCCATGCGGTTTAAACAACAGACTATCAAATAGAAATCCTGCTACCCAGAGGTGTGCAAACAATTTATTTGTGTTCAGTGCAACACTGTACAGGGGAGTGGGTCCGCAGTTGTGTTTCTCTACAAGGTCAATAAATGGTTTGTCAGCTCTGGTGAGCATTTACTCTGTATCCAAAGTCCTAGTGTAAAAAATAATAAAGAGTAGTTTTACTCTCTCTGTTTGTGACGGAGTTCCACTCTGACAGGATCAGAAATACCAGTCAATAGCTGCGGATGGAAATGAAATAGTCCTCTTAAATTGAATCCTGGGGGCTGTAAAAAAGGATTTTTTTTTCCCACCGCCCAAGCAGTTCCTCGTGTCAGACAATCTGGAGCCACAGCAAGGATTATTTTTTTTCTTTTTACTAGTCCAGCTTGCAGAGCAAATTGCCTTGTTGAATTAGCATGTTCTAAAATATGAAAGGGTTTAAATGAGTACGATGGTACAGGCAGTACAACAAACTATTGCTATTATAAAATATACTAACATATTTCTCTGTTGTATAGTGAACAGATTTGAGACGCAGGTAGGTGTAAATGACTCCTGGAGATTTTTGTATTAGTTATTTTTATATGAATCTCAGTAATAAGCAAATCAGCATATATTTTGCCAAATTAAAATAGCAAATTACTATTAGCAAATTAACACCTTTTACACAGAATGTATACAAATACCACATTGTTCGTATCTTGTGTTATTGCAAGAATAAAATTGCATAGACCATTTGCTGGCACTTTCTGAATTCTCCAAATAATGCTTTGTCTTAGCAAATAGTTCAAGTAGTTTCCTCAATTTAATTTCACCCACTAATGCAGTAAGTGTTTACATGTAGTGAGAGAAAAAAACCATGGAGCTCAAAAATATTAACAATGACATAAGCATCTGACTGAATAATAGTTCAGCAAGGAAACATATTCCTTTTATTTTTTCTTTATCCTCTCTGTAAGGCTGTTTTCAAAGTGTTACTGACAGAACGTATAATTTGATTCAAGTCATTCTTCTGAAGTTGAAATGTCATTTGTGCTCTTTTTCCCCTTTCACCCTGTAGTCCAGAATCATAGATACAGATTTGTTTCTTAAACTGAAGTACTTTGTTTTTAAAACTCTGAAAATCCTGCTTTCTGTAATACTCTTCAGCAATAATATAAAACAGACTAGCAAGGGGGTGTATGGCCTTTCCTGGTGCCTCACTGGCAGACGCGGCTGTACTCTTGGCAAGTGGAGCCCATGCCGGCCACTGACAAGTAGAGCTTTCCGTCCGGACACACGCAGATTTCGTAAAGCCCCTGAGAAATACCAGATCCACCCCTTGATCCCTCAGGCAATTTGGGGAGTCGCACAGTTTCAGCATCGAGCAAAAGCTGCATGGGAGAAAGCAGGAAAATGGGCTCGTTAGAGATAATAATTGAATAGCGTGCCATAAACCAACACAACTTTATCTAGGCAGTGGTTTAAGAATAGCCTTCTACCTGGACTTTTTATATATAAAGCTGCTCTGAGGCCCAGGCTCTTGGCAGACACTGGAATAAGGAGTGCCCATCCTCTTCCTTAGCAGAGACCTCATGAAGTTTAACAAGGCCAAGTGCAAGGTCCTGTGCTTGGGTCAGGGCAATCTCAAACATGGGTACAGGCTGGGCAATGAATGGATTGAGAGCAGCCCTGAGAAGAAGGACTTGGGGTTATTGGTGGATGAAAAACTGAATATGGCCCGGCAGTGGGCACTAGGAGCCCAGAAAGCCAACCGTATCCTGGGCTGCATCAAAAGAAGTGTGGCCAGCACGTCCAGGGAGGTGATTCTCCCACTCTATTCCGTTCTCATGAGACCCCACCTGGAGTACTGCATCCAGATTTGGAGCCCCAACATAAGGACATGGACCTGTTGGAGTGGGTCCAGAGGAGGGCCATGAAGATGATCCGAGGGCTGGAGCACCTCTCCTATGAGGACAGGCTGAGAAAGTTGGGGTTGTTCAGCCTGGAGAAGAGAAGACTCCAGGAAGACCTTATAGCAGCTTTCTAGTACCTAAAGGGGACTATAGGAAAGATGGGGAGGGAGTCTATCAGGGAGTGTAGTGATAGGGGTAATGGTTTTAACCTGGAAGAGGGTAGTTTTAGATTAGATACTAGGAAGAAATTCTTTACTGTGTGAGGGTGATGAGACACTGGAACAGGTTGCCCAGGGAAGTTATGGATGCCCAATCCCTCAAGTGTTCAAGGCCAGGCTGGATGGGGCTTTGAGCAACCTGCTCTAGTGGAAGGTGTCCCTGCCCATGGCAGGGGGGTTGGAACTAGATGATCTTCAAGGTCCCTTCCAACCCAAACGATTCTGTGATTCCATGATAAGAGATGAGGACCCTGCCTGTACACTGAATACCGGGGCATGTGTGCTGCTGCTGCCGCTGGACCCAGGTCTGTCCTGGCCTAAGCGCTGAAGCCTCGGAGCCGTGTCAGCTGGTTAAGGATGGTCATGCAGGTTGGTCTGGAGGTCCTCTGTGGAAGATCTGACACTGTACAGCCTCGCAGTGGGGATAAACAGGCTGCCGCATGTTGCATGCTGTTGCTGATGAGGCAGTGCTTAATGATGTCTGCAGAGCTTCACTCCTTAATTTAGCAACTCTGTCTACCTCTGGGCCAAGGACCCTGCTGGGGTGCCCAGGGATCGCTGTGCTAGTGGGGAGCTGAGCGCTATCAGAGTTTCATTAGAAAGCATTTCTCTAAGCTAACGCAACATTATGTCAATTGGTAGTATTATTTAATCTGACCCCTAGATAAAAGTCTTATTATTGGCACCGTTAATTTTAATATCCTGTCTCCTAAAATCTGAGGAATTAAATTAACAGAACTCGAAAAAAGACTTGAAGTTATCAGTTATATTTGGACAGCAAGATCAACCATAGTTATTGGAACAGAAGAGCTTGTACTCACCACACCATCACTGCTGTGTAGTTTGATATCCATCTGGGAAAGAGCTTCAATATTCCCAGCTTGTGCTTTGATATTAATTCCTCGTGGCGCATCCATGCTCAAAGATCGAGTCGGTGATTCCAGCCTGAAAGCAGGAGCAGGAAATCCAACAGTAGCACATTGTCATATGTTCCTCTATTTTTGAAAAATCAGTAAACTTTGAATAAGCACTTGAAGGATCTCGCCTGAAGTCATATAAAAGATGCAGCTTCTTTTTTTCTCCAGGCACACTTGAAAAAGGAGATAGCTATTTAAAAACACCACAGTATCCCAAATGAAAAATATAGATGAATTCATAATAGAAACGCAAGGTATTATTTCAGGGATAACTTCAGATTATATCAGTTTAGCAGTAATTTATTCTTTAAAACTGAAACACACTTTTACATTCTTTAGTTTGAATTTATTTTCATTTTTGGCATAATAAGATATTGAAATGAATACAATTAGTGCATTCTGGAAGTTTTTTCATCAGCAAGAGTTTTGACACTGCTATCAGTCAGACCAAGATTTCACTCCTTGTGTGTGTGTGTTGTTTAACTAGATGGCATCTGAAACTTAAAACCCAGTAACTTTGAAATAAAAATTATGCAATATAACAGAAAGTTGCAAACCCTACAGTGCCACAAGATGGCAGGAAGGTACCGTATTAGCTGAGTAATCACCTCATCGAGTCAGCTGTGCAGGATTAATGATTTTAATTTTCCAAAGACATAAGACTTTGTTTCTTCAGAATTTTGCTATCATTTCCACGATAAGTAGCAGGGATAGACATACTAATTAAAAATCATGAGATGGAAAGAAAAAGCCCAAGCTCAGCAACAAGCTCGTGATGATATTGCTGCTTTTGACTGTCACCTAGAACTGCTTCATCTGGAGGCACTGGGAACTCTGCAGGATCAGAGTTGATACCTACTGGGTTTTGTTCCTGAATATTGGATCACCCTTCCTGATGACACCAGCCTGAATTTTACACTATCAGTCAACATTAAACGGATGAATATTAAGGCTAGAGAAAATGAATCAACTGGTGGTCCCAGTTTACTTTACATCCATGTTACCTCCTCTATTCTGTCAAGTTCCCTGGACACATATAAAATAACGTGGGCTTCATCCATAATGCAGAACTCAGACATGTGTCCCCACTCCCAGGTCAGCACGTGCTCACCCACTGTGTCTTCTGGAAGTGTGGGGGGCGGGGGTGAGAGGGGTGTGTGTGCATGTGTACGTGCACACACAGCAGATGCTGTGTTGCCTCCATGCGCGCTGGACATCCGCCCATCTGGATGAATGGAGGACTGTGCCCCAGGAGGTCCTTTATTAGGTATGCGTCAGATAGTGAGTCTAGACACTGACTGCCAATCATGCTACAGGAATGAAAGCATTTCACACACAACCCTGATGTAGCTGTCTGATGAGTTTCATTTACTCAGACTGCTTCAGTTCTTCCTTTTTTTGCCGTTACTTCATTAAAGCTAGAATTTGAAAGAAGTGAGTTTGTGCTTGCGAGAAACTTCAGTTGTATCTTAAAGTTCTGAAGAAGCTAAATCCAGCTGATATCTTAAAACCTAAACCCATGATATATGAGCACAGTCAAGCACAGTCACTGAAACTTCATTTTTTATCCCCAAATCTGAAAATAACTCAGGCAATATTGGCTTATCACTGCTGGCCAGAGCTAACAGGAAACTCTATCTTCTTTGATCTTCAAAGGTCCCTTCAAACCAAAACCATTCTATGACTCTGTTTCTATGATCTGCCTCTATCTGACATCTCCTGGATTAGTCACCTTCAATTAGTTTAAACTCCAAATTGATAACTTCAGTTCCTAACAATGGATAACTGCACCGTGGTTCCATATTAAGACCATATCCACAAAATAGTTTGATGCCTTATCCACAAAATAGTTTGATGCCTTATCCCATGACTCTGAGAGCACAAACTTCTGTCATGATCATGCCGAGTACAAGGGCACGAGTACGAGCCTGTTCTGCATCAGCCATCTAACATGCTATTAGTAATCTTTATTAAGCAGTGTTTGTGATTTAACAACTTTTCTATGACTTTTTGGTTTAGATCCTTAGATTTAAACTTTTATGAAATTGGAAATCAGTTTTTCCCTGAGTGATTTACATGGGAGGTCTGCTTCATGGGACTATTTTCCAATGCATATTTGTATGCATTATATAATGAAAAATTAATCAAAGTTTGTATTTTTAATATTTAAAGTTTAATATATTTTCATAAGTCACTGTCAAGGTAGTTGAATACAACTGTTGCCTTAGTTTGTTTTAGCAAAAAGCTATAAACATTGAAATAGCTCATATTTTTCTGTTAAGTATTTCATCTATGTAAGTAATCTATACGTAGGCATAAATATTTATTTTTAAGGTCTGTTGAATATTACAACAAGGCAGCCTGGGACAGATTTTTGAAGGGCGTATCAGACCTGGCATATGAAAAGCAATCAAACACTGAAGAAATATTTCTTACTTTCTACCAAAATTAATGCTGGCAAGAAACCTACAGACTTCAGAAGTATATACGGATTTATGATATGACTTACATATAATTTAAATTACATGGCAGAATTACATTTGCTATATTAATCACAATCCTAAATTTCTGCTGTTTATACAGGTCCTATGGCTAGATTAAATAAGGGTAGATTTACCTAATTAAGTCATTGGAGCATCCTGGCAATGGAAACTGCAGTGAAGCTTACGCAATGATCTCAAAGCCTTCCGGGTCTATTATGTGCAAGATTTTAGCAAAGGCAACATTCAATAGCACTAATGATATATTTCTTCATACAGCATTCAAAGGTTCAGTGCCTCAAGTCCA
>NW_009649705.1:1306859-1316890 GCF_000708025.1 Charadrius vociferus
GACTTTCAATGTCCCTTCTCAGTCCCCACTTGGTCCTGAAGACATGTGACTTCCTCAGCCCTTAGACACTGACCTTAAAGTCACCTAAAATTCTTCAGTGGTCCTGTCCCTGAGACACCTCCAGTTTGTCACTGGTGGACAGATTTGAATTTCTCCTGTGTGCTTAAGGGCCTGGGGACCACAGAACTGCCCTAGCAGAAGAGCTGACTGGTGGAGACACTTGCATGAACTCAGGGTGTCTCAGAAAGACGTGAACAGAGCACTGCAATTCTTAACACTGGTGGTGTTTTAAATAGACACTAATAAAGCAAAACGTGGTCTTATATGTATATCTATATCTATCTATCTATCTATCTCAGTGAACAGATGACAGAAGGAAGTTGCTCTCTGGATTGTGAATGATTTGGTCAGTTGCAAAGAAGATACAAGACTGTGTGCAGATAATGACTGATAAGAAATTTTCAAGATCTATTCTCCAGGCAATAAAAGGGGGAAGAAAGTAGGCTGAGCTTAGCAAAATGTTGATGTGCATCCCTCAAAAGTCTTGGCACAACGAGAATTCAATTTGCTTGCAAATGCTGGAGGGTGCGTGGACACTTAGACGACAGAAGTTGATTGTCTTAGAGATTTTGGTCCTTTTTAAGTGTTTGTGTGAATTCAGGCAGTAGAATGATGAGGGTATACATTGTTACCAGTCACTTTATCTTTTGTTAAAATTACAGGCATATAAATTACATTTAACAGAATGGAGTGAGGATCTTTATCAGCTAGAGGAATTAATCTATGTAATGTGCTGTCCTAAATGAGACATCTGTCACAGCCTGTATCTCATTTGGGAAGATGGATTCTCTACTTACGAGTAGCTTCTAGGCAGTGTGGTAGCTGCCAGGGGTCTACTGGCAAGTGGTGAGATACAGGAGGAGTTGATCAGGACAGCACAACATTTGATGCCAAGGACCTGACACCCCCAGGATATGTGTTCTGAGGAGTACTCTGCACAAGCTGTTGCCTGACCCCAAAGACTGGACACACAGAAGGTAGGAGCATGTTAGGCATTCTCCAAGACAGCATTGCTTTCAGGTTAATTTAATGCAAATGTAATCCTCTTCATGTGCCCCAAACAATTCCATAATGACAACAAAGATTTGGGGAGCTCAGGTAGTTGGGAGATTTCCCTCAAAAGGACATTCCTAATTTTAAATGAAAACATTCACGTAGGCATATGCACAGAATGTGAAGCAATGGAAACCATACCTAGGCCCACTTGCAGAGTAGGTATTTTGCCTTGATCTCCTTCACCTGGTCCCTGATAATATCTCATAGCTCTGTCATCTGCTGGATATTGGTCCTCCAGCAGTTCAGTACAACTAAAGCAACCGATTACAAGGAAGATAATATTTTTAGCACTGCTTTCTTCCTTGTTGGTAAGATAGTTCCAGAAGTTGACTATACTGTCTTAGGTGTCTGCCAAGGGAATTTGATGCTGAGGTGTGCAGAATATAATTTATGAAGGACTCTGAAAGTCTTGAGGGAATCCAGACAGCACCCAGGCTCCGGATCTGAAACTGTCCCAACAACCCACAGGCTTAGAGATTCCCACCTTTTCCTATAAGCACGTTGCTAACTCACGGAGATACCAGGTCACCAGAAGTTGCTCAGTTGGCTGTGTTTAGGGAGGATGCGAGTGGAGTGACAGCCTGCTCTAGTTGTGGTAAGGAAGCAGCTGAATTGAACCCTGACTTTGAATATCCCTTCTCAGCCGGTGCATGCTGCAAGGACTATCGATCTCTTCTTCCATCCTGTTTTGGCAGGAGATGGAAGGATACCTTGATGATCTTATAAGGACCACAATGCATTAGGAAGCTGGTTTTAGTACTGCAAAAGAGTACCACAGTCTTCTGGAGCCCAAGTTTCCTACCACAATGTGGGATAGCGTGACTTGGCAAGCAGGACAGAGGAACCAGCTTGCTCTTGTGAATTTGGGGAACAGTTTATTCCTTCCTCCTGGTCACTTTTTGTCCTTTCCATCTTATGAGTCAGCATCTCTCCTGAATTCAATGGGGACAGAATTCCTAGGTATGACTTTAGATAAAAGTTTCCCAAAAGTATGCATTCCTCCCAGCACCTTCCTGAGGAAGACCAGGGTTACTCCAAGTGGACTGGACAGACAGATGGGCACTGCTTCTGAAATTGTGGTGCAACAACTGGTGTGCTGGTGTGTCCATACATACATACAGCTAACTCTTTTTTTTTTTTTTTGGCTTGCTTTTTGGTTAAAATAGGCTGATTAATTTTACCATACAGAGAATATTTTATGAAAGGCAAACCTGGCACTAAAGTGTTAAAGTTATGGTAAAGAATTTAGCAGCGTATAGTGTATTAAGTATTTGAATTAAATGTGTTCTTATATGAGTAAAAAAGAAACACCTAGGGCCCTTGTACACAGGAGAAACTAAAATGTCAAATATACTAGACTTGATTTATTTTACTTTATATCAGATTATTTCACAGCAGCATGTTTGTTTAGATCATTAATAAGGTATTGGTCTGGTGTTCACCTATATTGTGGTTTTTTTTGTGTGAAGCCCTTTTAAACAATGAAAGAACATGAGGTGGGTCCAGGCAGAACATAAATGCTGGCTAGTTCATAATGCCTTTTCATTAAAAGTTTTTCACAAAGCTTGCTGGTATCGATTTTTATGAGAGTTCATAAAATATACTAATCCATCACTTTCTCTTCTCTCATATGCTGTCTTCCTCTCATAGTGCTTTAGTATAATTAAATAAAAGGATCCATGCAAAAGGTCCAAAAAACATCTATATTAAGGTTATATTTAAGGACAAAGTCATATGAAAGGGCAGAAGACAGTGAAAGATCCCATACCCCTTTCCTTTTGTCATTTAGTCTTTGTAGAACTGAAGATACTGCTTCACACTTGTTCCCACGATATGGGAGCATGCATGGGAAAAAAACTATTAGAGAAAAGATTGACGAATGCAAAGAAAAAAGAGGAGATTTACAAAATGTAATTCAGAAGAGCTGGAATAATGGTACATCCTCCACTGGTGTGTTTTTGCATATTGTTCTTGTTTCCCTTGAACTTCCATGAAGATGCTAAAATCAGACCTGATGACCTCATAACAATGTCTCCCACTCTTCTTTTTTGAGTACATGGCTGTTTGACCCACCTCTCAATAAACAGTCTCCATGACTTCTCAGAGTTAGAAAACATTTTGAAAAAGTGAAGTGCTTTGACTAAACTGTTCCATGGCCAAACGAAGCCATTACAGTGAGTTCAATAAGGTTGCCCGTTAAGGCACTGAAGGTCTGACCCTGCAAGACAGCATTCCTGTGAAAGTAAGCAACCACTCAACTCTCCCTGTGCATGTGTACTTTCAAGACTAGGCTCAACTTTTTCTGGTGTTATCAATATATGTAACTTTTCTGTCCTACTTTATTTCCTTGAGAGAAACAGGATGAGTTAGGAGACTAATGGCGACAGGTCTTATTGCAGTCCGTAAACATGCAGAATTACTGAAGCTGCATAGGGGACAGGCCGTGAAAATGGAGCATAGAACATCAGATGTTGTTGGCACATAACCAAAACAGTTTTTCCACATTGTAAAGTAAGGAAGAAATCCTCATATGCCTTTGGCATGCAGAAAGGAGTCTTGCCATGGACACCTGCCCTTGAGTTCAAGTCTGACTTGAAAGGTGAAAGGGGAACAGACATGAAATTAGGCATTGATTGGAGGTCGTGGAGCAGAGGAAGAATAGAAAACATAGGAAATGGAGGGGGAAAAAAAACAAAACCATGAGTTAAAAAACGGGGAAAAGGAGAATCTTTAGTTTGTCAAGAAACTAATGTCTTGAAAGTCAAAAAGCAACCTAGAGGATTCTGTGGGCTTAATTGGCCTTGGTTCTCTGTAGGTGTCTGCTTTCAGCTCCGCTCTTTGAATGCATGTTAACCTTTAAAAGGCAATAGGAGCATATTGGCTTTTTGATTAGTCTGAAAGCAGCCTAATTCACTGGCAATGCAGCCAGACATTGTAAGAGAGTAAACCAGAGCCGGAGCATGCGCTAGTTGCACAGCAAGAAGAGATTGTCAGCATTTATTTATGGTCCAATACATGGAATTTCAAACCATGTTCTCTGTTTATGAGGAAGCTGGATTCCTTTTGAATCCGAGCAAAACTAAACCAGCGTTGTAGAGGTGGATAGTGAGCAGCAGGCACACACTAATGCCGACTGCCAGTTCCCACCCATATTCACTTATCTCCCGGCAGGCAAGTGGGGAGGGTGATCGAGATGTAGCAAGAAGAATACGATTACCCAAATCTATGGATCTTGGTGTTCTGCCTTGTGGCTTTTGGTTGTTTGCCAGCAGGTCCAAAGGCAAAGAAGGACAAAACAACAGGACTGAGGTCTCAGTCTCGGTATATGCCTCAGTTCTGCTTTGTTTTGTAAAATTATTTTCTTTGGAATGGCTCCTAAAATTACATCTTTTTGCAAACAGGAAAGGTAAGTTTCACAGCATGTTCCAACAACCGTGTGTATCTTAAGGACATGGAAGTGTTAGTATTCAAAAGTAAGGTCTGATAGCTCTTACTGAATGTCAAAACCCACAAAATACTAATGAGTCATTAAATCTTCTTCCCTGATCAGTTTCTGCACAGTAATGGAAACAGAGCAGTTACTTAGTCAAGCCTTGGTGCAAATCTCTGATTTGACATAACTACTACAAATCTTTTGATGCTGACTCATTTTTCTTTCTAAAATGCACCATTTTGCATCACACATATCGAATGTCTTCATTTAAACGTGGAATAATTGCTTCCTACCAGGATGATGCCATCTTCCATATTTCTTCCTTTCACTTTGATACTCTAAGTCTGAGCTTCACTGAATTAAACTAAATGAACTATAATGAAAAAAATTTGACTGAAAACCAGCATCCATTTTCCCCTGTCAAGTCCATTAGTTCGTCAATGGTTATATTACATCATCCCAATTTTCGTAGCTTAGTTCAAAGAGACCATTTTCCAAAGGTTATTGCTCCTGGGAGTTGCCTGCATTAGGACACAATATGTTTCCGTAAGGCGAATGTCAGTATCTACAGCTCCCTTACACTGAATCCCAAGTTAGTCTATTATTTATGCCACAATAAAATGTAACATGCAAACCCGTACCTTTTTAAAGAATCTAATTTGAATAATAATTATTTAAAACAAAAAAAAACCCAAAAGTTTTTTCAGTTTCTTCCAGGTGCATCTGGCTATTTCATTGCAGACAAATTCACAGGAAAGCTTATAATAGCACAAAATACAACTTAATATTAGAATTGTACCTTCAACTTAAGTATGCCAAGGCTAATACCTCTCCAAAATAAAGTTACTGTGCCAGTAGTAAAAAAGATTACCAGAATCTTGTGAAAATACAGAGAAGTTGTCTGATAGTATCAGAAGAAAATAAATAGGGTACAATTAAATTCAGAGAAACACACTATGAGGGTGTTTGTTTAGAGGCAAGTGTACATACATAGGAACGACATTAAAGACAAATTATTTGGCTGGAATGTCTGAAGATAAAACATCTAATTTTTCTAGCAATTCTGACTATTTTTAAATCTTCAGTGGCACTATGTTGCAATTTACAGACTATAAAATAATGGAGCAATTTTTTGTAATTTTATTTTTAAAGTAACTTTTTTCTTGACTCTCTTCTGCTTATTGCTTAAGTGCATTAATGAAAATGTCATTTGGAAGGTCTATCATTTTGTCTCCAGTCACTTGGGAAGGTCTCAAAAAGTGCTGGGCTTTGCGGGTGGTTTGTAACATCTCTGACCTCTAAAAAATAGACACAAATGCACATTGTAATGCACTGAAACATCCCAAATACTTCATTAACAGCAGAGCTACTCTGAAACAATTCCACAAGGATGTAGTAGGCTCTGCGTTTTCTGGCAGCCTTCTTTCCAGGGACAATAATGTTCTTAACATTTACATACATACCTATACTGACAGCCCTAATGTGTAAAGCAACAGCAGTTGTTATGAGAGGGCTACTAATAGCGCAAGGCTTTTGTATGGCGTGTGTAATATTGCTGCAGGATTCTTTCTTTTAAAGAAAGAATTCATTTTGAAAAAATAAAAATAAGATTAAGTCAATTATTTTTGTCTGGTATCAACAAGGTCCAAAGTGTTAATAGTGTATGGTTACTGAGCTTAAAAAATAAACGCCAATCTGTAACGGATTCTGTATGGTCAAGGAAAATAATATCTTTAAAAAAGCTGCTGTTACCTTTATAGCCAGATTTTCTGGAGGGCACAAAGTTTATTAGATTCCCCTCCCAGACGTCTGTGTTGGTAAGGGCTAGGAGCACTTCATTACCTACCACTTCAGGGTTGAGTTCTCAGCTCTGGAGGGGAAAAAATGACCATTGAACCACTTTCGACATTCCCCCTTCTACCAGCTCTCAGGAAGGAGGTGCTGAAACCATCCCAACAACCCACAGGCTTAGAGATTCCCACCTTTTCCTATAAGCACGTTGCTAACTCACGGAGATACCAGGTCACCAGAAGTTGCTCAGTTGGCTGTGTTTAGGGAGGATGCGAGTGGAGTGACAGCCTGCTCTAGTTGTGGTAAAGAAAACAGCTGGGCTTATTATGCTTGGCTGGAATGAAGGGGAGCCACAGTGAAATAACCAAATCCCATTGACGACAATGGAGTCAATATTTCATGAAGAGCCATGAGGTGGTGGAGTGGAGAAACCAAGAAGTCACATCACAAATAATCATTAGGCTCAACTAAGCACAGCTAATCTATAAGGAATGCATTTTCTAAAGCTAAAACAATCTTATAATGACCTCATAGAACCTTGAGCCACTGAGTAATGGATTCTTTGACTCTCAGTCTGTTTTACATTAGAAAATCATTGGATAGAAATAAAATCACAACTAATCAGATTCTGTTGAAAAAATCATTTGTCCGTAGATAAATTTATCCATGAATCCGTATTTAAATGGTTTTATCCATGGACTTATTACAATCTTATAACTCCAACAGCTTGGATATGGAGTCAAGTCTGTTACGTGCTCCACTGCTGAATCAGGGTGTCTAAATTTTACATATTGCAACAACAGAGCTGAAGGACACAAGAAACCAAAACGGCCTGTGTTTCTCTAATGACTTCTTTTTTAAGAACTCCATGAAATAAAAGCACAAACAATGTCAGATTGCTTCATCCTCTCCTGTGCTTCAAGCCGTGGGCAATCTGATGATCCAAGATTAGAAGGAAGGAGAGATTGTGCTGTTGTCCTGATATAAATTTGCAGGTTTGTAAGCTTTAAGAAAGAAGTAAATTACAGGAAGACACTGGAGCAGAAAAGAACAAGAATTTCTGGAGTCAGTAGAACCACTGTAGACAATAAAAAATGCACATGTAAATACAAGCATGGGAGGCTGACACACAGTTATTAAGATCAGTATAAAAAAGAAGTCTGATGCAGAAGATATGCAGAAAGTTTTGAAGAAATGAGATTCAGCAAACTGATAGCAATGAAAACATTAAGACTGTATTTTGAAATTCCCAGTCTTTACTGAGTATAAGACAACTATGGATTTTTACCAACTTAGAAAAAGAAGACACTTATTTTAGGCAAATGTGATGGTGTCATGACTTTCCTGAGAAGATAAAGTTCTAGCACGGCCAGGGCCTCCAGGCTAATTATTAGCTTGGAAGGACTCATTACCTCGTGCCTGATATCAAACAAGAGCCAGTAATTGACAGCTTTGGCTAATCCTAGTTACAAGGTTATATAAACTATGATTAACAATTTAGATGAATTTATGGAATATAGGGTTACAAGTGGAAAAGCTTTACTCTGGGATTTGAACATTTCCCAGCACAGTGCGTGGCCTTGTTTCTTATGATGAATTTTCATTTCTTCAGAGCTTACCCAAATGTGGCATAGTTGATAAGCGTGTGATTCCTCTGAACAAATGTAGTTGCATATAGTAAAGAGTACAGATGATCCCCCATGCACCCTTCGAAACGAACAGAGAGAAATAGGCACTGCTAAGGCATAATTAATCTGATCTATTTTAAATGTCTCTGTTAGCATAAAATGTAATATGCCCAAACAGTACCTGTTGCTTTCCACAAAGAGGTGATGAGATGTGACATAGATAGCTACACTGTAGATGTTTAAATGAGTTGAATCAACTCCACCTGAACTATCTGCCCGAGCAGTAGTAAACCCCTGGGGCCATACTCCAGGTATATGAATATCCCTGAAAATGCACCTGTATGGGCTTGTGGGAGGATCCCTTCCGACTTCAGTGAATGAATGAATTGTGAATCAGTGTTTCTGCTTGCAGAGAGGGAATTCTATATCTGGATGAGCATCTGAGATGCATCTGCTTATTCTGGGCACACAGAGATCCTCTGGGTTTGGACTCTGTTGTATGAAAGCAGCATGAAATGGTAAACAGGAGTGTGCTGAATTATCAGCTGAATCACATGCACGAACAATGAAGAAATCATTCAGGATCATCCAAAGTGTTAGACAGATATAGATGAGGGTTTTTTTTGTTTTGTTTTTTAACCCTACTCCATACGTAGAAGTGTGGTTGATTTTTAAACAAATGTCTATATTTTTTTTAAGCTTATCTTGTCTAATGCTAAAAATGATCAAGGATAAAGGGCAGATCCCTGAGGCACTCCATTCCTTTTGGGTGGCATTCTTGAATGTTGGGAGTATTTGCTGCTCTTGAAGTTGTCAGTTGGTATGTTCTTCAGCATATTTTCCTTTCCTTTAATTTAAACAAAAAAAAATCTCATCACAGTTCTATTTCTTGAAATAGTCTGTGTTCCAAATTTGTTTTGTATTTATGTGCTAAATCTGAAACGGGTGGCAACAGATGATTCCAGTAAATCTCAGTTATGAGATTCTGGATTCAAGGGAATTGTTCAGCATAAGCACAGCAGGCACTAACACTGCTTATCGCTTAGGGGTGATGTCTGTGCACAAGCACAATTACAAAGCCAGATTTGAACAACAGATGTTTCCAGTTCCCAAGGTTTTGGTTAACAGAACTCATTTTATGTAAGCAATATAAAATAAATGTTCAAAGTTCTAGGACAAGTACACTTACGTGTTCTCTTAAAAAGAGAATAAAACAGTGCCCAGTTTTAATGGTACTTTCAAAAGACTACAAAAGCAATTTAAAACAACATTTATAACCAATTCAAAAACATAACAGGTGTGATTCTTACAATGTAGTTATTTGTTTACTAATTCTCCATCCATCTTAAATACTGAGGTGTTTTTGCCTGTTTGTCCACTGCCACTCAATGCAGAGTTGTTGAAGGAATGAAGACTAAAGATCAGGACTGAGATATGATTAAAATAGAAGCTTCTCTCAAGACTGACAGTTGTGATAAAGAGTTGTAAGCAGAGCTAATTTGAAAGAGGTCTCTGTGATGACCTCAATTTTATGATGTGCTGACTCTCCAGGTAATTAAAAATGGCCAAGGCCCCACTGAATGTGATTGAATCTGGCACATCACAGATGTTTCCAGCATAGCTATCTTTTTCAAATTACTTTAAAAATACTATAAGCCAACTTACTGTATTATAAAATTTTACTGTCATATAATAACAGTTTTTTGCATCACTGTTGTAAAAATCTGGTTAGTATTTTCATTACGAGTCTTTATTTTCATAAAATTATCTTCCAGGTTGAAATTTGCCATGCCTTTCTCATATAAAGAAGCAAATTTTTCTTTAATATGCAGAAGCATAGAAAGATTTCAAGTAACTGAAATTCTTCAGTACACGCTGTTCATAGTGTCCACTTGTTCTGCGTGAAAGGAAACACTCAAGTGAAGAGGTCTTTGCTGCCAAGCAGGTCATACCCTTCCCCTCTTGTGATTCATGAGTACAGTGGCTGAATGTGCCACGCTCTCCTCAGACTCCTCACAACTGAAGTATTGCAGCTGCACACACAGGCTGAGAGAGAGGGAAAG
>NW_009649705.1:1316932-1319322 GCF_000708025.1 Charadrius vociferus
GGGAAAGAGCGCGAGTAGTGACTGTGCACATGGACAATATATCTTGGAAGAGTTACTGTTATTAGGAAATGATTCCCTTTCTTCTTCCAGTGTTTGCCATGTGCACATCCTTATGGTGGGATGACTCCTGTTTCATGCCTCCCCTTGACATATGTGCGGGCAGGTACGTAGGTGAAAGATAACGTAAAGGATGCTCTACTCAGCTCAACATTATGTCTTAGACCAGTGACAGCACAATCATAGACTTCCAAATAGAGCTCCAGGTGGTCATCTGCAAGCTGTCTAGAACTGCGACAATCATTAATGAAATTGTCACGGTAGCTTGCGCTTTGGTGGAGTATGCTGTAATCACTGATGACAAGTTCACTTTAGCAATCTCACCGAGCAGTCTGTCGTTGTCAGGTACTCAGTTCAAGAGTGTAGGTGTAGAAATCATTACACCTTTGTGCTATGGACATAAGCAGCTATGGAAAACAGGTAAATGGCTCTGTCCTGTACAAGTGGCAGAAAGAACTTCTATTGATTTTAATGCGTCAAGCTACATCTCTGAAAACCTGAGGCTTTAGGAAGAACATCAGCCACCTGACTGGCTTATGGAAAAGCCAGCGATGAAAGTGGGCAGAAACCTGGCATGTGTTCTCAGGGCGATCTCACCTGGCAAAAAGGCTACTAACATTGGTGCATGGATTTCCTCTCCTGCTGTTACTGAGACACTCACTCACTGGTTTCAGAGACCAGCAGTCCTTCCAAACAGGAAAGGTGCTGTAGGTGCTCAGGAGAGCAGCAGCTCTGACTGCTGGCGCATATGACTGCCAGCACAGGCTCACTGGGAGACCTGAGGCTCTGTTCCCACCAGTCACCAAATGTCCTTCCTGCCTCAGGAGGGGAACATCTTCTGTGAGAGCAGGACAGAGTCCCTCTGCAGACTCAGAATTACAGAAGGAAATGATGACCTAATCAGCAGAGGGAAGTCTATCATCTCCTAAGGTCATATGGTCCCAACATACAATGACACATAAGCCCTGCAGGTGAAGCACTGTAGTTCGTAAACTAAACTGCAATGAACAAGATTTTGCAAGCACATGGGTGCACACAAATGGCTAGTAACACAAGACAGAGAAAACAGATTGGTTTCGAAAATTCTTTTCACTTTACTATTTTCAAGAAAAATAATAAAGCTTAAAATATTAACGCTTAAAAGAAGACTAGATGTGAAGTAGTAGCCAAGCCTTTGCTAGTAAGTTATTTTTAAATATCTGAGTCAGAAATGTTTTTGAAAGGTTGATAAACATGATGTCCTGTACCATCCGATCCTTTTAAACTAAGCCTTTTCATAGGTTTGAGTCCATTGGATGAATGGAAAGAAAACCTTTAAGCTTCCAAAAAAAGTATTTGATGGTGTTCTTCGTTAACCTGAATGCAGTAAAGTATATGAATGATGCAAATTTATATCAAGCAAATTAATGCCAGGGCTCATAAAACTACATTGCAGCAGAAATATCTCACTAGTCAGGGAGCAGAGATGCTTTACAAATACTGACTCATAACTGTAGACTTACTTTTCCATTATGTAGTTCATTCTCTTCTGACTAACTAGGCTTTTGATTTGTGTAATGAATGCAAATAAAAATCACTGTACTTCAATTAGTCAGATGGTATTTTTAGGCAATTAGCATGTAAGCATTAGTATTACAAACATGATTAAGCAATGATTTAGCAAATGTTTTTACCCTGGCTGGCTTCTATACATCTCTTTCTAGATTTCCTTCATAATTCTTATTGGTATGCCCATAAAACCCCACAACTTCAGTTTCCAGCCTTTCTCTCTGTCTTATTATACAGCTTACCCTAGAAAATCTATACTTTGAGTGCAAAAGGAAATCATATTGTGAATGGGGAATGGAAAGAATAAAAGAAAGTCTTCATAAAGAGTCAGAGAGAAGGAGAAGCCGTAAGAAAAGTGGAGCTATTGGATGACACAGAAGTCCAAACTGAAGGGGACATATTTATTCTGAATGTATAGACAGGGAGGTCTACCAGCAACCCATAAGTACAGTAATTTACCTTAACCAAATACCTTAAAGGCGTATAATTATGCCCTCAAACTATCAATATTCTATAACATATAAGTCACAAGCTAGTAAATATACCTTTCAAAGCTTTTCAGTGTTGGACATAGATATTTCATTAAAATATGAAGCAATGCTTCTCAAATGATATATTATAAAGCTTTGGTTAATGCCAATATTATACCTTTGTTTAAAATACTTCTGTTTCCCTGGGAAATACAGAAATATTTTCAGAATATACCCATAAGCTCTTAAATAATATGTTAAATGATAACATTGTGTATATATATTTATAATCATAGTCTGACAAATGTTGACTGT
>NW_009649705.1:1319388-1352925 GCF_000708025.1 Charadrius vociferus
AATTTGGATGTAAAACTTCAGTTGAAGAACTGGCAAAATACCACAAACTGACTGTACTAAAAGTGATTTCCCACGGGATTTGTGCTCGGGAGGCACAGTTGCTGGCTGTCGGACATCCACTTATGGCAAATACAAGAACAAAGCCAGTACTATGAGCATTACATTCATTAAGCATAGTATACACTTAGTTAATAAATGGAAAGGTGTCACTTTTATAAGCACATTTTTATTAGTTTGGGAAACATGAGTGCTCAGTTCAGAAACATTGTTTTGAGATTTACACAGCTTTGCTGATCCATTTTTTTCCCTTAGAAAACCACAAGACATGTAGATCACAAGAAGTGAAGTGTATCAAAATGACAAAACTATGTATGACCTATGTGTTATTCAAGGATATGAAATATAACAGGAACAGAATAATATGCTAAATAATATTCTAAAGTGCTATAAATGATAAAAAAAAGTATGTTAGCATCAGACTGGAAAAATGTCGAAACTGTGATGCTAGTTTTTCACAAAGAGTGTTATTTGATAACTGGGGATAAAAGGGTATGTGTGCTGGCATGAAACTCTGGATAATATCAGAAGAAGCTACTTCCAGTACCTAACATGGAACCTGGGGAGAAGCCGGCTTTTAGGGAATTGCTAAAAATGGCTCTTTCTACAGCAGCTTGTTCCGTTAGTTGCTGTTATACATTTCCCACCTACATTTTGTGTCACAAGTTACGTGTCACAACATAGGCTTCTATAATTCTGTTTAAATTCCTTCTTTTGGAAAGAAAGGTACTTGGTTTCCATTAGAACTTTGCTGTGATCCAGTTAGAGGTAGCAGCTAAAGTCCATGGGAGCCCCAGGAGACCTGATTGAGGCACATTCTCATCATGCCAAATATACCCCAAAGCACAAGGGCTGTGGCCACTTTCATGGAAAACCATGGAAGAGATAAAGCTTTCAACCTTTTTATAACGTTCTAAATAATATATAAAATATATATTATAACACATATAATGTTATATTACATATAATACAATCCTATTGATTTTGCTATTCAGCAAGGAATTATGAAGCATCCGTTCAATTCCTTCCTCATCTTGAGGTGAATGAAACCTGTATCTGTTACCTGTATTTACCAGACTACAAAACAGCTTGGTGGGTGTAAAAAGATGGATTATGGCCATCCCTGCTTTGCATGACAGTCTTTGCACAACTGAATAATCAGTCAAGAAACAGAGCAAATAAAGAGCAGATAATCTAGTAGTTAGGACATTCATCTGGTTCTTCTTTCAGGATTCCTTTTTAAATCATAACTGCAAACCCCTGGTCTCCTCCTGTTCTTGGCTGAATGCCCTAAACGCAAGACTAACTTGTGTTTCCTCTTGCTTGCTCTCCCGTGGTCCTGTGAGCACACAGCAGAACAACTTCAGCTGAAGGAAACGAGACATGTCCCAACACATCGGCGCTTGCTGCCAAAGCAGCACTCCTGCACCTGGAAGATGTGTAGGCACTTGACTATACCAGGCAACAAGATTGCAGAGAGAAGTAGGAGTCCAGACATATTTCTGTTCTCACTAATTACAATTGGCTAATTTTAACCAGGTACCTCCTCAGTGGTGTTTGTCTGGGGAGGGTATTTCCTGGACACATCCAAATCTTCCTGTTGACTCTAACCATGCCATTGAGATGTTTGTCAGACACTTATTACATATGTGAGACCTTGTTTTTATGTCTCCACTACGTCTTGAAGTCTTACCAAATTTTATAAATGGAACCTAGATATCTTATGTAGAGAGAAGAACTCCAGGAAAAGAATTCAAAAGTAGGCAATGTTATTTTGAAACTAGGAATGATTCAATTTTGAAATGCAGATTTTGTTAATAGTTCTTCCTACCAGTTGGAAGTAAGTGCAAGCACATCTTTTTTTCTTTATGGGTGAGTCATGAATTCCATCTATTAGACTGAAAAGGACTCTACATGTTTCTTTCAAATCACAGGATGAAAAGACAGTTACTGACCACAGTATAATTGCATTGCTCTGTCTCCATTACTTAGCTATAAAAAGATATGTTCTAACACACTTATCTCTCTGTTTCCAGAAAAGCGGTCTATCTATCTTGAAAGTCGGCATTTGGACAGGAAAGCCAGCAGAATGTGTAATTCAGAAGGCCATTTGTGTCAGCTTTGTTTGCGATACTGCCCTAAATCTGAATGACAGAGAACGAATGCGGTCTCCGTTCAGATGATACAAGCTGAAAAGTTACGAGCATTAACAGCTTTCCAGTCAGCTCCTTGAAACATGCAACTACATTTGAAGTGGATGGGTTTTCTTGAAGCGGTTGCCCCTATATTTAATGCTGCATACCATGGCACTTTATATCACATTCAGCCAGCATATCACATTCACATGGCACAGCAGAACCACTGAAGGAAAAATACAGGTAAAATAGCAGAAGATTAATAGATGCTGAAAGTGTGGAGATAAGGCTTGAGGTGAGCAAATAGATTATATTACTTGACAATCACTACTTAATCTGGAAAGCAAGCATATTCAAATTTAAAATAGAAGAGTAATACTTAAGATCGCATTTTAAATTTTCATATTGAAGCACTTTTCAGTATATTTATACTTTTCAGAATATTTCACTGTACTTAAGTGTGGAATGAAACAGAATATTTATAAAGCATTACAAAATTGCCATTCATTGGTAAAGGTGTCTCAGGCCCTTCACAACAGAATGCATGAATTTTGTTGACACTGACGTTTAAAGTTACCCTTGAAAATAACCTTTTAGCAGTATGAGCCTTGTAAATTGCTCTTCTCTGTCTACATCTTAACTTAGCATCTGCACTGCAGACAAACGCATTTGCTTCTCGATCCTTCCCAGAAGCCCTCCATGGAATCATTGCCCTCTCTGCTTTCAGACTTGACATTGATTACAGGTGGTAAAGACAGCAAAAAAAAAGTATTTAAAGGAATGAGGCATTTTGAACTGCTCTGAGTAAGCTTCAGATCTTCAGAGCCAGCCAGGACATGAGCGAGCGGTGTATTCATTGCACAGCTTCATGCCCTGATATTCAGCATTTTTCTTAGGGTTAAGCTAACTCGGTTTCTATCAATCACAGCTGTTTAGCAGCTCTAGATTTACATCAGCTATTAATGTCAGTCACAAGTGTCAGTGTTGACGTGGCAATGTAGGTACTTCCTTGACATTATAATAATTATTAGCATAATTTCTGTAAATTCTGGAAGAACATGCATTTCCCACTATTTTAAGTTAACTGAGGACAGAACTGAATGGGTTTTTAACTATTACACTCAAGCTCTGTTAACACAAAGCAACGTCCTAGACTGAAACATGTGCTTATAGTTGACATGGAAAAATCATAAAAAGATAAGGCACGAGGTAAACTCATCCATGCAGGAGAACTTAACAAACACTTTGAATTAATCTCAATGTTTTCCTTCAAATGATATCCTATTTCAAAAACAGATGAAAAATTTATAAAAGTAATACTTGAAAGAGAGTAATTGTTTTTAAACAAAGTGCAGATAAGAACTTAAAATGTAACGTAGCATAATGGCTGTAGGATAAAACTATTAGCTCTAAGCCTATTAAAACATTATTAATTGATGATGCATTTGAAGCAAAGTAACAACCACAGAAAATAATTGATATCTATCCAATTAAAATTTGCTGAGAGCTTCTTGGCTTTGTAATTACAAAATTCGATGTCCTACTTTATCAAAATTGAGATAATCACAGGAAATGACAAATTTGCAACATAATGAATGCACTCCCTGCAAAACCAGACAATGTTCACTACAACGCAGAATCCTACATATTCTGTCTAAAACAGAACAAAGTCTGTCACATCCAAATTCAACCATAGTAGAAGAAACACATTTTGGAAGTGGAGATCAACATGTGAAAACTAATGTCTTGAGCTCATTCTGTCTTCAAATGCAAGTGCAAGGTATCTTACTGTAATTAAATCTTAAATATCCTGGAGAAAATTAAAAGAAGTATCTTAATTGTCTCCTTCTCATTTGCCATTCTCAATTTGAAAATTCCATCACCAAGATACAGACAGTGTTCTTGAAAGCTTTAATCATCTTCACTACTCTCTAATAGTTATCCCAATTGGAGAAGAAACACTAAGAAGAGAAATTATGACAGAAAGTAGCAGACTGTCAAGGTATGAAAGGACGTAAGTATAGTTGTTAAAGAGATCCTCTTTCATTTCAAATCTTTCTTTGAACTTGCTTATAAAATGAAACATAACATTCATGAACAGAACGTAAATTGAGTTTATTACCTCATCATAACCAATATATTCTAAACTAATTTTGGATACTCCACATTACATAGAATAATACACGAAGAAATGCTAGCCCAGAGTTAAGTACCTCTGAAACATACAAGGTATTTTATAATGATTTTCTCACCCCAAACTTCTTTTTAGTTATACAGAGCTTTGCACATTTCCAAATTTTCCTTACTAGTCTGTTTCATCAGATTGATAAAGATTTCTAAAAATCTTGACTAAGAATGGGTCGATGACCTATTGGAGACAAGCAACTTCTATCGTAGAAAAAGCCATAGTTAAATGTTTCAAAATTGAAAACTAAGTTTACAGAAAAACTTTCCACAGTATTTTAAGTGGCTTTAAATATTAACCATCAGCAATAAATCATTCATCATATATTTCAAAATTGCAGAGCAATGTGTACTTTTCCTTCAAAACAATAATATGCCACATAAAATAAAAAAAAAACAAGTTATAGTAGTTCTGCAAATGCCAAGGAAAATCCCTGTTCAGTAAAATGTTAATAGCTACAGCAAATAACATTTATTTATGGTCTTATGTATAAATTCTTACCTAAGCTGTTTAAAGGCTTCTGCCTTCACAAGTGGTGTTTCTACAGAGTGTTCAAAAAGCGCTCCTTCAGGCCCTGAAAAAAAAGAACACTACCCTATTGCAAAAGTACAAATGTAAAAGAAATAGCGTCAGTGATTTATACGCCTACTTTGATACCAGAAATTAAGATACAAAACCAGATATGAACAAATAATGAGCCAACTAAGATATAGACACAGTCCTACTATTACAGTATTGATTGGAACAAAACAACACACAGGTAATGTAAAAGTACAAGTGTAAATTCTTAAAATGAAATCTAAAAAGCCTGAAGACAGAGAAATTTTGAACTACTTGAGACAACAAAAAAAGTAAATAGGTTTTTTACAATCTAACTTCCATAATAGTTCACAGAGATGGTTAAGATCCCACAAAACCTTTGCAAATATTACAGACTTAAATAATCATATTTATTTTAGACTATTCTATACATAGCACAAATTCTGGCATGTAGCTTCATCACAGATTTCCCCCTATTTTTAGGCAGACTTGCTGAATATAAAATGGTATTTATGCACGTAAAATGGTAATGACTATGGGATCAGATAGTTTACCTCTTGAAATAAGAGTAGTTTCATCCCAACGGGGAAGAAACGGCGATTCCCTCTGTGTGGTGTACTTGTGTAGGTGAGGCAAAGCAAATCATCAGTACGAAAGGATTATTTGCGTTGTGCTGCTGCAGGCAAATACATCTTAAAGCCCGGACATCCAGAACTCAGCTGAAGTTCATGGCTGCAGATTCTTAAACTGTTTGTAAGATGCTTCCTGTAAAAGGGCTACTATGTAGCCTCATCACCTTAATATCAGTACCTACCTGAAAATCAGAGTCCATGGCTTTGTTGTGACAAGTCATTATTCTGATTTTTCTTTGTAGCCCACCTACTTCTAACCTTGCTCTCCCTTCTTTGCATCCTGTGTTTTCACTCTTGCAATGTGCTCTTTCCATGCAGTTCTAAGTTAATTTGCGCAAGAAATGCTATGATAATAAAGTCATTTTCAAGGCTGGAATTCATAGCACAGAGTGCAGCATGCAGTGGATGCTGGTCCTCCTCTGAGAATTTATAGTGTGAAACAGAAGCAAGACTGACTGTTTAGAGGATAAATCCAAATAAGGACTTACATGAATTTTAGGCCCTGCACATTTAACTTATTTAGGAATTCAGGTTGCCTATAACAGCACAACAGTCAATTTTCAACCTAGGTCCCAGCTGCTGAGGTTCGAGAGAGCAATTCAGATTGTAAAAAAAAAATCATGGTCAGGCAGTTAATGAAGTACCTAAACACTGCATGTTTACATTGCCAGTTTCCACACAATAACACCCTCCAGGTCCCCTTCAAACTTAGCTGCTGGCAGAAAAGAACGAGGTAGCAGTATCTAAGCCTTGCAGAATAACATGGTGATTAGAGTACTGGCTAGATGGCAGGAAACTTGGTTTGCAAGCCCAATTTACAATCAGTGTGAATATTGACTTGATAAATGCATTGACTGTACTGAACCAGGCAGCAGCCCAGGTAAATTCTTGGTGTAACATTTCTCCCTCCTTCAGAGCCTCCTTGTTCAGTGTGTGCGGAGCCACTTTACAGAGGGGCCTCATCCCTCTGCAGACAGGCCTCATGTAAGCGGCCTACTCTGCATCTTTCCATTTTCAGCACTAAAGGTATGCCCTACCAAAAGAACTCATGCAAAAACTGCAAGCTCCAAACTGTCCCCACAATAGGCAGGCACCCAACCTCACCAGGAGCCTCCCTGTTGGACCTGAGACTTCTCCAAGCATCTCCAGTTCTGTTCTCCTTAGGACTACAGTCATTGCAGTATCACCAGCTCAGTAAGCAGCTCCTTCCTAAGCTTCACCGTGACCAGGCAACTAGCTGAGGTAGTACATAAGCCCCTCAGCTTGAGCCATCTCCTTGAGATGGCTCAAAAAAGCAGCTCAACACCACCACCACCAGCTGCAGCAAGGGTGGAGTCCCTCACCTTCTGTTCATTTGCTTTGTGAAGGTACTCATCCAGAACTGGGGAGGCCTTAGGTTGAGTGATCTCCAGTTTAAAGGCTTCATGTATCTAAGCCCTTTTTGGGTAAATATATAGCAAGGCGATGTATTTTAATAGCTAGGATATTACTCAACATGGCTTTTCTGGCTGCTCTTTTAATTAAAACAGAATGCAGTTACCCTCAGGAAAGAATTCTGGGCTGTGGAAAGCCCTAAGTCAGGGCCTTGGAATTCATAGAGAGAAACAAACTCCTGAGAGCCCTCTTGAGCTGCAGGCTGGTGAATATGCACGCATGCATATGCATGCTTATTTAAATATTATCATAATTAACATATTAAATGCAAATATACATGCAAACAAAAGAAAACTGGGTTTTTTTTCTGTATTCTGTCTGGAAGACCTGATGAGATTGGGATGAAAAAGTGGAAGTACATGTAGACTCAGGCAGAGGGAAGGAAAGACAAGGGGAAGTGGATGATTAGAAAGTGGTGTAGAAGGTATAGATGTAGTATTACATGTTATTAGACATAATGGGAAAAGGATAATAAAAATTAGCGGGAGCAACAATAGAGAACATGGTAAAAGGAAAACAAACGAAATCAAGAGATACCATTAAAAATTAACACATTGCTGAGCCAACTGATACGCAGACTGTCACTTCATGAGGGCTGGGGGAAAAGTTCTCCGGATATCCTAAGAAAGCATGAAACGTGAATTCCTTAGAATGAAATCTCCTTAGCTTGGATGGAAGAGAAGTGCACAAAATACAAGAATTACCATACTGAATCACTTCACCCCTTCAAGGAAGCATGGATTCTAAGCTTCTGTTTAAATTTGGTTTAGCTGTTGATATCCTCATCATTAATTTAAATAGTCTTTCTGGAATCTGCTAACTGGCATGAATATAATACTGGAAAATAAAGAATTCATTAATTCAGACAGGACTTTAACCCTTCTTCATTAGCATTAAGATTATTTTGCAAGATAAAACTTAATGGCTGGCCAGACATAGCTAATCATTCTCCTGTTCTTGCATTTGTGCTGGTGGGTGTTACAAGGTGGCAACCTTACACATTGGAGATGAAAAAAACCCAAACCCTAAGGAATTAAATGTTTGTCAGAAAATGCTGATTTGGTACAATGAGGATCTTTTGCAGGGATATGCTGATCTGTCAAAACTTCTGACTTGGTTTACTTGCCAGCTAGAGATGGCAATGAATTCCAAGTTTTTCTTTTGAGCAGAGACTGCCTCAAATGTGATTCTTCTGACACTGTGGTCCTTTGGGAACATATCAGGATGCCTCACTGCCCTTCATTCCACTATCTCGTACCTGACAATTCTTAGCACAGCAAGCATTTCACTGTTTTCCTCGCTCAGATGAGTTGTAATTTCAGTGAAATATATACTGTCACTATACTACCTGTGCGAACAAAAGCCTTATCTTGTCAGTAACTTTGAATGAACTCCAAATATATGATTTATCAGGGGAGATAGCTTGATCTTAATGTCTTCCAATTGTAGTTCTGGGAATTCTTTAGGTTTGTCTACATTAGGAGGTAATGTGGCCTGAAAAGGCTGGATTTATAGAGTGATACACTTGGTGCTAAAGATCTGCTGCTCATACCGTACAGATTTAGAGGATTTTACTTTGGACTAACTATAGTCTCATCCTGTGGTCTTAAAACACATTTGCTATTTTGATGAAGTAAATGCATTCTTGGAGCCTATTTCTCAGTTCGGTTTCACCCACAAGGAACCCACTGTATTCACTCCCCAACTCCTCCACGATATAAATCAGTGGGATGTGAGACCTGTCAGAACCATCAGATCTGCAGCAAAAGTGCAGTCCTGACTGAACACAATGCTGTTGTGGATGCATATTTTGGCTTGATGACCTTGGAAGGCATTTTTGAATTTCCTTTCTTTTCCCCTTCCTTTTTCTTAGTGATGCATTGCATCTACTATACCAACATACATTCTGTGGTGCGCTCTTCCACTTGGGTATCGTTTGGAATCCATTTCCTTTTCCATTAGACAGTTATTAAATTTTTTCAGCCATTTTCAGTACCAGCTTAGTTGTACCATGTCATAGGATGAGGTATAATGAAGATACAAGGGAATTCCTATTCTTAGATAACCTGCATAGCTTCTTACAATACCAATTGTATGAAAGTGCATAGTTTGAAATTTCATTTCTTGCTACATGGCTGCACATCCTTACATATGATGACCACAGCGGTAGCACTTGACTTTGTGCCAGTTTCTTGATATCTAAATAATAGCGTCACGTAGAGAGGATCTTGGTGCAGTTTCTGGATATCAGATCCATTTCCATCTTGTTTTAAGGTCTGAAGGAAAAGCTGAGCGTTTGATAACACTGCTGTTCTGGAAAGACGTATCAATTATCACCTGGCTCCTTCCAGCTGTCTGAAGAAGGCCTCCTCTGCTTCTTCCTGATCAGGTGGTCTGGGGTACACACTCCTCATCCATCCCAAGGCTGAGCACCAGCCGTTCCCGCTGCTCTCACATATCAGGGGCAACTCCTCCCTTGCCTTTCCAGCCTGTTCTTGAAGAGCCTCTATTCTAGTGAAGCATTTTGAGTGGCACATTTGTAAAGCACCTTAACTGTTTGCAAGTTACAGTGCATCATTACTGTAGATACAGTCCTCAGATTGAAAGCACAGAAACAGCCAGTGCATGCTGGAGCAGCTCCATGGAACCCAATGGTTATTCCATTGTTTTACTGCTATTAAAAATCTAGTTTTACGATTGCATTTTTATAGATTTTTCCTGCTATGTCCATGTGGATTTTTTTTTTTTTTAATTTAGTCCACTTGCTGTAAACTACATAGTTTCAATTATTAGAAAAAATAGGGAAGGAAATCATCACTTCCATCAATATTTTGCAAAAGTGACATTAATGGCTATTCACAGAATTATGAAAAGGCATATCTAGCTATCAGAGAACTAAAAGGTAAGTGGAGCCTAGCAGTTTAAGTACGTGAACACAGGGTATTATCCACTGCCACTGGCAAAATAATAAAATAATGGCTTCAAAAGAAAAAGATGTGTCTCTCAAACTCAGCTGGTGAGTTTTGTCTCCACGTTAGACATCACCCACGTGGGCAGACTCTGAAAAGCTCTACTCTGTGCTCTGCCTCATTTGCATATAATTCCTCTGTCGTCTTAGAAATCCATACAATCACTATTGCTCATCATTATAAATTTTTAGTTCCAAAACAGATTAAATGTGTAATTAAAGGTTGTAAGTATCTGTACCAGTGGCTTCAGGGTAAAACATGAGCAATTCAGTTGCGCTCTTTCTCACATACTCACTCTCACTCAGGTGAAAGTCAAGAAACTGAGGTAGCAGAATATGAAAGGCAAGCACAAAATACTAAGGTCCTCTAGCAGATTAATTAAACACCATCTTCTGTACTTCTTGCACCTTTTTTGTATGCCATATAGCACTGACTATGACATTATTAAATACACTTATATCTTTGAATTGAAAATGAGACGACAAGCTTGGCTGATAAACATGATAGTATGGGTGTAATAAAATTCCATAGGCATTTACTTCGACATCACATCACATTTTGATTAAGAGATTAGAGCAACACAAATAAGCCTGGAATGCATTAAATGGATTAAAATTGACTGATAGGTCTTAAAACACAGGTCTGCAAACAGAGAACTATGAGTGAGGGGATGTGTTACTAGTGGAGTCAAATGCGATGTAACATTTTATCGTGGACTTGGAAGAAAAAAGGTAATTACTAATGATTTCAGATGACACAGATAGTGGGGAAGGGGTGATAGGAATGAAAAGGGCAAGTCACTAATAAAGAGATACCTCAATTATTTTGCAAATATGAATTTATGAGGTCAGCCAGGTTTAGGCTTACCTCTCTATGCATGAGCTCCCTTCTCAATTATTTAAGCTCAAACTAACTTGTCTAGTAATATTTTCTGATACTGATTGCTTTGCTTTGACAACATTCCTAAACTTTATTACTCAGATATCTTCTTCTCTTCTAACTAAAGTTCAGAATGCTCTACTGAGTCTTGAGGTCACTTAAAGTCATCCTCAAAACCAGATCTGCAGCCTGCTCACGAGTGGGCTGACAGGCTGCTGGAGGCACCTCACAGCACACGTGGGATGCCACGTGCCAAAGATGCCCTCACAATGTCTTGCTCTATGGGATGTGCAGAGCTGCAAGGCACAAGGAAGGAAGAGGTCATGGCAGTGGAGAGAACTCTTCTAGAAGTCTCACGGGCTTTCCTAATTTCACTCTTGAGACCTGCTCATATACAGCCTTTTGTATTTCTCCTACAACACCTTTAAGGCATAAGTTCACATTTGGTGATATAAAAACTAATAATGTTTGCATTTCAGATGTAGGTTGATAAGATGGTAGAATAAATTATATGACCTACTTGTCTATACAAGGGATGTGATCTGATAAATCAGACACCTCTTCTCGTCCAACTTTTAGATTCCTATCAAGGTTCGGACTTTTTGTGTTAAAGATGACCAGACAGACACAGACCGATGTCAGCAACAGAAGCCTGGTAAAATCAACTGAAAGAGGGGAGCAAACATCTATACAAAGAGAGATTTGTGAGGCCTGAGTGCAATCATGGATGCTGAAACCTTGTTTGAAATAAAACATATCCTCGGTTTTAGGGATCTGCTCTGGTCTCTTCGTCCAGGATGACAGGTCTCTTGGTCTGGAATAGCATGTCTCTTGGTCTACGCACCACTTTGGCTCAGAAACAAGGCAGAGATAGCAGAGAGAGACCAAACTCTCCAGAAAAGCCCAAGTGTATTGCTATTGGAGTCAGCACTAAAGCCCAGGAACTACAGCATTTTAATTAAAAATAACATTTCCAAATGCCTTTATAAAACAGCACTGTCACTGGAGCATTCCCTCCTCACCGGAGGAGACAGATGCCCATGCTCAGCAGTGAACAACTCTAGGGATCTCACCCTCTGCTTCTCTTTTTGAAGGTGAACCACGAAAGAGGAAGAAACAAGGGAGCACATAGCCAGAGGCGGACCTTCACTTTGCTGGCAGACATTGCTCGCTGCCAGCTGCCCCCTCACGCCGGGCACCTAACACATCCTACGGCATTACGGAGCGCTGCCCTGGCAGGTGGGACTGCAGTAGGTGAGACATCTCCTAGGCCAAGGAGGGAATTCAGCCTAGACCTCCCGCTTCCTAAAACGGGCACCCTGCTCTGAAAGACAGCTCAGTGGTGGCCGAGATAGTATCGCTTGCACAGAAACAGGGGCTAATGGAAGAACGCCAACTGGAAACATTACTGTTAATGGTAGCATGGTGGGGGTGGTGGTGTAAGAGGGAATGACAAGGCTTATTCACGTACTCTAGAGCTGTCACCTCTCAACAAGCAACCTTGCCTTCCTGTGAGAAAAATTTCTTCATCAAACAGCATTAAGTTTGAACAATATGACACTAAAAAAAAATAAAAATCTCCAGACAAATTTTTTTGGAAAACGGCCCTGAATTGATTTCTTGTCTTCATTACCTACTTTTAAACTGTAAATAAATAACATTAATTACGATATGAATATTACTACATTTACTCTTCTACATAATACTGCTTACAAATATAACATAATTTAATCCTAAAATGCGCAAGATCAAGATTTTAATTTTCTTAATGAGAGGACTGAAGTCAGCAAGTTTCATTAACACACCCCCCCCGCTATCAAGCGAGGACTATCTGCCTCTTCAAAGTCTAACAGAGTGTTTATTCATATCCTCAAATTGTTTCCTACTTGACTTACCTTCTGAGCAGAAGTGTTTAAATTAAACACACATCTTCACATTGCACTTCAGCATTAGGTACTCAAACTGAAAAAACCTTCCCATGGAACAGAGCACTAGAAAACCACCGACAATACTCAGCAAATACTTTAAGAGATTATGAAAGACAAGCAAGCAGGAGGACAAGTAGTAAACTGGAGAAAGAGTGATATAATATGCTTCTCCCTAAAGGTACTGATCCCCTCTGTCTTGCCAGCTTTTCTTCAAGAAGAGTGGAGGGTAAGCAACTGCCTTCTATTAATTTCTTATCTATTAATCACCAAAATATTACCCGAAACAACAGTCATGATCTATAAATTATTATTTCTACTTGGTAAAAAGGGGTTTTTTTTGTGCAGTAGTTGATAATTTTATAAATGGTGAATGTTAACTATTTTTCTTTTGTATATGATATTATTTACTTGAGCCTATTTTCTCTCTTCTATGGACAGCCTTCTAGTTGGCAAGTTTGCAGAGTAGGCAAGGGAGTGGACAAACAGGACTCCTATGGCCATGGACTCTAGTCATTTGTGCAGAACTTTGTTTCCAGACAGTGCTGTGACTTCACTCCTTCTTCCATGGCAATATTGTTAGTTATAAAGCAATCGGCTCTTTGCCAGTCAATACATAGTTACAAGGTGGGTTTGACTGTCACCATTGCCAACTGAATGTATAAAACTCTACCAGAAGAAAATGCTGATGTTCAATACCTCTGTAGCATCATAATAAATGTCTGCAAAAGATGCAGGTCATTACTGAAATAATTATTAGAGAGGATGTAACTGGAGTACATGGTCCTTCAGGTAGCATTAATTGTCATGAAGGGTTAAGTTGAACTTCAGTTTCATACAATTAAATTTAAGTTTCATACAATTAAATTTAATTTGCTTGGGCAAATCCCATGGGAAAGGGCTCTAGAGGGTAAGGGGGCTCTAGAGAGCTGGCTGCTATTTAAGCATCACCTCCTCCAAGCTCAGGATCAGTGCATCCCAAAGAGAAAGAAATCGGGCAAGGGGAGAAGGAGACCTGCATGGCTGAGCAGGGACCTTCTGAAAAGGCTCAGGTGGAAGAAGGGAGTTTACAATAGGTGGAAGAAGGGGCTGACTGCTTGGGAGGAATACAAGAATGCTGTCAGGGTATGCAGGGAGGAAACAAGGAAAGCCAAGGCAGCCTTGGAATTGAACCTGGCGAGGGATGTCACAGGAAGGGTTTCTTTAAGTATATAGGAGACAAAAGGAAAACTAGGGACAATGTGGGCCCGTTGTTGAATGAGACAGGTGCTGTGGTGACGGATGATGCAGAGAAGGCGGAGTTGCTAAATGCCTTCTTTGCTTCTGTCTTCACTGTTCGGGCCAGTCCTTGTGAGACCCCGACTTTGCAGGTAACAGAGAAAGTCTGGGGGAAACAAGACTATCCCTTGGTTGACAAGGAGCACGTTAAAGATCAGTTAGATAAATTGGATATACATAAATCCATGGGGCCTGATGGGATGCACCCTCGGGTGCTGAGGGAGCTGGGGGAAGTCATTGCTGGGCCTCTCTCCATTATCTTTGAAAGGTCCTGGAGGACAGGTGAGGTGCCTGAGGACTGGAGGATAGCCAATGTCACTCCAGTCTTCAAAAAGGGCAGGAAGGATGACCCGGGAAACTACAGGCCGGTCAGCCTCACCTCCATCCCTGGGAAGATGATGGAGCAGCTTGTTCTGGGAGTCATCTCAAAGCACCTGGATGAAAAGAAGATTATCAGAAGTAGTCAACATGGATTCACCAAGGGGAAGTCATGTCTGACTAATCTGATAGCCTTCTATGACAAAGTAACTAGATGGGTGGATGAGGGGAGGGCAGTGGATGTTGTCTACCTTGACTTTGGCAAGGCTTTCGACACTGTCTCCCACATCATCCTCACAGGAAAGCTTAGGAAGTGTGGCTTAGATGAATGGACAGTGAGGTGGATTGAGAACTGGCTTACAGATAGAGCTCAGAGGGTTGTGGTTAGTGGCGCAGAGTCTAGTTGGAGGTTAGTAACAAGTGGTGTCCCTCAGGGGTCAGTACTGGGCCCAGTTTTGTTCAACATATTCATCAATGATCTGGATGAAGGGATAGAGTGTACCATCAGCAAGTTTGCTGATGACACAAAACTGGGAGGAGTGGCTGACACGCCAGAAGGCTGTGCTGCCTTACAGCGTGACCTCGCCAGGCTGGAGAGTTGGGCAGAAAGAAACCTTATGAAGTTCAACAAGGGTAAGTGTAGGGTACTGCACCTGGGGAGGAATAACCCCATGCACCAGTACAGGTTGGGGGCTGACCTCCTGGAGAGCAGCTCTGTGGAGAGGGACCTGGGAGTCCTGGTGGACAACAGGATGACCATGAGCCAGCAATGTGCCCTGGCGGCCAAGAAGGCGAATGGCATCCTGGGGTGCATCAAGAAGAGTGTGGCCAGCAGGTCGAGGGAGGTCATCCTCCCCCTCTACTCTGCCCTGGTGAGGCCGCATCTGGAGTACTGCGTCCAGTTCTGAGCTCCCCAGTTCAAGAACGACAGGGATCTGCTGGAGAGGGTCCAGCAAAGGGCAACAAAGATGATTAGGGGACTGGAGCACCTTTCTTATGAGGAAAGGCTGAGGGACTTGGGTCTCTTTAGTCTAGAGAAAAGAAGATTGAGGGGGGATCTTATTAATACATACAAATACTTAATGGGAGGATGCCAGGGGGATGGGAGTAGTCTTTTTTCAGTGGTGCCCAGTGATAGGACGAGGGGTAATGGGCATAAACTTGAACATAGGAAGTTCCATCTTAACATGAGAAGGAACTTCTTTACTTTGAGGGTAGTGGAGCACTGGAACAGGCTGCCCAGAGAGGTGGTGGAGTCTCCCACTCTGGAGACATTCAAAATCCGCCTGGACGCTGTCCTGTGCAACGTGCTGTAGGTGACCCTGCTCTGGCAGGGGGGTTGGACTAGATGATCTCCAGAGGTCCCTTCCAACCCTAACCATTCTGTGATTCTGTGATTCTGTAAGTGTCTGTGATGTACGTGTCACAGATGAGTTAGGAGCAGAACTTCGTTGCCCAATCATATGTCCCTACTATCATCTATAATACCCTAGTACATCCTGCTTGGCCTCCAGCTGCCATGATCAAAGAAGTGTCTCCTGTAGGTACAGTGATACCATGTGGTCTATGATGTAGGTGTCACAGATGAGCTAGAAGCAGAACTTCGTTGCCTAATCATATGTCCCTACTATCATCTAAAATACCCTAGTACATCCTGCCTGGCCTCCAGCTGCCACGATCAAAGAAGCATCTCCTGTAGGTACAGTGATACCATGTGGTGTCTCATATTCCCTAAGGTGTTTCAAACACTGCTGGATGCTTATGTTTAAGTGTGTGAACTCAGCCACTATATTCAAGGGAGCTGAGCGAGCCATTGAGCTCATCCCAAAGGAGATAATCGCATTTGGTCAGCCATGACTAGGTGTCTTCAAGGTGAAATGAATCATGCTGTAGGCTGCATTGACTGTGTTGACAAGGGGTTCAACTCAGTTGTCTGAACATGGGCATCTAGACCAATCTGCGACCCTGTGGGGTATCTGAGATGCTTTGCTGATCACGGCTTTCCCCAGGCATTTGCTCTTCTTAGGAGAACAGAGAAAGGGTCTGCCTCAATTTTATTCTACCACATGGGCCAAAAAATGCCTGAACTGCAATAGTATGAGGTCAAACATACCAAATTGTTGAAAAATGACAATTCCTGAGGTGTTGGGTTGGATTAGCTTGTTCTTAGACTTTTTCATTTTTCCTGAAATACCATAAATCACAGATGTTTGCACTTTGTCATATTATATTTTGGTTGAAAACTGTCAGGTTTCTTACAAATTGTTACTGAACTTTTCATAATTCACATAAGAAGAAGTAAAATCAAATAGTTCACTATATTGTACATAAAAAACTGCAAAATGTTCTTTGTGTATTTTAAGCCTAAGATAGTCTCTTTCTTATGGTATGAACTTTTCAAAATTTATTTCACATTGATCTTCTTCTCTATCTAAAATGTTTAAAAAATTATCTCCGTATGCAAAGTATTACTAATTTATCCTTCATGCTAATAGTATCATTTAAATCACAACTTTAATAAATTAATTTTAAGCAAAGTAGGCATGAATCTCCTCTCACTTATATAATTTTCCACTGAACTAACCGCACTGACTTTAATGGATTTGCTTTTGAATTGTACTCCAGTGTAAAAAAGAAACAGGCAATGAATCTTTCTACAATATCTGCTAAAGTAAACAATGATCCTTGCAGTGTAAAGATTAATATTGGACAAGTCAGAATACATGTTTTAGCATAACAATTTCAACTCGTGTATGAATGATTTTTACTTACTTTGAGCAGAGATAGACCTTTTCCAAATCAGTTAACAATTATGCAGTTTTTCATATCTTTGTTAAACATGCTTTTCTATTAAAGTTTAGCATCCCTTGGGCAAACAATAATTATTTGATATGGCTTCCTTCTTAAACAAAGTTGTAATTTCAATTAGGTTAAAAAGTAAAAAAACTTAAGATAAAACCCTCAGGCGTAAACAAATTTTATTAACACATTTATTACAACTTAACTTTGTCTTTGAGACACTAATTGTATAGTTACTACTACATTTGTAGTTTTGCACAGTGAAAAAATATTAATATATCCATTCAAATTAAGACCTCAAGATTTCAGAGGACCAATAATTATCAAAAGTTAAACATGATAGTTGCTGTATTGGGTTTGCGTGTCAAGGTTTTGGTAGCAGGCGGGGCTACAGGGTTCTGAGAGGAGAGAAGACGCCAGAAGCTTCTGAGAGAAGACGCCAGAAGCTTCTCCCGTGTCCAAGAGAGCCAATGCCAGCTGGCTCCAAGACGGACCCACCACTGGCCAAGGCTGAGCTTATCAGTGATGGTGGTAGCGCCTCTGGGATAACAGAGTTAAGGGGGGGGAAAAACCCAGGCAACTGCAGCCAAAGAGAGGAGTGAGAATATGTGAGAGAAACAACTAGGCAGACACCAATGTCAGTGAAGAAGGAGGGGGAGGAGGTGCTCCAGGTGTCACAGCCATTCCCCTGTAGCCCATGGTGAAGACCATGGTGAGGCAGGCTGTTCCCCGCAGCCCATGGAGGTCCACGGTAGAGCAGATATCCACCTGCAGCCCGTGGAGGAAACCACATTGGAGCAGGTGGATGTGCCCAAAGGAGGCTGTGACCCTGTGGAGAGCCTGTGCTGGAGCAGGCTCCTGGCAGGACCTGTGGATCTGTGGAGAGAGAGGAGCCCATGCTGGAGCAGTTTTGCTCTCAGGACTTGTGACCCCATGGGGGACCCACACCGGAACAGTCTGTTCCTGAAGGACTGAACCCCATGGAAGGGACCCATGCTGGAGCAGTTCATGAAGATCTGCAGCCTTGGGGAAGGACCCATGCTGGAGGAAGGAGCGGCAGAGACAATGTGTGATGAACTGACCACAACCCCCATTCCCCGTCTCCCTGCACCAGTCAGGGAAAGGAGGTAGAGAAATTATGAGTGAAGTTGAGCCTGTGAAGAAGGGAGGGGTGGGGGGAAGGTGTTTTAAGTTTTTATTTCTCATTATCCTACTCTGATTTTGACTGGTAATAAATTAAACTAATTTCCCCAAGCTGAGACTATTTTGCCCATGACGGTAATTGCTGAGTGATCTCCCTGTCCTTATCTCCATGCACAAGCCTTTCATTATATTTTCCCTCCCCTGCCCAGTTGAGCAGGGGAGCGACAGAGCAGCTTGATGGGCACCTGGCGTCCAGCCAGGGTCAACCCACCACAGTTGCAATCAGGTAAAAAAATATTAAAAATGTAATTGAAAACAAGTTATAGGATAATTTCAGTATTTCCTTTGATGGATTCTTCAGGTTAAAGAGAAATCACACCTTGATGTACCTGTTTTAATGCAGCCTTACACCTGGAAAATGAAGGTTGACTTTATCAGGTCATACGAAAGGAAATAGCTTTTCATGTGATAACTTTGACATCTTACTTTGTAAATGAGTACTTTCGTGAGTTGCAGAAATAGCCTAAGACAAACTTGTTTTTTGACAGATGACATTTTAAATATACTACAAATACCATCCTGTGACATATGTGCTACACACAGTGCAGAAATACTTTGAAAGATATGAAAATGAAAATATCAGAGTCTAAAAGGTTTCCACAAATAAAAACTCAATAGAACACAAACTGGAATATCTCAAATTTTTTCAGCCTCAGTTAACACTGCAAATGTTAAATAATTCAGAAAAAAATGCACCAGTCCAGTTCCAATCAGTAATGGCTTTAAAATAAAAATACGTGCATACAGCCACATATACATATTTATATATACATATTATTATTTTGCTGTTAAAAGTTCTTAATGGTTATTTATTGAAAAAGGTCAGGATATCTTCAGATTTCTATTTCCTAAAAAACAGAACTTGTGTTCACACACAATGACGTATTTAAAAATGCCGTTTTTATTGTGCTTTTCTTGTGGTTATTATTTGGGCATTTCTTAAAACTATTACAAACCTGTGACTCGAAGTTTATCTGTGCCAATTACCACCTCATTTTCATCCACTGTAAAAAGTGGCTTGCCGTCCTTTGAGTTGATCTGAAATTGCTGACCGTGGAATTCTACCATTTTAGGACCTGCAAAGTACAACAGAATAATGGAATAATTACATCAGCTTTCTTCAACTTTCTGTATAAATTGCTAATAATTTGAATTGTGGTCTTAATAATTTAGTGACTTGTTTAAGTACATTAAGGATCATGAAGCCCCCAGCTATTCTAAGGATAGTGGCCCTGTAAGTACTGAAATTGGATGAGTCTATTTACACGATCTAATTTGTTGTTCAAAACTGTGCCTGGAGTCATGCTTTCAAGTTGGGTTCCCAGGGAATTTAGGAAAACCCTCACAAATTGATCAAGGCAAACATTCGTGTTCTTGGTGTTGAAACTGCTAAGATTCTTTGATCAGTATGAGTCTATCATCTTTTTTTTTTTTTTTTTTTAAAGAATAGAAACTAATTATCAAAGTCTTTGCAGCAGCATCATCCCTTTTGATTAGGGAGGCTCGAATTCTTTAAAATTACAAACATCCTGTGTAAGGGCAGGACCCTCAGCTCTTCATAACAAATGCCAGTTTAGCTCCATATATCTAAAAAATGTTACTGATCAGGTTCTTAGAAGAGTTTCAAAAAGCTGCGAGAGTACTCGCAATTGGATCTGGTACTCCAAAAATTAAAGTAATAGTGTGTAAAGGAGTCTTTACGTATTGGCTTGGTAAGCTGATAGAAACCAAACCCTTAATATTCCCCTTTCTAACCACCTGATCAATTAAAAATTTGCATCACATAAGTTTGAATGTCTACTTCATAGAAATCATCTAAATCTACGTTCGGAATTAAAATTGCAGAGAATAGTCAAAGCAGTGAAGACTCCTTTTCTGCACATTTTAATAAAGGTAATTCACAGACCATCCACAGGACCGAGAGGCACTGAGCTGCTTCTTCCCCCGTAAGTCTTACCATGCCTACTCCCATACATGTTAAATATCTTCCAGGCAGTAATTCTTAAAGGAAATAGGAATTTTTGTTACATTAAAATGGCATTAAGTGACGGATGATTTATCCTGCTAAGAAATACATTCAGGTATTTTGTAAAATCTGCACGGTAGCTGATGCGAGAGATGCATACTATAGGGTCCTATACAAATTGATCATTGCTTCACTCAGCAGGTGCAAACTATAGCTTCTCATTGCTCACCAAGCATGGAAAGGGTTACGGAGGCCAGGAAATCCTAAACTCAGCCATAAAACCCAATACTGATTCTACTTGAGAATGATCAGGAGAGAGGGCTAAACTCCGCAGGACATTATACTCTGTCGGATATGTGCACCCAGGCACTGCCTCACCGATCTTAATTTGGCTCTTCTTTAAAGCTTCTCCAAAGCACATGCCTTTATTTCTGAGAAGTGTATTGCAAAAGTGAGCTCAGAAAATATCTTCGTTCAGTGAGGTGTTAAACAGCCTTTTTTTTTTTAAAGCAAAAGAAGCAGTTCTGGGTAAGTGAAGCAAGGATGGATTCCTACCAGTGCTTTCCTAGAAAATCTTGGTTAAGATGTTTTAGTGTTCTTATTTCTGCCCAGCAGCAGTAAAGATTTCTTTTCAGTGCTGTCAATATTTTAGTAGGTCTGGCATGCCGGAAGCAAATATTTTTATATACCCATAGAATATTTATTGACTAAAAGAATTAATAACTGAGTGAGGATCCTGAAGATTTACATTTTAGGTATATGTACTTTAAAGTAAAGTAGGTGCCCAAGAACTTCCACAGACTCAGTTCTAAGCCGTGAGGTTTTATAGCCGGGTAATCTTCAAAATAACATTTAGAAACTGCTGTAAGTGTATTTGTGCAAACAATATGCATCAATGCCTCTAAAAGACAACTCAGAAATATATACTGTTAATTTCTAGATCATTGCTAATTATTTACACATGATCACAGAAAAATACTTTAATATGCTGAAATACTGTATGTTTAGAGGGAATGCCATCTACTGCTTTCCCTGGTACACAGGCAGTGAGCTTGGTGGACACAGAAGCATTCATTGATTATAAAGCACTGGAAAAAACAATGGATTTAAAAGAACTGGAGAAGCGTGGCATGATTTGCACCAGGCCTAACATGATCTCATCTAGGAGTACACTTATCTTCTCAATTTGTTAATTTGCTGAATCTGTTTTACAAGCAATCTTGTCAAAGAAAGATTTTTCATGTTTCTCATAGTGAGGAAAAAAAAAAGAACTACCTCAAACAGCATGAATCGATTAATTTAATTTGTACATCTGCGTATTGACAGGTTTTTGTTAATTGGATTGTTATGGAATGTAGGTTATTTCACAGAGACATGACAAAAGAAAACAGCTATAAGATATAGGAGCTGCTTTAACTGGTTGAATTTAGGATTAATATATACACACTAAATACCATTTATATACCTTGGACCGAATTCTTTTTCTCTTACCTAACCAAAGTAGACAAACACATATTGTGCAGACTGACTTTCTCAGTTGTCCTCTCTAATGCAAATTTCAGGCCCAGTATACATACAGAATATACTGATACAACTGGAGATGCAATATATACCAGTTTAATTAAACCAGTCCATGTATGCGCTGACCCCATTCTGGGAGCGATCAGAACATGGCTGAGATTCAGCCTTTCCACTCCCAGCTAATTGTTTTTAACATCAGCCCACATAAGCCCATTCTTGGGCTCTCCTCTTTTCTTCCACTCAATATCTCATTATTCCAAGCAATGCAGAAAAGCTTTAACAGAAGAATTTGAGAGACTCCTACCCTAAAATAATTAGATAGGGGAAAACCAGAAAAAAAATCTCCTTAGATAGAAGAACAAGAGGTTTAACAGGATTTGTAGAGAAGTGCTCATCCTGGCTGAGCAGTAAGTGAATACATCTATACCAATAAATTAGAGAAAGTCAAGGCAGAGGAGACACAAGCACTGCCAACTTCTGTTAATCTGGCAGCATGCTCCTTGGCACCGTCTCAACGTGTGCCACACAGCGACCTCCCAGACAATGCCTGGTCAGGAGCTGCTCCCCACAGACAGATGGATGAAGCTCTCCAGCTCTGCAGGGAAGTGGGCTTATCTGTATAATGAGAGTTGTGCTGTGCCATCTGCCCCTGGGGCAGACTGTGGGTCCTGGCCTGGTTTGGTTGCCATTGTAGATGTAGTCTATTCCTACCTGCTAAATACTTTCCTACTTTAGATGTTTCTGGTCATGCACTGAGAGATGCATTAAGGTATTTAGGGATTTCTACTGTTTAAGAAAAGTTTGGTGCCTACTGCTATTAACTTTTTTCCTGAGCATCCTAAACATAGAATTTAAGCATGCAGAGGGGCAGGGGAGTTAGGCAGGATCTAAGATGGGTGCATTGTGAACTACAACCATCACACTTTAAAGCTAGCCATTAAATAAGAAAAAAATACTATAAGCACTGCGAGCACTCACTGTGCATTATATACTTCCCAAAGGAGTCTTAACTGGTGGCTCTTTGAAACTACAACT
Source organism: Charadrius vociferus (assembly GCF_000708025.1). Classification (NCBI taxonomy): domain Eukaryota; kingdom Metazoa; phylum Chordata; class Aves; order Charadriiformes; family Charadriidae; genus Charadrius; species Charadrius vociferus. The sequence continues at coordinate 1,342,265 of NW_009649705.1, forward strand.
CATGGCCTTGCCCATGCTGGGTTGGCATCCAGATTTCTCTCCTGTTTGATCCTGGTCCTTGCACACTTGAATAAATCTTTAACAAGAATCTTTAGGTCTGTAGTTTTCTCAATATGAATGCCCCAGTCAAATGGGACAAAGACTGTGCAATAGATAATCCTCATTATCAAAGAATGGTATGTATAATAAATGACGCATTTTAAATCTTTAGAGGTAATGCTAAGGTAAACCAAATTCAAGCATATGTTTTATTTATGCTAGAGATGAGACACCTCAGTATATGCAGAACAAATTTCAAAAAGTGAAAATAGGCTTTTAAAGAAATGGGAATAAATTTATGTAACCAAAAGTAGCCGTTGGTTTCTCTTAGTTGTATTTCACAATACACATGCACTAGCTACATTGCAATAACAGTAATTGTATTGTGATCCCAGTAAGATTCATTTTCAGCTCATAAACAGCAGCCAAATTCAGTATCTGAAACTTTATCTCCCAATTACTCAATTTATTTTGTCTACAATCCTAGTATTTAACTACATGTAAGTCAACTAATACTATATAATCATACTTGTTGATAAAATCCTACAGTTAAAAATGTAACATGACTAATTGCACTGTTTTCCCATTGCTACCCGAAGGATCACAGGAATTCCCAGGTTGATTGGTTATCCTTGCTAATCAGGCTGAACAATAATTGCTTGTTGTTTCTTTACACCTCCTCCTTTAACACGTGCAGTTCTGACATTGACCTTGTATGTGATCATCACATCACATACCTCTTGACACTGAGGATGACAGTTTAAATGATGAAAAATTATTCCAAAACCAATTGACCTATTGCCTGAAAAGGAGCACACTGCTAAGCACCCTTCCTTTTTGCTTCTCCACCTCACTGTTGACTCCCCTAGGTGGTTTTCCAGTGAAAAGTCTTTTGTTTTGTGAGTCCATTTCAGTGGAAAAGGATTTCAATTAATTCTCTTCTGCTGCTACCCAACCTTTGTTTTCCAGGCCAATACAAATGTAGAAGGACGAGAAGGCAAAGAATAGGGCCTGCGACAAAATACATATCCACAAAGACTTAACGTCAATGAAGTGGGTAACATAAGCAAACTCTTCAAATCCAGTTAGTTCTGTCAAGTATTAAGCACTTTTAGTGTGTCTTTAGATCTTTCAGAAGAAAAGGCTTTCCAACACAGAAGTTATTTGATTTCAGATCTTTTCTTTTCTTAGTCTCGTCTGCTATCCATAATTTTTGATAACCTATGGCTGTCACCCACTCTGTATGCTTCATTCTTCTCCTACCACCTAGTATTATTGAAGTGTTGAATATAAGCCAAAATCTTGAGTGCTCTGGGGTATTGCTATGCAATTTCATTTTTTAGTTAATTTTTATTATATTAGAGCACCTTACTTAAAATAAGATCTCATTAAAAGTGTATTAAAAATGTAATACTCCTACAGATTCAGTTCTAGTTCCATAAGTAATACAATACCAATAAATGTAAAGCCATTACTCTCAGAAACATAAAATTAGTCACATTTTCATACGGAATAGTATGAAAGTATTTGCCAGTCTTTTATTAGAACAAATGCATTATTACAGAGAATGTGCAGCGTACTGCATATATATATTTTATGTCCATATCCTATACCTCTCAACACCTTTAAAAAATCTCCAAAATATTAATAGCACACTTGCTTCTCCTGTCTCCTATTTTTTCTCTCAGTTGTCCTTTTATATAATGGATGCAACAATTATGCCCTCTCAGACAAAAGTAAGGTTGCCTTACTGTCAGCACTTCTTATGCTTTGCTGTTCTCGAAGGTTGAACACAAATCTAGAGATCTTTGAAAAAATGGTTCTAAATTATCATTGCAGACACTGATCATGCAGACACTGGCAACTCAACCCAGTATTAGGTATTTAGGTGCTAGTACTTTCCCCTCTCAGAGTGATTTAGGTAACTAAATGTCTTTATCCTCCAGGCATTCTTCTTATAAAACACGCTATTTAAATATAAAAACAAACAAACAAACAAAACCCCATTAAATACTTAATTGTAAAATGGATTATTGCATGTAGAAGCCATGGCAGGAATCGGAGATCATGTTTCTCACACAGTGACTTGACCAAAAGGCTATGGTGTCACTTCTTCTCTCAGGCCTAGTGAATCCAGAATTTGTTACATGATGAATAACTTGAATAGGAAAGGGTGAAACACACAGTCCTCAGACAGGTAAGGTGAAAAGGAAAGTACTAAAGGAGATTAGGCATGATAATTTGAAACCCTGTATGCAGAGAGGACAGCTGATCTGAGTCCCTCATCCTTAACCACTCTATTTTCTGTATAGTGGATAATTCTTCTTAGTCTGATTTTTTTTTTTTATTATTATTTTAAAGAAAGCCATGAGTGTATTTTCATAAGGGCAACTCCAGCACTGTGTTTCGGGAGTATTCTATGCATGCTTACTGGATCTGGGCAGAGGACAATGTGAGAGGACTGATTAAACACATGGGGCATGATGCAGTTGCCTAAGCATAGCTGTCTAGTGCTATTACATGTACCTCGTTGTTTCCTGCCTGGCCTTCAGCTTATCTTAGATGCTCTAAAGCATCTAAGACTTCTACATATTGGGCTAGAAGGTATGACCTGGGGTCCGCAAGCGACCTAAGCCCTTCCAAAGTGTCAACTTAAGACCAGGCAAGATGGAATCACAGAAGAATGCAAGTCAGAGGGCACCTCTGAAGGTCCCCTAGTCCCACCTCCTACTCACAGCGGCATCAGCTTGGTTAGAAGTCAGATGAAGGTGCTCATGGTCTTGTCCAGGTGGTACTTTAATAACTCTGAGGCAGGAGTCAACAGCCTCCCTGGGTAACTGGTTCCCATGGTTAACTGTTTGAACAGTGATATTTTTCCCCTCTTCTATCCAGTTGCAATTTGTCTCACCGCAACCTATGACTATTGCCTCTCTCCCTTTTGCTGTCTTATCACTGTGTACCTCTGAGAAGAGCCTGGCTTCACCTCGTCTCTAGCCCTCCTAGAAGCAGGCAAAAGCCCCCTTTAAGCCTTCTTTTCTGCAGGTTAAACAAACCCAACTTCTTCAGCTTCTTATACTTCACGTGCGCCCACTCCCTGACCACCTTCATGAGTCCTTGTGGGAGTCTCCCCAGCTTGCTCATTGCTCTGTCCTGCTGCAGGAGGCTTAACAAAGTATTGTGTGATGCGGTCTCCCAGGGGTGTAGTAGTGCATCCCAGTATGCTATTAGCTCTCATTACCACAAGGGTACACTGCAGATACATGTTCAAGTAGTCCACCATGAGAAGGAATGTGTCTTCTTTTGCAGACCTGCTGCAAAAAGACAGGGATCTAGCTCCTTTTTTTGGCCACTAACTGCCATCAGGAGTTTTTAGACATAATTATCCAAATTCTATAATAGATTATGGCCACTAACTGCCATCGGGAGATTTTAGACATACTTAATTATCCAAATTCTATAATAGATTATAGTCACAATAAATTTCAGCTATTTTAAGCTAACCTTTACAAATTCATCTAGCTTTAACCCATGCCAATAATTCAATCTTCTTATTACTTTGAGGGAAAGAAGTACAGGAACTGTCCTCACCTTTAGTAATAACTATTATCTTCAAATTATCATCCAATGAGCTATGTTAATGCTTACTATACCATATGACCCAAAAGATGTTGTTTGGGATTGCAAATTTACTGAAGAGTATGAAAGTCAGAAGGTTATAATTTATTTAATAATTCCCCCTTTTTCCCCACTTATTTTGAGTTCATTACTCCCATCGCAATAAAGAGAATGGGGCTACTCAGATGAGTAATTGCTCTCTGATGAGAGATAGGTATCCACTACCCAGTTCTTTTTCCAAACAAAAAAAGTATTTCCCAAACTTTAGCCATTTTTCCAGGGCTATGCTCTGTAGACTTATATGCATATTGTTTTTCGCTTCTTCTAGACACAGTTAAAAGAGAAATGACAATGTAGGATTCAAATTCCCTTGGCCATGTTAAATTTCCCCTTAACGGTGATGCTGGTATATTTAAGCAAGCTGGCAACGTGCATAACTACCTGATTAACTTCCAAAGGATGTTTAAACTCTGCCTTAAGTCAGCATTGCTGACCCTGAAAATTATCACACATTTCTTCATAAAGATTACCATATACTTGGGGATAGGGTGTATAAATCTTGCTACGATAAGCACCTTACTATACATGGTACATAGATATCAATGGTATTTTTTTGCAGAAGAGGATACTGTTCATTCGAGTCTAAATATTAAACTGTAGCTGTAATGACTATATTACCTTTTTAATAAATAAGTTTTCATGGCAACATGCTTAGCTAGCTTTAATTTAAATATATATTGATTACTACTTACTTTTTCTGATATTTGTTTTAATTCTTTTTAACATTATGTCCATTTAAAAACACAAGGGTCTAACAAAAGACTAATAGCACATGAATTTAATATAGAACAGAAACACATCTGCCATGAATTAAAACAGGAGATTACAAAAGAGGATCGGATAAAGTCTGTAGGATGTTTTAGCAGCCACCTGTCTTTCTCTAAATTTTGCCTGATCTGAGTCAACTAAATTTTACTTTTAAATAAAACTAGCATGTATGTCTTGATATGATCAGATTCATTGGTAGCTAAAATTTTTATACTTCTGGAAGTAAAAATCCCTACTTTAATCCCCTTGGAACAAATATTGTAAGTTCTTCATCATAGGAAAACTTAATCACCTCAAAAACACTTCAATGAAGTTTCCAATTTATCTTTCTAGTAATTACTACTATGTTGTATCCTTCCTTCTTATAACCCAGCTGGACAGCAATTAAAGTTGTGCAAATAATCATCTTCCTGCAGTACAAAGATCTTCAAGAAATATGTTCTGGCTTTTATCTTAAAGATAAGAAAGAACTTATTTGGACAAAAATGGAGTTTTTAATGAAAGCCTTCTGGGAAAAATAAAGAAGGAAAAGCTAAATGATTTTACAATGTCATTAATTAAGTCAAGTTTATGAAACTGGCTTCAGGGTTTTCCCTGTAAAAACACCATAGAACTGTTCTTACATATATCATGCTTCGTTAACACTGTTTTCTTCCTATTATGTCTCTGATGAAAAAATACTGTCACTTGAAAATGAAATATCAAAATGCTGATAAGAAAACCAGAAATGATTTGACATTGGAAAGCAGCAGTTTATAGATGGAAATTAATGCTACTGAAGCAATATATTCGGTACTGACACTTATCTGTTTCCTCAGAATGTTGTTCCTGTTCGAAAAAGAGGGGTGGGACAGCACAAATACTCTCATGGTAACAGCTGCTCAGATTAATGCGATGGGACATGAAAATAGTCTCTAGGCAGAATTTCCACTGTGATTCTGTTTTCTGACTGCATAAACCATTTTGACTTTTACCATAGTCCCATCCTTTCTGAGTGGTGCTGATTTCATGTTTCAAAGTGCAGAACAGCTTCATAATATGGTTATCTAAATAAATTTCCTCTAGCTTTCAATAGCTTAAACTGAACTCCTGACCTGAAGCTACTGATGTTACCGTTCCTTGATTAAAGTAGGAGGAGGACCAGCAGTCCACTGTACTGGAATCTGTTCTCACAGACCTTGCAAGACTTTGGAAGCTTCTTTCCTTTGTGGCTTTTTTCTTCCAAAAAAGACATATTACAAGCAGAACTTAAGATCTTCAGTAGGTTGAAGCCTCCTTACATGATCCCTGAAAACAGGTCTTTTCAAAAACTGGTCCTGCTTTTCGGTAAAGGTAGTTGGAAACATGCTGCTCTTCATCCACTTTCTTAATGTTGGTCACTGGAACACCACTGCAAAATCTGACTGTATTATATTCATCTACTGGTAGGCTGGATATGTAAGCATACATTTGCTTAGGTGAAGCATCATTTACTGTTTGATACCAATGTTGCTCTGAAGTATTTGATAACTGACTATATAGTCTATAAGTTTCTTTTATATATATTATATATTTTTTATCATTCATTATTGAAAAAAATTGCTAATTCTTTACATGAAGCTGCTTTATTATAGCTTAGGGTATAAATCAAAGGTGCTACATGTCTTTTTTTATTCTAGGATTGGAGGTTTTGAAGTGGTAAGAACAAGAATCTTGGAGATGATGGTTAGCAGCTTTCTTCAAATGCTTTCTTGGATTATCAAAGAAAGTTCCAGATATTTCAGTTCTGAAGGTGGATGAGTAAGCTGTAATAATGACATCTTCTGAATCTTATTCAAGATTTTAAAGACAGGAGCTATTCTAATGAAAATAGTTACCATCTGTTCCGTAGACATCCTTGCCTTGCCTATAGGTATCTCCCTCCATGGCTTTATTAATTCCCATTGACTCTCAATCCTGTAACTTCCCACATCGGTGCCTTGCTTAGATTCCCTCCTTGCTGTTTGTTGGCCAACATCCTTCTCTTAAGTCCCATTTCTCCCAGAAATATTCCCAAAGCAATCACTTCCACATAATCCCTTAACTAAATGTCCCATTTCCTTTTTTGCTTTAAATTAGCATAGGGTTTTTTAATTATTTACATGTTACATGTTACATTTACATTAAACATGTTACATGTTTAATATGAGTTTCTTTGGTCATATGTGAGTTTTGAATGATTTTAAAGGGTAACTCAAACAAAATGGGTATCTGGGTTTCTTTGTCATCCAGAGGGATATTGAAGTCAAAAGAGAGTAAAGCACAGAATTGGTTGGGGTTTTGTTACAATCCCTATTATTTTCTAAGTATTCTTTTGCTGGCAAGCAGTTAAATGTATTTGCATTCAGTGAGGCTTCTGAAAGCAGCATAATTATGGAACATAGTCCAAAACACAACAAGATCTACAGCATTTATAAAGAGCTATGATGTCCATGTAACTCCTGCAAGAGGTATGTCATGCAGGTGAACTGAGGAGCATGTAAAAACTTTAACAGCGCTCATGGTGGAAGTTGCTGGCATTTGGTGCCATTTTAGTATAGCTATGATTCATGAGGGAAACCTTTTCCATTGTTGAGTGATATGTGCCTGTTATCCTCATGTGGGGAATTTCATAGAAGCTCCTCAAGTAAAGATTTATTTCACATCTCTCCCGTGAATAACTTCTATTGAAGACTGGTTATTTAAATCACTCTTAGTAACTAAAATATTTTAACAGATCATTTGAATCACAATCTTCTATGAGTTAAAAGATATTTTTGTTATGATCTTATGAGTGATACTACATTACATTGTCATCTTTGGAATGATCCCAAGCTTACCTAAATAGCTCTTTCACAATGGCAACTATTCATATTTATAAGATGAATAGAGTACTAAAACATAGTTCCAGCATGTTGGCAACTATCAAAGGCATTAATTCTTTAGCAAAGACTTTGGCATATGAAGTAAATCAGCCACACACCTATTTTTCGCACTTCTCATAAAGGAACATCATCTTAACATGCATGCATTTTATGACTGACTAAGGACAATGGCTAAAAATATCAAGCTACTTATAGACAGTCATTTAGTTTTAACAGGCTGTAACTTAACCCCAGTCACTGTTGTTTGACCATATCTTTAGGCATTAATAGAGTTCTTTACAGAATTAAGTTTTTACTGCTCCTTCAATGCTTTTCTATCAGTCTAAAATTAGTATTATTTGATATTAGCAATATTTCATGTTAGTATTTACAATGGCACCAACTACACCAGACAGCACCTGAGAGCAATTATTAATGAATTCCAATAGTTGCATTGCCAGTCAAAAGAGATTACTTAAACGTGAAATATTTCAAATAATTTGCAAATGCACTTTAGCACTTCCTTTTGATGTAGTTTTGATTTTCCCAGGCTCGAATCATTATTTCACCCTCTTACCTAGGGAGTTCTCGCAGAGTAAGCCAGAGTGCTGTCAGAACTTTTCCTGCTTCAGTGTGGAATTTGATTTGCATTTATACACTGACCACTTTTAAAAGATTTGAGATGCAGGTCTTACAGTCTACACTCTGCTCCTTCCTACTGGTCCCCTCATGTATTGCCTGAGCCAGATACAGCCTCTCTGCACAGCCAGACAGCTTTTTGTCTGGACAACACCAAGTATTGGGTCTTCCCTTAGGAAAAGGTTAAAAAGCTGCAAGATCATAAGATACAATAAGGCTCAACCGCACATTGCTGGGAATAGGGCCAGAAGAGCTGGGTGACAAAAAGCAAAGAAACGGAATTAAACTACCAATAGGAAGAGAAAATGCTAAAAATGTATGGTATTTGCTGTAAATGGGCCACTACTGACAGGACAGTTCCCATCCAGCAGAAATCTCCCTGTTAAACACCACAGTCCCCATTGTACAATGTGGGCTTGTATTGACCCTTCTCTGTCTATCGGGTCTTCAGTTCACAAGTTTTCTTCAATCTACATGTCTCTAGCCCTACAGAGCAGGTGTCTTCAACTTTTTATTTATTTAACACAGCCCATTCCGTCTCACTTTATGTACAACTTTTTGTTAACGCTCTCAGAAGACTATGTTGTGACTTGGAAGGAGAGGAAGGAGGAAAAGGAGAGGAAGGAGGAAAAGGAGAGGAAGGAGGAAAAGGAGAGGAAGGAGGAAAAGGAGGGGAAGGAGGAAAAGGAGGGGAAGGAGGAAAAGGAGGGGAAGGAGGAAAAGGAGGGGAAGGAGGAAAAGGAGGGGAAGGAGGAAAAGGAGGGGAAGGAGGAAAAGGAGGGGAAGGAGGAAAAGGAGGGGAAGGAGGAAAAGGAGGGGAAGGAGGAAAAGGAGGGGAAGGAGGAAAAGGAGGGGAAGGAGGAAAAGGAGGGGAAGGAGGAAAAGGAGGGGAAGGAGGAAAAGGAGGGGAAGGAGGAAAAGGAGGGGAAGGAGGAAAAGGAGGGGAAGGAGGAAAAGGAGGGGAAGGAGGAAAAGGAGGGTCTGAGATTTGTTGTTTTTGCCAGGCTTCATTTTCCTAAGGTAAGACCTGTAGACATTGACTGGCACAAATAAAATATCTTTTCTTCACTAAAAGAGGTCACACAGGCTGGACACCGCCTGTCAAAAAATCCATCAGGCATTTGATCTACTGTCTGACATGATTTTCCCTATAAGTTTCTCAGACTTCATCAGGGATCAGGTTGGACATGTTAGTGTAGTCATCAATGATGTGCTCTGTGATCTGCCCTTCCCAGTGGAGCTCCTGACAACTTCTTCTCATCAGGCAGGATGGGCATGTGACCACAGTGCAGATACACATCTGGTCAGCTAAACAGTACAGAGCCGACAGAACCAAACAGTACAGAGCCATGTCACAGAAATTTTGACCATGTGATGTGTACGTTTTTGGTCATATGGTCACTATATGGTTAATTACTGAAAAATAGTTTAATAATTGTACTAATAATGTGAAACTAGAAGTACTGTACATCTCATACCCTTAATTATTAACCATGTGAAATATGAATGTATTAAATATTTAGGGGCATTTTTTTAAAGAGGAATTATTAGCTTGAATTAAAAAAAAATTGAAAACATTTAAAGGTCAAATTGTGATTGCTTAATTGTATAATTATACATTTTTAAGGGGAACAGAAGGCTCTTATAAGCTATAACTTATATTTTTTATTTGCGCTTTTTTTTTTAAAAAAAAAGAGAAGCCGGTGAAATGTTCAATGAATTGTTATGATAATTCTTCAAACAGGAATTGTCACAGAAGTTACACAGTCTCATCAGCATGGAAGAGTTGCTCATCTGGGTCCCAATCTAGTAAACTACTTAAGCATATCAGGTTAGTCTTACAGTTAAATAAGTAGGAATTTATGCTTTGATGCATGAGGATCTTAGAAAAAACAAGTTAATAAATTGTTACATTTTTCTTCAAAGTCAAGTAAAGGTTGAAAAATATTAACAAAACTAAGAAAAGTCCTGTTGTATCTGACACATATTGTTGCCATTCTTACTTAAAAATATGATTTAAAGAGTAAGGTCTGCTTATTCTTGCTGCCAAGATCTATCACCTACATCTATCTAGATCTATTGATTTCACTCAGGAAACCAATGTATCTTACTGCTACCAAATATAGTAAAATACATACATTTCTGAGTTGTGAACTGGCACGTTTTTTTAGGACATCTGCTTAAACACATTAATCTCTGGAATACTAGGAAATGAAGGCAGACATACAGACCTCCCTAGCCATGTTCTCCTGTTGCATTTTCTTAGAAAATCATTTGCAACTATCAATAGATATTTACACAAGAAAAATGGTAACTTTCGCAGTGATCTTTCCTGCATAACTGCAACAAAAAAGCGCTTCAAATATTTACAGAATTAATGCTTAACTGAGAAATTGAAAATATACCATTGGTACTTATTGAGTGGCAGCAGGACTATTCAAATATGATCATAACAGTAAAAAATAATCATGTGTTTAGCATTTTATAACTTCCAAGGTCCTTGGAAATATTCATTAAAATGTTTCCAAAACAGCGAACAAGAAAAAATCACTTAGACTTACCCACATTTAATCGGCCCGTGACTTCCCCATTTGAATTGCGAGCATTCACAGTCACATTGTGAGTAGACTGGAGAAGCAGTGATGAGTCCTGAAGTATGGAGGAAAAAAAAGTAGGTTC
>NW_009649705.1:1352953-1445176 GCF_000708025.1 Charadrius vociferus
ACACATTCTCATAGGAGTTTAAGAGGATCATACTCATTTCCAAAACTTTGTGGCTGGGAAATCATCTGAGGAAAAATAGAAAGTCCTAGACAGGGTACTAGGAAGCATGTAATTTTACGTTAAAACCTAAACCAAACTACAAAACTACACACTTGCACAGAAGAGAATATGACCAACAGGAGGATGATGGTTTGACCATTCTGTGCCGAGCTGAATGAGGTATGCAGTTCAGAGACCACTGCCAAACCCCTGGTGACATGTCCCTGCTCCAACAGGCTAGCTCTGTGTTTGTTGCAGGAAAGCCAACAAACCATGCAACAACTTCCAATGCCCTCTCTAAGCCTGAAATCACTGGAAAACAAATGTAGCCACGTAAAAGGCTAACCATGGACACCTCAAACCTCTTTGACTCTCATTCACTTCTCTGCCAAGGCCCAGGAGAGTTGCAGTGAGCATCAGGTGTACTAGAAGGGGCAGGAGGCAAGAGAAGATTTGGTCCAGGGAAAGGCAAAGACATAGCTCACCCAAAGGAAGGATCCAAGAAGAGGGGCTGCAGCAAATCATACTGCCCTTGAAAGGACACCTGTCCGGCATCATTTATCACTGTCAGCCCTCTCAGATTTCACTTCTCCACCTCTTTTCCATCTCTGCCTTTCCTCCCATACCGCTGGCCTGGACTTCCAATCCTGCATCAGTCTGATAATAAGCACATGAGATGTTCTACTAAGGTAGGGCAAGTAGCCACACACACCTGGCATAAAGGAACTGTCACAGGTGGGACATCTGCAGAGCAGTCAGAGCCTCATGACTACCCATCATTCTGTGCTACTTATGGGAGCCAGGGCATGCCAAGCAGCTGTAATTGGTATCTTCATTCATCCCTACCACACCTCACCACAATCCAGGCTAGCTATGGTAGGCAATTCAAAATTTCATGACACTCTTAGACTGCAGCCAGCATGGAATTGCTTCATCAAAACATCCCCTTGTGTTAACCCACAGCTTGGTGTTGGGCTTGTTGAATGCCTCCCAGGTGACATAATTTCCATTACTTATTCCCAGACCTTCCACTCAAACTGTCTGTACTTCAGGCCTGTTGGAGCCTTCCCAAGCTTCTCCTTGTCTTGAAGAGCAGATGAATAACTGTTTTGAAAGACCTAGCTACCTGCTGTGCTCCACCACACAAGATATACATGCAGTAATGAAAGGTTCATGGCAAGAGACCTGGCAGGGATCATTTCAAAGCATCCTACAAGTTTGTGAGGTGGGCATTGAATAAGTTCTTATGTTTTTCTTCGATTTACCACCTGAATTGTCTTTAAATGCGGCTGATTTTCAGGAAGATCATACTGGCAACTGTTTGTACTTGATTTTGAGTATCAGAAAATTATCTGGGCACGAAAAGTCTGATCACGCTCATTTGGATCAGCAAATTGTAGCCAGACCTGTAGATTTAAAAAGAGGGGAGGAAGTTTTTTGCCGTACAGGTGCTTTCACACTAAAGCATATTTTGTATCTAAAAGACAGGAACCTAGTAACTGATAAAAGTCCCTAAGCAAATCTCAGTTGCCAAATTATCAGGCAATATGTGATATGAAGAGGGTATTAGCAAGCTGCCTGCTTGTGACCTCAGAGGGGATACTCATTCCTAGATAAATAAGTGAGCTACTAACTACTGGTATATCGTTAAAGATCAGTCTTTTCCACATATATGGCTTCTGGTACTTTTTCTGGACTCAAGAGCAACTATGCAGCACCTTGAAGGGCCAGTCCCTGAAAATCACTCCCAAGGCATGTTCCCATCATAATTTAATGCTTAGAGTATGAGATAATCTGAGAATTTTTCACACATTTTCCACACGGAATTTTACTACAAACTCTTATCTAATAACAGCAGTAGGAGCAATACACAGTTTGGAGCCCAACTTACACTTTTTTTAAAAAAAAGTATATCTTAGGCTATGTCAAAACAAGTCACTAAGTGAGCAAAATAAATGAATCTCATTTTATAAATTATATCAGGAAAAAGTGAAAGCTAACAGAATTAATAAAAATAAAAAAAAGTCTTAAGCAAAAAGTAAGCAGTGTGTTAGAATGAACATTAATAGTTAGTATGAAGTGGAAAAGGAAGGTCAACAAAGATCAGGTAAATATATTACATATAAGCACATGTGCTAAATGATCCGCAAATCTGGGCACCTTTATTACGCTAATTTGACTGCCACCGGTTGTCTTAAAAAATGTTAGTAATTTATAATATCAAATGTAAGTGCAAATAAACTGTATTCTAGACCTGCAGCTTCCACACGTGTGTTGTTAACTAATTAAAATCAACTAACATATTTATAAATGTTCATCTTTTATCTTTGCATGAATATGTATTAGCTAAGATGCAACAGTGTTGCCCACAACTCTGTGTTGGACTCATAATGAAGGTATAAACTTGTAATAGGCTCTAGAGATGATGCACAGCAAGTAGATTTTCTACTGTGTATTTTCTTAGCGCTTTGGAGACCTCATTAGGTGAGAAAAGCTGTTAGGAGACTGCAGGGAGAACACTATTAAGGCGAGGGAGAAAGCTGCTATGATTGCTGTGAGTGGCCCAATTCTCTAACAGACAAACTTAGAAAAAGGAATCATAACAAATAAGCAACTTTATGAGAATATATAGATCTGATAACATACAGATGGCACTCAGGAGATCAAGCCTTGATCAGGAGATCAGTCAGGCAATTAAGCCTCTAGAGAGTTCAAATATTTTAAAAAAACAGGCAAACAAACAAACAAAACCCCTCTACTGAATTACCAGTTTGTAGGGGGCAGAGATACGCAGTAGCCTGAAGGCTCTAATTAGTGCATGCTACTAATGATCACAATGGGTCATTAGACAGCTAAGCTTATATTAGATGCTGCCACACCTCTTTCTTTCTATATTATACTAAACATATTAAGAGCTGGAATGAATATTAAAAGAGCATGAATAGTAGCTTAACATTGCATAACAATTTTTTGGGGCAGACCGAGTTTTTAAGTATTAGCTATGCTGGTCTTAAAATGTTACACGTCTTACTGGATAAACAACCTCAAGGGAAATTCATTTAAGGACATAAATAGTTTATCCACTGCCTATGAGAAAAGAACACAGCATAAGAAACAAAATGGAAATATAGACTCAGCAATGGAATTTCACCATCTGAGTATGAGCTGTTCCTGCTATTGGAAATATTTGTTGCAGACAGAGAGAAAAAGAAAGTCTTAATAGACATAAAATACGTTGGCACTTCTTAAATTTCAGTAATTGAGCATTTTAACAATCTCATCATAAATCCTACATCAACCATGTTTTCAGATAAATTTATATACATTTTCTCTTGCTATAGCGATACAAACACTAACTTTTCCCTTAGTTTCAGAGAAGTCTCATAGCCAGCTATTTCTTCTAATGACTTAGATAGGATGATTACATGTTTGAAGGAATGAAAGAGACATATTCAGCTTTTACTCTCATTGAATTGCATTTTATTCAATGAAATGTCCCATTGGTCGATGACAGTGTTCATAAAACACGGCTTTATTTTGTGAGAATTTATATTACAGACAATAGTTCTGAAAAATATTCATTGTGTTTGCCAGAAACAGGTAATTGCTGTACAAAAAATTCACCTGAATAAGTTTCAGAGTTCACCTGGATAATTAAAAACCAACTCAGTCTCTCTTTCTGCCTCTAAACCAAATACTTCAACAAAAATCTTTCATACCGTACCCATATTAATCTGCCATTTTCATCTGCTTGATAAATATTTTCTTTGACCAAGTATGTTATTCCTTTTTACCTCAGTAATAATAATAAAATTTTCTATCTGTGTAAACAAGATTCAATCGTAAATCTTCCCATTTAGTCTTGTAGATTTTATATAGATAAATATATCAAGATATCATACATTTAATATCATTGTCCTAGAAGTGACAAAAACTGAACTTAGTAGAGAAATTGTAACTTTTCCAATAAGATCCATTAATTTTAGAGATGTTTAAACTATTCCATTATGGATGAATAAACAAAACAAGCAGTTTCCCAGGCAAGCCTTCATTAAAAAATAATCTCAGTAGAAATAATGAACAACTTTATACACTTAAAAATTTTAGCATTGCTTATATACAATGACCTTTATAATTCCTTTTTGAGCTATTTCTTATCATATGTCTAAGAGAAAAATATTAACTCTGCCATAGTATCAGAACATTGCCAAAATGATCGTGCTTGTAAAGTATGCAACAATATGTGTGTATAGGCACATATATATACATACACACACGCTATTTCAGTGACAGGTGCCTGGGCTTTGCCTAAATTCAACTGTTCGTAAGTGCATTCATTTTATTTTAGCATTATTAGAAGATTATGTGCTTACCACTCGAGAATGGATTTCTTTGGCATAAAGAGGGAATAAGAATTCCGATTCCCCTTCCAAACGAAGGCCTTCTTTCGTAACACGCAGGTGTCCCATTCCAGTCTGAGAAAATGCAAGAATTATGCACATGTTATTATTGCTGTTGTATTTATTTTTTGTTCTTTTCAGAAACTGAAAATTTCCAGAGCTGCCTTCCTCCACTCTATTGATAAAGATACCCATACTAATGCATTTAAAATTTTGAGAATGCCTTGTTTCTTCCAGGACTATTTTTCTTTAAGAAACTGTGGCTTTCAAGAAAGAGTTACTAAAGTTTGGATTTTTTTTTTTTTGAGATAAAAATACAATATTACAGTCATTAACTTTAAAAGAATTGAATTTGTATTGGCTGTGCTGAAATAGCCTTTGTACTTGCCTTCTAAAACATCATGAACAATAAACTTTTAGACATGAGTACTCACATAAAACAAACCTTTATGTTAACATCTCAAGGTTTATTCTATCAATAATATATTTTACAAGGAATTAAATACTTCTAAGCCTATTGAAGAGACAAAGGGGGATTTTTATTTGCTTCCATTTTCAGTAATTATGTCTTTCTTGTTAATTCAGTTTTCATCCCTGGTTTATTTTTCTTCTCCTCTAATTATAGGCAAAGGCTCCATCTCTCACTGTCATCCTCCTTTCCCTCTGTTACATCCTTGTCAGTTTTTGTACCCTCCTTATTCTCTCTTAATCTTTCCCTCCTGATTTCAGCCCAGTTGTGCTTTCCAGCCCGTATCTTATTTCATTCTTTTTATGTGAAAAATGAGTGAGGAGTTACTTCAGTAAGTACATCTGAGGACTTGCAGGCTTCAGCTGCAAGGTATTTCACAGGTATTTAGCTAATTTGTAAAGGATTCACCCCTCCCCCTGCCATAAAAAGTGAGAAAAAACTTGGCAAAAAATTTGCAGCCTTACAGCTTGGCCAAACACAAAAATATTTCAAGTTAACTGCCTCAAACTACAAGGACTAGGTGGGAGGGTGAAATAATAAACAATAAATCCAAGAAGTATTTCCACCCCAAATATTTTTCAGGTTATTCTCCATGTCAGCAGAGAAGAAGAGATACACAACAGGCCACTGGTGACACATCAATAACCTGTTCATCTGATGGATTATGCCTACCAGTAAAAAAAGTTGTAACTTTAAGAGACTAATTATTTTCAAATATGGTATGTTCTTGCCAATGAGATTATATATGTATTTTATATATATATATATATATACACATACAATTCTAAATATCATGTCTAACCAGACTTCAATGAAAAAAGTGTAGCTATTTTCTTTAAACAGGCTTGAAGAGAGACAAAGAGAGAAATAAGCTTTGCTTGAATTCCATAAGGTAGGAAATATTCATGTCAGCAGTTCACTCCACTGGAGAGTACAACTGCAATTCCTCCTCAGCAAGGATTTATTTCAGGAAAGAGGCTTTTAGAATAGCTATTTATGGAATCTGTTATTCAGTGTCAAATATTTTACTGCTCTGAAATACACAATGTACTGACTTTTCTCAGTGGAAGGAGATACAATTTCTAAATTCTAGACCACTGCAAAGCTTTTAAAAAGTACCTGGTGTGTACTGATACACCTCATGAGGCAAAACTAAAATAATACCTATGATGAGCCCCCTATGGCTTTCATAATCACAATTCCTAGGCAGCATTGAGTGATTTAGAAATGTTTTTTCTAGTAAAGACTATAGACAGTTTTTTCTAACCTGTACCACAAAACAGAGGTCACTTCCACACCATAAAAACACAGGTTTTATGACAAACACTTTTGAAAAACATGACATGAAACATCAGGGTATTCTAAAGAAAATGCCACTAACAAATTGCTCTCATTTAATTAACTAAATTTAGGATCTCATTATAGCTCTGATCTCATGCCTCTTCTCATCAGCTGAAAGTAAGTTGTATTAACCATCAGGTTTAAACACAGTTTGCATATTTTTCCTGGAATATAAGTAACAAAATAAATAGTATATTCTAGAGTAAGTATAAAAATGACACTGAGATTTAAGAAGGAAGAGGAAGAAGTAGCAATTAATTCTTGCTCTGAAGCAGATTGAGGAAAGTTAACAAACTCCTGGGTGGCAATCTGTATCCTGCCTTTGGCTTTGCCAGGAAGAAATTTCAAGTAGAGACAAAAAGACTATAATTGATGTTAAAAAAGAAGATTATGCAATTTACTCAGCATACTCTTTTTAATGGATTCGGATTCTTCAGCAATGATTATTCTAAAAGTGCTATATAGACAAAGGAATGTCTTTGACATCAAGAATAATATGCCATGTGACAAAACTTTGCACTTTAACTTATCTATAAGTTCTTATTTTTCAGTAAATCCAGTCATATCACTCAGGATTACTTTGTATAAGTATGTTCTCAAATATATCCTATTTTCTTCATCAGATATTTCATTTAAGCATTGACACAAAGCTCACGTTCTCACATATTTGAATAAGAGCCTCATTATCCATTCTCATTGAGCGCTCGGGAAGTGCAAAAACATATGGAAATTTAGACTTGGGTTACCTTCATAAATGACTATCTGTGACAACAAACAGATAAACTCTGTAACATGCATGAGAACAA
This sequence comes from Charadrius vociferus, assembly GCF_000708025.1. Classification (NCBI taxonomy): domain Eukaryota; kingdom Metazoa; phylum Chordata; class Aves; order Charadriiformes; family Charadriidae; genus Charadrius; species Charadrius vociferus. The sequence goes on from NW_009649705.1 coordinate 1,360,009, forward strand.
CAAAAATGTAGATTTCATATAATGATCCTCACTTCTATTACCATTGTGACTGTAAACAGTTATTATTTCCTTAGTACCATGATATTTGAGCATCTCAAGATTGTAGAAGTATTGAGTTATACAGTACTGTGAGATGGGGAAATTCTATTAGCCCACTTTTATAATTGGCAAATTGAAGCTGCATGAAATGTAAAAGTGAGGGTTTTAGGATAAACAACCACCCTAATGCACTGAGATCCAACGATAAGTTCCATAAAAAGGAGGACTATAATAGTTACACATAATGTTCTCTTAACAACCGCTCTGCTTCTTACATTACCATTTAGAAGTCAATTATTATTTACTGAGTATTGTGACTTCCTCAGTGATGAATAACCTTGATGCTCTCAGTTTCAAGGATTTGATTCTGTTCCTATTCAAATAATTGAATAAAAATATTTCTATTGACTTGAGGAAAGGGTCCTAATATCAGTTAGACACGGATTTTGATGCAGCTATATGATAAGCTATTGATTAGGAAAAAAAAAAGCTTCATTAAACATAGCGGATGTATGGCAAGTCTGGATTCTTGTTATCCTGATGCTGATGCTTGGGTGCGCTTGGCCCTGAGCTGTAACACATTGTCGTGCATATAACCCCAAGACTCATGTTTTCTAATGAGTCAAAGCCCTCAGCAAGGCAGGGATTGGGCTGTATAGAAGAGGAGGATGAAACGGTATCTCTGTAGACACAAAGCAGATTTTGCTCTTGCTGCAAGGAGTTGACTGGGGTGGGAACTGCTGGCAGCTGCCAAACCCTTATGCACCAAAGATGCAATTTAGCATTAGTGTTCACAAAGGTGTGACCAGTTTTCATTTCAGAACTGCTAGGCAGACTCTAATTGGAGCAACAGGATGTCTTCAACCGTGGCAGAAGCATTTTTCATCATTTGAAAATGCTCTTGAGGTGGTTAAGTGCTTTGTAGAAAGAGAGACAAGGCCTTCTACAAGAAATTCAAGCTCTGAGTGGGTTCAAGCCTCATAAAAGCCCAACAAAAGGCTCTTTAATTCAGAAATCACAGTGTAAAAGATTTGACAGCTAATCAGCAAATTGCCTACGTAGGGATACTCCAAATCACCTGAAATAAGTAGCTACCACTACTAGAATCCTAGGCAAGACTCATTGTGCTGTGGAGCATCTGGATGGGAAGACCATCTTGGACGGGTTAGACTCTCTTAGACTCTAGACACAACAAATGTAAAGCATTTTTCCTCTGAAAAAAGAGGAAGAAGTTCCATTCTCCACGAAGCCAGCAGAGAAATGTAGTATGTCCACAAGCTGTGGGAAGGTCTTTAAGTTTCTTTTAGAGGACTATGCAAGGACTGAGTCCTTCATCAGGACCAAAAAGTTCCAAAAGTCATACTGATGGGTCTGGAGGTACGGCCTTCTTCTGGTTATGAATATCCATGTTGGTATGGCGGCCTTCTGGCTATGAATATCTATGTTGAGGAAAACATAGACGTGACTGGATAAATCAAGTATGACAGGATTGGTGTGGCTAGCATTAAAGGACTGTCTTCTTAAAACAGGATGCGAGAACTTTCCCTCCTTTGCCTGCTGTCATAGTGGGATCTGCTGCTCTGTCTCAGGACCAAGAAAGTCACTTGGAAAGAGATGCACGTTGCTGTAGGACTACTGGGAGTGGAAGCAAGCAGCTGCAGCTCTAGGGCTCTTGCACTCACAGTGACTTGTTTTCAGGCAGCTGAGCCTTGTGCTGTCTATGGCTTATGGAGTCAAATGAGCATCAGATGATACATTTGGGATTTATCTCCCAAGCCAATATAACAATGTAGGGGTCTGCTGCTGTAGGCATGTGGCCCTTAGAAATGAGGACGAGGGACAAAGTACACTCATTCAGTTTATGATGAGTATTTCTAGTCACCTAAATTCAATCAATAACTCTAACTTGCATTTTCCTACCAACATAGAAACTGATAGATGTGGGGGCTTACTATATTGGATCAACCACTCTTCTTATTATATCATATCATCACTGTTTCTGTACCTTCTCAGCATTAGGCTCAATTCCAGTCCTCGGACTCCTCTAAACAATGAATATTAAATGGTCTATCTATCAGCTAATAGCTGCACAGGAAGATGTGTATTTTCCTTTTTTGGGGAGATATCAAATACTGGAAAGACGGGCATACCATATGTTAGCACGGTTACAACAATAAAATCTCTGAGCTGATTCAAACATTAACATGCGCTCAATTCACATTAAAGTAGCTCCCGTCCCGGGATTTAATAGCAGGTTTGATTTCTAATACCTGCTCCCCGAATATCCCAATTTTCCAAACATGAAAAGTACACACATACTGTAGTTGCTGATTGGAACAGATAATGATATCAACTTCAGAGTGGATAGGATGCAGCATTTCCATTCAGGTAACACCTTCTCTTACTTATACAATACTTACATCCTACTTTGATGCCAGCCCAGGGAAGGACCTTGGCAAGTTCAGACCAAGACATCATTTGTTGTGCCCCAAAGCTAGTTCAATTAATGGCTTTATAGATCCAGCTTTCACTGCAGTACTTCTTGCAGCAATTACTATTTAGAGAACTTGCTTTGCAAACAAGAGCGTACTGTTTCATTGAGATAATAGGGCTGTGGGTAGAGACTGTTAAAGAGCAATCAGCAAAACAGGGTTGGTAATGAATCTGATGAAACTCTCTGTTTGACTTACAATATCTATTTTGGAGCTAAGTACGTGCTTGGGATAATAACATTACTGATGCCTCATCTCATTTTCTGTTGCAAGGACTCAATTTCCTGGGCTCAGACAGAGAAAGTTATCCAAGTCCTCTTCTTAGATGACAGTGAAGTCTTTTCTGTTGAAGACATTGGTCAAAGCAGAGCCCTTAGCAACAGCAAGAACTCCTGGTACAGAAGTTAGTGTCACCTGGCATAGGGCTGGATACGGACTAAAACACTCCTTGTGAATATGGCTAGAAAGTGGGTAGGTAATATTCCATGATCTAGAAAAGTAGATGGCCACTTTGAACTCAACAGATTTGTAAGGAAATGGCTATGAAAGATGCAAATTCATCATACCACTGACATTTGCTTAGTTTTGATGAGATTTCTTTCATAAAATAGGATTCATATTTAAGATGCGTACTTTCAAGATATTTTCAGATCCTTGTTGTCCCAATATATAGAACAACAGATTTCCTTAAATAAAGAAAGATATTAATTACAACAGGTATTACTCAAAAGGAAAAAATAGCTACTCAAAAGGAAAAAATAGCTTCTCAAAACAGTTTCAGTTCCAGCTTTTTTTTCTTGTTTGGCAAGAACCAAATTCTGTTTCTGGTTCTGCACTGCACAGACATTTCAAAGCTGGACAATACTCTGCTAATAAAAATACCACTGCATCTGGCATTATATCTTCTGTGACTGATTTATTCAAGATTAGAAAAATACACTGCTGCTCCCACTGTTACATACATTTACTCAGGAATCGAGTTTTTATAAGTTGGCTAATTAATTTTATTATATTAACATTTATAATCATGTGACTTAGAAAAAGAAATTGAACTAAATCTTTTCCTTTGATTTGCAAAGGTTGTCAAAAGGATTTTCTGCTGAACAACAGTGCATAATGTTGATTTCTTGAATTACTGTGAAGAATCGGGGATATTTGCATGGTGTATATGATTACACAGACTACGTATTGATTCAATTTTGTAAATCCTATCATTTGTACTCAGAAGCGTTTTGTTTTATGGTCTCAGTGCTCTATGCCTTGTGTAAGCACACAGTGACAAACATGTCCGCCCTGACAGAATTTGCTGTCTAAATAGTCAAGATGATGAAAATGCGAGATAAAAAAAGGACAAAGAAATGTTGCGTTAACAGTGAAGAACTAACAATGGGAAAACATATGCTAGATAAAAAGGAATGGAAGAAATCGTAGGAGTGGTCATGTGCTTCTAGAATTCACAGGCTCGGGGATTTGTAAAAACAGCAGTAAGGCTACTAGTAAGATCTTTATTACATATTTCAAAGTCTTCAAAGACCTGTAAAAAAATCATAGAAACCATTCAATTTCTTGTTAGTTCACACCAACTGAAACAAAAATGGTGTACAGCTTAGCCATTGGCTATTTATTGTATGATTCTTCTGAAGAACAATACATTCCATTCTGACTCTACTTGTCTTCTACATACTGGTCCTCTAAGAAAAGCCTATATGGAAACACAGTTTCTGTGTGGGGTAAGAAAGAATCAATAAAACAACAGAACTCCAAAGGTATAATTCAATATTAATACTCCTAAAACTGTTCAGCAGCCAGATCCCTACATTTTAGGAGAATGGACTTTTAAGCTTGGATTAATCTTATCCAAGGTTGAACCTATTTAATGGGAAACTGCTTGTTACATAATATTTGTAATATTTATTGTCCTTTCCTAATCTTAGAATCACAGAATCATCTAGGTTGGAAGGAACCTTTAAGATCATTGAGTCCAACCATCAACCTAACACTGCCAAAACCACCAGTAAACCATGTCCCTCAGCACTACATCTACCCGTCTTTTAAATACCTCCAGGGATGGTGACTCCACCTATTCCCTGGGCAGCCTATTCTAATGCTTAATAACCTTTTCTGTGAAGAAATTTTTCCTAATATCCAATTTCAACCTCCCCCGGCACAACTTGAGGCCATTTCCTCTTGTCCTATCGCCTGTTACTTGCAAGAAGAGATCGACCCCCACCTCACTACAACCTCCTTCCAGGTAGTTGTAGAGAACAATAAGGTCTTTCTTCAGCCTCCTTTTCTCCAGGCAAAACAACCCCAGTTCCCTCAGCCGCTCCTCATAAGACTTGTTCTCCAGACCCCTCACCAGATTTGTTGCCCTTCTCTGGACACGCTCCAGCACCTCAATGTCTTTCTTGCAGTGAGGGGCCCAAAACTGAACACAGCACTCGAGGTGGGGCCTCACCAGTGCTGACTACAGGGGGACAATCACCTCCCTAGTCCTGCTGGTCACACTATTTCTAATACAAGCCAGGATGCTGTTGGCCTTCTTGGTCACCTGGGCACACTGCTGGCTCATATTCAGCCAGCTGTCAACCAACACCTCCAGGTCCTTTCCTGTCCCAAAATGGATAGAAGCCCTGTTGTGCTACACATTGCAGGAACATACAGAAGGCATTTATTAACTGCAAATACTAACACAACAGACAATACGTGAACTGGAACATGACATACGAACGATGTAAACAATGGATGTCTTAAGGAGCCATCATTTGAGAACAGCGGTTACTTTTCTGTCTCACTGATTCCTACTGGAGCTTGACAGGGTCATGTTATTTTAGTGTCAGTCTCAAAACCAAGTCCTAAGAGTTCTACAGGGAAAAACAGTAGTTGAGGAACTCTGCACAGCAAATGTTTCTGATCAGAGGGCCGGATTTCATGTTTGAATGTATATGCAACTATTCATATATGGAACACAGAAATGGGAATTAAACCTAAGTTGTTCAATTTCTCCATGTTGTGGTTATTTCAGTAGGCTGGGCTTGATGCTGGGTACACAACTGCAGAGTAGGTGCACACCACAGTGTGTCCCCCATCACCCATGTCAGCACCCCTTTGGAATAGTGGATTTTGAGCAGGAAAGTGCCTGCATGCATCAATCCTGTAAGCACCTGGGCACCTGGGGTCAGGGGTGGACCTCACATGCAGGCAAGATGCCATCAGGGCGTGCACTTGGATCCAGGCACTGGGAAGTCCCAGGGTCCCACATTTTGGAAATGCCATTTGCTTTCATTGGTCTCCTTAACTTCAACCACTCCATGTCTAGTTACACTATTCTAAGAAATGCTACAATGAATTTTCACTGAGTATGTGAATCTTGGTAATAGTGTTATTGAGTATATGATGATCTAAAGATATATAAAAAGTCTTTAGGGATAATTAACATCTTTTACGAAGTCAGGTGATAGCACTAGAAACAATAGGTTAAGTTTCACGGACAGAGACCTTTTTCAGGTCACTCTTGGGCTACACAAATTGTAAATTTCACCAGGTCTATCACTCATAGTTCCTATTTCCTACATTACAACAGCTCTCCTTGGCCCTGGGAGCAAAAATACGTGCCAAAACCCCACAAAAATGTGCAGTTGAATGTTAAAAAGTTACTGGTTGTGTTAAGGCTCAGAAAGAAGGTGGTAGTCAAATCACAAGACCAGAACATCTGATTTTCCTTTGGCAGAAGGTCTGCCAAGAGCAGCTTCATTTAAGTTTTCCCATAAAACTTAAAACTAGCAAAGCAGAATCAGGAGTTGTCATCAAGCCTTATGATCTCACCTGTCCACAGTTCTTAAACTATAATCTCACTGTACTCAGATGTTTTAAAACTCTTTATCAATATATATTATTCCAACGACAGTAAACTTGGATCTTTTTTTCATTTAAATGAGGGCTCCACGCTCTTTTACATACACATGATTTGACTTATCATATAATTCAGATTAATCGAATGCTTTAATAAAATACATTTTATATATATGTACATATATATCACCCGACTGAGAAGTCTGACTTTGATAACAGATTTTCTGCAATAAATATCTCAGCATCTTTCTTTTCAGCTATTATTCTTTGCATAAAATATTTAAATATTCACTGTCTGATAGAGATAATGGGAATAATTGTGGCCTGGTTGGAGGCAAATTATTTTTAACTTAATGAAAAAATAGCAAAATACAGGTGTTCAGGATTATCCAGAGTAGAAACTATGGAATATTGGTGTTCTGACGAGAAAATATTTTGATAAAATTTAGGATGAGAATATGTGAGTAATTAAATAAATATTTTATTTCATTTGAGTATTTAAAAATGTAATACCCTCAAAATGGCAACTAATTCCACGGAGCATACACTGTTAATGATAAAACACACAGAAAGGCTGTACAGGTTCATTAGTGTATGTCTTTGGAGCGAAGGAGAAATCTTGCCGTGAACGAGTGTTCTTTACCGTACATTTTCATTGCTGTCTAGTCTGGTTTCAAATGTTCCAAATGACTGAGCATCTCCAATTTAATAAGGCATGCTATTACAGAGTCTAGTAAGTCTCACTGTCAGAAAGTATTACTTGATTTTCAGTTAAAATTTTGCTTTCTTAATTCATCACATTCCTAGTTTCGTATTTTCCATAGTTCCTTAAGTGAGCCCTTACATTTTCGGTGCCTGAATTTTTAAAGTGCTTACATAGCTGTTTATGTAAGTATTCCACTATAAAATGCACATAATGTTTATAGATCTAGACCAGTGTAATTATCAGCCAACTAATGTGTATACATAGCCATTGGCTGTAAGATTATAGTTAGCTTTTCAACATTTTCTTATACAATTAAATATAAATGAATTGGCATTGCCTTATGGAAAACTTTGGAAAGTAACAAAACCCCATTTTTTAATACTTTGTCTATATTAGTTACTAATTGCCCATGAGAACCCAAGAAGATAAGCAACAGTGGTATGTCTGCAATAAAAGTTTCTGGGAACAGGTATGTGGGTAGAGCACTCACTAATTACAAGCAAGCCAAAAGAAGAAAATACCTGTTAAAAGTATTTGGAAAACCCTGTATTTGTCTGTCCAACTGTAGCAACTGTCCTATTTATTCCAGTGCCAAAAATAACTGTGCATAAAAGAGAAACTGGAAGTAAAGATGACTTTCAGGCCTAAATGTGCAGAAGCTTTCCCAATTCTCATTGCCTATGTCTTTACGTCCAGCTGAAGTGCAGGCACAAGAACAGGCTAAACATTTATCCTGGTCTTAGGAAGAATCAAGCTTAGGCTACACATTGATGGACTGGGCATTGTGTGCTTGGCCCTCCATATACCAAGTTAATTCCTGTCATGCTAAGGGGATCCACAGGTTGTTCTAAGGCTTAGTATTAGGGTTTGACTTTCCTCTTGTTAGTGACTCAAACCCAAGTAAGGTTTAACATGGATGGCAGGAGAACATGGGATTGAGCGCAGATTTGAATCGTTTGACTGACAGCGCATCTAAAACTATAAAGACCTCCCTGCCTCTTACTTGCACTGTGCTTAAAATTTTTTGTCAGAGAAAAACCTTCATACCAAACTCCAGACTGGGGAAAGGCACCTAGTTATCCTGGGAAATCGTGACTGTCTGGCCTTATCAACATGAAACAGGACAATTGCCTTGACCTTTTGTATTCCAAAAGCCTGTGATAGCTGTGGTATCCATGAAAACCCATGGAAACATGGGTTTCTCCATCAGAGGCTTAAAAAAGTTAGGAATTATCTTGGGCACATGACTGTTCTTGGTGTTATGATAACATATCATAACCTGAATGATATCATAATTGAATTAATGTGAGGCTTCTGAACAAAATTTGCTATTGCATCAGAAGCGGTAATCATCTGATCAGGTGCACTTTTCACACAAGTTTTAGAGTACTACCATGACAATCTATGAAATTCAATAGCGACCTAAAAGTTTTGGTGCAAGTCTTCAATGATGATAGTGTATGCACAATGGATCACTATTATGGGTGAAGTTCTGAGGATATGAGTACTAATTCTCTATGTGACAGCAAGATAGGACAGCTAAAGCCTGTTATCACAGAATCACAGAATGGTCAAGGTTGGAAGGGACCTCTGGAGATCAAGTTATATTCAGGAGAAAATGTGAAACCAGTCTCATGAACTTAGTTTTCTCTAAGCAATATAAAGACAAAGAAAAAATAAAAATGAAAAAAAAAAAAAACACCAACAAAACCCTCAGAAATCACTAGCCTGCAGCAATACAAGCCAAACATTACAGTTGTGAAATCATATCAGCTATCTAACAAACTGAGAAGCCAAATACTTCTTGTTAATGCCTCCTACTAAGCAGCTCATCTCTATAAAGCTTTCAGATGATTAGTGTTGTATAAAATATTGTCTTACAGATTAGCTGAACACTGTCCAACTTTTCCAAACTGGTCTGCAGTCACATAGCCTTCCACAGTCATCTCAATATGGAATTTGTATGTTGGGCAACTGGAATTTGTATGTTGGGCAATTAACATGGGAAATACTTAAATAATTTAAGAATCTAATTCCGAAATCTAGATTCTCAAAAAGCCTCCTCACTTGTCCAACAGATCTAGGCATACTAATATTCTCGCAGTTAAATTATCTGATCACCATTGGACATGAACACAATCAAAATTTCATAACTGACCATCTTACAAATAAAGTCTACCAGGATAAAGAGTGGCCATGTGAAGAGGTACTGATGTCCTTTTAACTAGGAACAAGTGTTCGCAGGACTCAACTGGGTTGTTGCACTCCCTGATCAAAATTCCTCCTTTCCCTGGGAAAATCTGATCTCTTATCTTCTCGCAGACACCCATGCTTTAACCAGCTGATTATCATACACTTGATGTTGGGAATCTTTTACTCTCTCTTCTTCTAGTTTGTTCTAATTCATATAAGTTCATTGAACATTAATTGGTGCAGAAGCTGTAACATAAGCTTCTGTCTCCAAGGTGAGTGCTGTAATCATGTGACAGCTAAAGCACGTGTTAGCTCCAGCCCAGTGAAAAATCAGTTATTCCACAGCAATCAAAACAGTATCAATCAGAAAGACTGAGAAATGCCTAATTCTATAGCCTACACCACAATAAGGATTTGGAAAAGAACAATGAGGGAAAGGAGTATTCTTGCATTCAATATATTCGCTGGTTTTCTACTTAAATATTTTAGGATCTGATAGTGTCTAGGAGGATGAATTTTCATCTCATATGATAGCGTCTAGTCTAGTATAACTGATGGCCTTGAAATTGAAATGTTATAAGCTAAGAGTCAGTGGACCATTTTAAAATTACAGTCATTTTAATCAATTAAGACAACAAGGTAAAAGAAGAAACTAATGTATTTTTTACTGTGAAGCATTTTCCTTCTCTTTGTCAAAGGCATAAGAAAGATTAATAACAAGTTTTTCAGAGGAAATCACTCGTGTAATATTATTTATAGAAAAAAAGAGATTCTGTCTTGGCAACATCTAATGGCCAACCACAAGACAAAACTTCTTAAAAACAAAAATTATACTGAAGTTTGTCAGTATCTATCCTCTGTTGGGAGGCTCAAAACTGCAGGCTGTATTATATGCATGTCTAATGAGTGCTATGTTAACCGGAGATAATCACTTCCCGTGGTCTCTGCCTCTGTTCACACAGCCCAGGAAGGTTTTGGCCTTCATTGCTGCCAGGGTCACTGCTGTCTCATGCTGCCCACCAACCCCCAGGGCCTCCTCCATTGAGCTTCTCCCAGCCAGGCAATGCATTTGTCCTTCTTGAATTTCATAAGGTTGGACCACTCCCCCAGCCCCTCTATGGCTGTCTAAAGTGTCAGCCCAAGACTTGGAAGTATTGAATGGTACGCCCAAATTGGTACCATCGGCAAACTTCGTGAGCAAGTATTCTATCACCTCTTCTAAGTCATCAATAAGTTGTTAACAAGGACCAGTCCCAGGATAGACCCTTGCAACACTTATTACCTGCCTCCATGTAGGATACAACACATCAATAACTACCTTCTGAGCCTGACCATCCAGCCATTTTTTTTCCTCATCTGATTGTCCACCATTCATGGCTGTAATGTCCTAACTAGGGTACAAGAATATTGTGGAAGACTGTTAAAAGCCTTGCTAAAGTCAAGGTAAATGACATCCTGTGCCCTCCCGTTATCTATAAATCCAGACATTTTATCATAGAAGGTAACCATGTTGGTGAGGCATCATTCACCCTTGATAAATCCATACTGACTGTTCCCCATTACTTATTCTCCTTCATGGGCCTTGAAACGTCTTCCAAGAGGACCTGCTGAGCAGCCCATAATTCACCAGACTGTCCTTCTGGCCTCTTTATTTGAAGACAAGTCCAACATTTGCGCCCCCCCCAATCACTGAGGATCTCCTCAGTCTCCATAACCTTTCAAACGTGGCAGAGCGTGACTTGGCAAGAGAATCAGACAGTTCTCTCTGCACCCATGGACGCAGCCCATCTTACTGCCTTTGTAAGTCTTAACTAAAGCTAAGCTTTGGCGTTGCTGACACAGGGAGCCTGACACAGGAAAAACGTGGGACACTGTCCCCCTGAACACCAGGAGAGAAATAGAAAAAAAGAATGAGACATATCTGATACCTGCGAATCAATTCGTACAACTTGGGGGTGCTCATACGTTATGCAACTGGGGCAGTATGAGAAAAGGAATCCATTCTCTGTTACGGTTGTTCCCTTTTAGTCTAGCTTTTATGAAATGGAATGAAATGAAATTCTGTTCAGTTATGTCATGTTCATTTAATGCTGAAGGCCTCTCAAACAAAGGAGTTTAGAAAAGTCTCTGTCTTTCATCATCCTTCCAAATTTCTACAAGGAGATTAAAATCTATTCATCTTGCAGCATGTCTATGTCTGGTTCACATTCTCCTTTATCAGCTTAGCTTGTTTGCTAGTATTTATCAAACTGTCTGGTTTTTTGGGTTGAGACAGAAGATGTGTGCATGGGTTAATTCTATGCTAGAGTTTGCTGAAGCTCTGTTCATAGTTTCATTATTATTTAACCAGGTATGTCAGGAATGCAGATTCTTTAACACACTGAGGAAAACCCTTATAACCTCAGCATTCATAGTCCACCCTATGAAAGAATGTAAGCCTGCACTACTTGAGCTGTGATTCCACTGCTCCTGTTGCCAAGGCAGAAGGATACTGCCTCAGCAGATCAAGGCATTTGGTGCCTTCCTCAAAGATAACTAGTAGGAGATAGGAGTTTCTAGAAGTGGAGTTTCTGATGCTATTCATTTAGCCCTGACTGATACTGGAGAAGAAATACCCAGTTTCATACAGTGAAAGCAAACCAACAGAAAATAAGTTTTAAAACTCCTTAAAAAATATAAATCTGAGCCACGAAGAAAAAAAAATTAAGTTATTCATGTTCTCTGTGATTCATGTGAACTGCGTAACAGGAAAATTATGTATGATCTAAGATGTTCTGCACTGCAATCTGTATGACAGTAACAGCACTGAAAAGAATTTATGTGGAGGAAGAAACTTGTGGGAGTTCAAGCAGCAGTAACTATATTAGTAAGTAGCACTTAAAATTAACCTACTTCCTTTATAGTAAGAGAAAGTAGGGTATAGAAATGCTTCTGTGAAGACAAAATGCCCTTCATTTAGTGACAGAGGCATAATAACAATAGATAATGGGAACTTGAATATAACACTTTCTTCAGCAGCAGGGGCAGAGCTGTAGGAATTTACCATTATTGTTTTTCTTGTAACAAGTCTATTCAAATCATCTGTGTATCACAACTGTGCGTTAGGAACAAATTAGCTTAGCTTCAATATTCACTGATGCATTTCATTGCATTTTGACTAAAGCCACATCTTGCAGACTTCTGAAAGTTATCTTTTAATCTACTACATGCAAAATTACATTATAAATATTAAAATACATACGACAGTGGGAAGTTATTAAATTTATTCCCAAATAATATAGCTGCTTAGCCTCAAGCACAAAGTAGTAATAATTACCTCTGAGCTGTAATTAATTAGGCATATAAATTGTTAAATTTTAGATGCTGATAAACAGAAGGAAGCTAAGAAAAAACAGCAACTGTCAGCAATATTTTAACACTAAGCAATTCTGTACTAGATAAAATTACAACAAACCCATTTATAAAATACAAACTAAACAGAGACTATGAGACAACAGTAAAATATATTATCTGAGAACGGCTGGAATTCACTTCAATGTAAGGTATCATCAACCACAGTATTTTAAAGATTGTTACCAATACAGGAATTTCAGATCAGTAAGTATGTTCCAAGATAGATATTTCTCACATACTTTCAACCAAAGTACAAATTATAATTGAGAAGGAAGAAAAAGAGAACCATCTATTACATACAGAGAAGCTGATGTACATATGAAATAAGTGAAGTGGTGAGACAGTGAAGAGTATGAAAATTAAAGAGGACACTTACTGGAGAAAACCACATCACTTTAAGAATCCATATTGTCAAAGAAAAATTCACAACTAGGATGATAAGCAGGAGGAGAACAAACAGGTAGAGGCAACGCTTTCTCCAGCCATAAATTCCAATTTTGTAGACATATTCATTCTTCGGCCTCTCTAGGCTAGTGCCTGGTGTTGTTGTAGTGTATTGTTCACGTACCATCTGCTATGTAAGAAAAAAAAAAGGGCTGCTTAGTTGTTTGAGTTAAATTTAAAATATTTACATAAAACCCCAAGGAAAATATGAAGATATAACTGTAATAGCAAGTTACTAGAAACTAGAAACTCTTATGAAGTTTTACCTGGAAAGCATTTTCATCATGTCCCATTCAAATTACACTTATGTCTTATTTTTCAGTGCACACCATGTGATGTTTTAAAATATGAACTGCATCAATTGCAATTTTCAGGAGGCTTAAATTTATTTTGTTTATGGCAATGCCTTCCTCCCATTTGCCATAATATTCTAATTCTCCCATCATGAAGCATTTCATAGGACTGTATCATAATCTGTGTCTCACAGAACAGTATTATTTTACTGTATAAATAGTTAAAAGTGGTAATGGTACCTTGTAAGCACAAGTTTAAAAACACTCCTACATATTCTTTCCTCAATTCAGTAATAAAATATATTCTCTGTGTTGCAAAACTTAACTATGTATCACTGGAATGCCAAAATATGTTAAGTTTCAGAATCCGTATATAAAGAAATGAAATGGTTCTTAATAGTGTAAAGGAAATAATGATTTCTCAATTTATCAGCTAGTCATATTTAAAGATATACTAGCAATAAAAACATTACTTACTGGGTTTAAACAACTTCCTTCACTTTATATTATAGTTCTTAAAGAAGCACTCTTTGAATTCGAAGAAATCTTAACAGACCACACTTCCTTAATACATGAGGTTATTCATTTTCACCTTTACAGCACAGAGACCATGAACAATTCACAACATTCATTAAAGCTTACGATTTTAGCCAAGAGAATAAAATCTCAGCAGCCGAAGCTGCTTATCTAGAACAAAAGTGGGCAACATCTGCATCATTTGCACTAATATAAAATGAAAAAAACCCCACCACAGTCGAATCATGGATGTCAAAAAAACCCACAGGTATTGGAAGTTCAAGTACTTCCTATGAGCCAGGTATATCCACAGGCATCTTACCTCCAAAAACTACAATATAATGTTCCCAAATGAGAGTGCTTTCAGACAAGTTTCACACAAGGTCTCCTCTCAATTCTGAATTTACTCCTGGGAACGAGATCACTGCGCTCTGCACACACAACTTTCAAAACATGATTAAATTACATCCTTGCCCAGCTGCTGCATTACTCCAAGTCGTTAAAGAAGCTCTTTTCAAGTCTCCTGCAGAGCCATCCTGTGCCTGTAACAAGCTTGTGGCTCTCAGTTCTAACCCTCACCTTTAGAAATACGTCATTTTTTGTTCCTGTAGCTTCCTATCGAACTACGAGACAGAGAACACAATAGAAGTTTACAACTGAACAGAAGTTCGTGCATTATCTCTATTTATATACACAGTATTCATCTTATTTCTGCACTTTTATTAAAAATCTTTTAATTTGTTGTTTATTTACATTAAATAATGAGACTTGATCAGCAGCAGTTCATAACATAACTATGCTACAGCCATTATGGGACAATATTCTAATGACTTTGTTGCTGCTATCAGTCTCAGTTGCTTGTGATACTGTGTATATAAATATTTTCATCCTGAAAATAGTATAATAATTTATTAGTGGAGAATCTTCGATTCTGAAATAACTTGGCTTAACATTACTGCAAAACATTGTAGATTTACAAGATGGTACATAACATTCACCACATGAACTATGTTTAAAACTGCCAGATTGTATTTTTCAGTTCCATGTACTACTCAAGCACCTAGTACCGATTGTAGGACACAGTTTATATACGAATTGCTATTTTTTTTTTTTTTTGCTATTTTGCCTCTAATCATTGTATAACAAACCATATCACTCACACAGAAATTGCCCTTTATCTTAAATCTACTTTACCATGCTCTGCCAAGTAAGACAAATTGGGACATTTATACATACAATGGGCTTCACAAAATGCTTAGACAAACCTTTGACCGTACTTCCACATGGATTTCTCCTGAAGACTGTAACTTACGGGACTGAATGCAGTAACTGTTATCCGGTGACACCAATAGATAAACTTTCAGAAATAACCCGTGCAGTTCTTGCTCAGGTATAGTACAAATATCCAATAACCTAATGTAAGGAATCATCTGAGTTTCTTACTGTTTCCTTCATTACACACACTTGCTAAGTGTCAGCATAACAAGAAATGAGATAGATGACAGCTACAGAAATTTCTGTAGTAACAGAAGCCCCATTCTCAAGACAGACTGCTTTTTTTTTTTTTTTTTGAGGAGACAAATAAAATCCACTTCTAAGAACACTTAAACGGTTATTTCAACAGGGCTGTGGGAAAATGGACCATTATTCAGGAACTGCACAGTCTCATGAAGCTAGCCGAGCCTTCGGCAAGAAATCTCTGGCTGCGGCATCTAAACTTTGCCTTTTCCTTGTGTTGCTGTCCGCTACATCTTCAAGGTAAATTTTGCAGTAGAAACACCATTTGACAGAGTAAATTAATTCTCTGATCTTCATGTTTTTATGTCAGCCTCATCACAGTGGTCTCTGAGGTTGGGATTCATCTCACAATGTTAGATACCAAAAATTTAGCCTTCAATATCTAAGTCAGTCAACCTGGACTCCCTTTTTGGTCAACAGAGATAAACCTACCCCTGCTGGGAATTATTTATTTGACTTATTTTAGATGCATACTTTAGACATCCAATGAACTGCATCTTAGATGTGTTTAACTTCTCTCCATAAAAAGAGAAATAAAGAAAGCCTGGGATGACTTTTTCATATGTTTATACCTACATGTTTTAGTCACAAGCATTTGGTTAAATTAATTCCAACCACAATGACTTCTAGAAGCATGTAATTTAACAAGAAGATAGGATTCATTTGATTCCTGTTCTCCTCTGTTCCATTTTTAACCTGGTGTAAAATGTTTATTGTGTGAGTTGTGGGTTTTACACATAATGTATTATGTACTGCTGTTTAATGAGGCGAGGTCAAAATCCATTATGCATTTCACCAAAAAGCCTATGAGTTTTGTGATTGTTTTCAGCCCTTCAGAAATTCCACAAGGGACATCTCCCAGCACAGCATTGTTCCCTGCACAAATTATTTTTTCCTGACAGAAAAGAGTTCTGTTGTTCCTGAGCATTATTAATACTGCCAAAAATTGCTTTGGTCCTAGCAAATGGGTAATGCTGGACTAGACAACTGACTGCTTTGACAAGGATTAAACTTTTCCACTTAATATAATATTTCAAGATTTTTAAGAGAATCACTGGCCCAGTACCAAGTAATTAGAGGGGAAATCCCTTAAGAATTGATACTGTTGGTCTGTTTCTTCTGGTAGAATCAACTTATGAGTTATATGTTCACAAGCTGAAATCACATAGGAGAATAATCTCAGACCTGTCTGGAGAAGTCAGAGAGAAATTCTTTTATAGGTTTGGGCTGGTTTAGATAGCTGGGCTGAAAGGAACGCCTTAGACAGGCAGATCTCATAGTTGGCTGCTGAAGACTGCCAGGATTCAAGAGAGACTCTTAGAAGGAAAACAACCAATCTTTAGTACGATGATGAAAAATATGATGTGTAAATGGAATAACCATGACACTGTAAGTCAGTTGTGCAGGAGCATACTAAACAGACACCAAGAAGGAAGTGGTTACTTATACACCTGGGCGTACTCAAGTTAGCTGGAGAAGCAAGAAGTTTGCACAATGAACAATGACTTCAGCAACTGTCATCTTTGTATTCTTCTACAAGAAGGCAGCACACAGTGACCAACTACAGCGAGTAAGAAAGTTCCTGGCAAACTATAGTGCAGATAAAATGGCAATTTTGTTTCAGAATGAAAATTCTGACATCATTCAAATGGGCCATGAAAACATGTATTATTTCGATCATGTCATCAGTACCATAATAACAAAAAAATCTTCTACTTAATTGGAAGCGGAATTTCTTGGTGTTCCTGCTCCAGGACCCACACAATCTGAAGTCAAATAGGATTAAGGTCAACTACTTGCATATTCCTTACAGACTTTTGTATATGTGGCCATAATTCCTGGGATCAAGCTCTATCATGGTAGTTTGCTATTTGAAAGTATTTTCCAGTTGTCATCATCTGTTTTACTGGGATCCATTTTTATCCAATTACTTACTGCCCATTTGCTGATTTAAAACACATACTGAACACTAATAAGCTGCCAAAAGATTTGTTATAGATTTTAAATGGTAGATATAACTTGTGAATTACTTGTACACTGCAGATATTTTGACCACATGAGATTTTCTCATGTGTTCAGGGGTCACTTATAAGTGTTGTACGTAATGCATGAAGTTCATGCTTATAGGAATACACATATGACCCGCCAATAAAAGAACTGTATGTTCTTTACATTGTGTTACTAAAGCTGCTACTCTAAAAACACGTAGCCATGACAGAACATTTCTTTGGATCTATTCCACCTTTTTCCATGCAAGACTTGGAGACTGGCCTCTGTGATTTGCAGGATTCAGAGGTTCGGGAGATTTTCATATTAACACCTAGATATTGAAAAACTATCCATCAGTAACGTTAATGTTGGATTTAGGTTAGTTTGGGCATCAAGTTCAAAAATCTATTCTGAGAGCTCTAGAATATTCAATTAAGACAGCTGTGTTTTGAAGAAGGAATTTGCACACTTATCAGTAAGCCTGCTTGCAAATGCAAGCCTGAGTAGAAGCTTGTTAATCGTATTATTTTCAGGAATTATTTATCTGTAGGAATTACTGAAAACAGAATACTATTTCAATTAAAATAAGCAGTCTCAGTTTATTTCAATTGTAAAAATGTTTTAACTGTTTTTATTCATAAATAGCTATGTTATTTTCTTGAACATAAGATTCTTAATGCGCAGTTCAAAACTATTACTCAAGTACTTTGTCATGTTGTCATAAAGCAACTAATAATAATAAACTATTAGAAAGCATAATTTAAATAGAAAATTATTTAGTTGGTTAATACTAATAACCATCTATAATTCCAGTAATAATTATATAATTATTAGCATTTTATATTTTTGAACTGTTTCCAACTCTGTTGGGATTTTCAGCAAAGACACATAAAGCTTAGCACTCAAGAGAACCTGTTCAAGTCAGAGTAAAGATAAACTGGTGAGGTTTCATGAAGATATTCGCACCACTGATGCTCATACTATACATGTTCTTTTGAAAGGGAACTTCATTCATCAGTGCTTCTACTCTCTTTATACAAATTATATTCATTCGCCTGCAAGAAAATTCACAGTATGTATGGGGATGAAAGAGGTGATAGTGCTAAACTAAAACAATTCAATAGAACGACCATTTTAATCATTTAAACTAAATTCTTGTGCCATTATAAACAAACTGTAAACTGAAATAAAACAACCTGTCAACTCAGGCAAGTGAGAACTGCTTTTACGATCTGCATACAGTATCTTCATGGAACATTATGTTCAATAATGTTGTTTTTACATAGTGCATTGAGCTAGATCGGTATTATTATACAGTATGAACTTCAGAAGTACATTAAGACTTCACACTTTGGTGGCATTCAGGCATGCACGCTTTTGTCTTTGTGGAGGACAGAAGCAGGAAAAAGGTGCAGCTGGAGTATTTGCCTGACAAAGGAAAAAATGTTGAGGGAAAACGTGTTGTTCAAAGAAAAAAAATAGAAAAGAAAGGAAATTTTTGGAATCCATATGGAAAAGCTTTCAAGACAAAATCAGAAAGTCATGGAAACCTCACACTCTCGTGACTAGACTAAAATTTTCTAATTCCTTTCAACCCTCTCTCGTTCCAACATATTTTATTTAATCTTGCCCAACCTTGCTTTGCTGAGATTTGTGTATTATATAGTATATTACAGTTTGAACTGTAAACAAGTGTCATCAACTAAAAAGGGCTGGATTCCTGCAGCGTAATTTGTTGAAACTGGCAAAGAAATTCATATGGCCTAGTTAACTGTTTGCACACCCTGCAGTGCAAATTTACATAATAACTATGACATGGTCACAATTAACAGCTTTGCACATTTAAAGTACCACTGCAATAGTGGAAAGATAGTCACTGACAGCAGAGGATAAAGAGCTGTATTAAAAATTATTATTTGTCTAATATCTGTGTATTTTGAATCTCATTTACAGTAAAAATGTTTTTAAAACTTGGTTTTCAGTCTTTCAGCTTGATTTATTTTTCCTCTTTTCACAAACTACCAAAACATTAATCAGATCAGAAAAAGTCTTTTCATGATACTTCCTTCAGTATCAAAAGGCCAAGCAAAAATACCAGATTTTTTTGTAAATTTCTAATTTTTGCATGCGTTACTAACATTTTAAGAAGTAGCTGGTTTCTGATATGAGAAATCACGTCTTTCATGTAAAATGCTTTAAAATGCATTAAAAAAAGAAAAAATTAATCCCCCTCTCTGAAATTCAGTCACCATTACAGCTAAGTTTCCTTGAGCAACCTTGAGTACTGTAATGTGGAAAAAAACTTTCATATCTCATAATTATTTACTTTCCTGAGACTTCCAACATATGTTACTCTGTCTTAGTAGACAACAAAAATCTTTTCAAGAACACGAAGAGCTTAGAATAACTGATGTAGAAGTGATTTGATGATGATGTGGGTGAGACACCGACATCTAGATGAGTGTCTCATGCACGAGGCTATTGGCTAGACCTCATGGAGATCTCATTACTATTACAGATTTTAGAAATAAGTCTTTCAGAAGAGAGAAAAGAGCAGCCTGGACAGGCATTGTTTTCACCTAACTATGAAAGAATGAGATCCAATAATGGTGTCAAGATCGTTTAAGTATTTACACAAAGGACTGCAAGTCCACCAGGAGAATTGAAGATACATAATGTACTGCAGTCAGTATCAGAACAGAAATTATTACAGGCTCTTCTGGCTGTGAGGTTTCTCTCTTTCTCTCTCTTCCCTGGACTGAAAAATCTTTTCCATATGAAACAGAAGCCAGAATAGATTAATTCCATTAGAGCTCTTTTTCTTTAATCACACATTTAACAAAATGTTTATAATTAAGCTAGGTATAAACTAAATGACTCAAATTATATGTCATTTAAATTCTTCGTTAAGGCTTTCAACTAATAGACAAAGTTTCAACAATAGAGGTTTCAACAAATAGACAAAGTAAGAGACTGCTTAACCTGCTTTTTTGTCCTCTACAGTATGACAGAAGACAGGAGTTTGTTATGGAATGATGGTATCCCTGTGTTACTGTGTTCAATTGTTCATGAGGTGATGAGAGGTAGTCTTTGATTTATCATGTAACAGTTTTCCCAGAACAGAATCATAGAATCAAAAAACATGAAAGTTGGAAGGGACCTCTGGAGATCTAGTCTTATTCCCCACTCAAAACAAGGTTAACTTTGACATCAGAATTGGTTACTCGTTGGAAAAAAAAAGGTGCAACCATACATTATCAGGAATTTATTTTCTTCAATAGCCTTAGCGTCTCTGAGTTGTCCTGCTAAACTTTGGTTGCCTAGAGTCTCTGTGGCAGCCTTACATGCAATTTGAAAAAATATTCATTGTTTTTTTTTCCAAGTTCTTAAATACTGCTTGGACTCCTCTACTGTGTCATTACATTTAGCTTATTGGAGTTTTGAACCTTTTAACCCCATTTGATACAACTTAGATGTTTTAACGAATACCTTCCTGCTTCTAACAACTTATTTTGTCCTGCATTTTAGCTATACTGGTTTAGCCATGTCTTTTAAATACGTATTTACCCTGAACATGTGATATGATACTTTGAAATAGTCACATGCAAAATTTGTTTCCTTTTCACAGGCTGCTTCCTTTTTACATAGTGCCCTTTTTAAAATTAAGAACAATGACTAAGATTCTTCAGCTCTCATTACTCCATCAAAGATACTTACTCTAACATCAACATGGCCAATGTTACAATACACTCCTTGACAACAACATGAAAGAGACCTTGTGCATTGCTCAGAGCAACATCAGGAAAGGACTGCTTCCTGAAAAGCTGCTCTTAAAACCATCCACTTACGTGATATAAAAATGTAGTCTGAATATTGGACCTAATTTTGACATTTATACTAAAAAAGTAAAAGAAAAAAATACAGTTTTCTCTCATAGTGTTTCTGATCCACTACGGCAAGGCACAGTCATCGTAATCATCCTGGTCAGGTCATTGGCAATATAGTCTTTAATATTATCAATCATAATTATACTATTAATAATATTACTATGTTTAGATTGCACATTTCAGTCCATGAGCATGCTGATATAACTGCTGAGTTGTTGATGCAACTGCTTTATCAATCTGTCTTTACAGTAAACTTCCATTAACACATGGCACCACTTGCACGTCCTATTCTGTCTCTCTCTTATCTTTTTAACTTGGCGTTACTCACTGACTGTTTTCCTTCTGTTATGTTTTCAACATGATTATTCAGGTTCATTTAGCTTCTTAGATTCCTTAAAGCTAAGCATTTTAATTTTCCTATCTTACTTTGAGGCTACAGAAACAAGTATAACTTTCCTTTATTTTCTAGTCTTCTACCTCCAATTTAAGTGAGACTTTGTTTTTCATCATCTCCTACTGCCATGTTCTTTTTTATCCTGTAGCTGGGGATGTAGATTTTTTATGACTTCCCTCTTCATTCGTTCCAGTTTTGCTCCTATGCACTATTCAGCTTTCCCTCAACCTTAAGTTTAAAAAGCTCTAATATTTTTTAATGTGTCAGGTGCCTGGTTCTATTTCTGTCAAAATGAAGATGTCATTCCTATTATTGGTTCCCTTTAGTTCAGAAATATTCCCAGCTCCTAATGAATTTGAGCCCCTATCCTTACTCATGTTCATTCCACATGGTCTTACATGTGGCAGTAAAAATATTTCAAAGATTGCTACCATGGAGGTCCTGGTCTTCAGTTACCCATGCCCCATCCCTGGAGGTGTTCAAGGTCAGGTTGGATGGGGCTTAGAGTAACCTGGTCTAGTGGGAGGTGTCCCTGCCCATAGCAGGGGGGTGGAACTAGATGATCTTTAAGGTCCCTTCCAACCCAAACCATTCTATGATTCTCTGATTCTCTGACATCTCAGTCTAAGCTTTGCCTTCAGGACGTCTTTGCTAGTTTTCTAGACTTTCAGTAGCTTTAGTGGTTCCCTCAATTTTAAGATTGCAGACTTGCACCCTCTCCTGGGTCTAGTGGACTGAATCAGCAATTTCCCACAAAATGCTGCTGCCTTCCTTTACCTATCAGCCAAACAGATAATGTTTCCCAAATAATGATACTAGGTATAAACTATCACTAATGTTAGTCAACTTAAATCCAAGTTATTTGCTGAACAGCAGGTGCAACTACTTCTGACACAGCTTCCCCCGCCTTGCATTCAGTGCTAGAATTATTGGTACTATAATTGCATTCAGAGTCAAGAAATGTGCTGCTTTCTTCCACCTTTGTTAAAATTCTAGATATAAGTCTCCTGCAGATCTGAAATCCAGCTGCAGTAGCTGCATTTGGTAAGAAAGGAAGGAAAAAAGATAAATTAGTCTGCTATGTACAGAGTAGAGTTTAAAATGTGGTTCTGTTGCAGCCATAGAGGGATATTTTATTCCCATTCACTTCACTAAGATTCTATGCTTAATGAGAAGTTCTGCTTCCAGCATAAAAATATATTACATTTCCTGGATCTGCAGCAAGTTTCATTCTACTTAAATATTACTAACATATACAGATATGGTGATTTCCAGTTTAGTATACCGAATTAAATTTTCTTCAACATGACATTCAATCTCCTAAATCCTACCCCCCCACACACACATTCAGGGCTATACTAATGAAGTTTGTTCTCTATCCCAAGACGTTGCTTAGTTTAACTACCATATTTGACGATATTCTTGCCAAAGTTGCCTTTTTGCGGGGATGCAACTCATTTCTTTGAACACTGACTCTAGTAGCTACCTGTCTGGGAAATCAAGAGGTGAGAAAAATGAATGAATCAGCCAAGATAAAACATGCAGAAGTTCCCTGACATCCTTCTGTTTCTTCCTCCCCTCCTAAGAAGGGCCTATTTTAATTTAAAGTGCTTCTGTTGTCTTGCAAATTGAGCTGGGATGAGATTAAATCATTCCATCTCTCAGTAACATTTAAGCATGCAGAAACATTACAGTGGGGACTCTGCTATCAGTAATACGTGTGAAGCCTTGCAGGACTCCTTAGTGTAATTTCCTCTTAAATGGAGGAGGAAGAATCCAGAGATCTACACTTGTTCACTTCCCAGCCACAGAACATGCTATATACTGGCACTACCGTCCAGTCAGGAATTCTCTACGTGAGCAGCTTCCCAGAGATTTATAGTCTTTTGCAACTTGGCTGCTACTCCATGATGCCTTTTAATAATATTTTAGGGAAATACTGCTTATAGTTCACCCACCTGAAAGAAGGCCAAGCTAGATATCATCAGAGGAGAAAATTTTAGAAAACTAAAATTAAGAACTGTTGTCTTAAAGTATTTGCTCAGGATGGGAGAAACCCAAGGGACCACAGAGTAGTCCATTGAGATGATGGGAGTCAAATTCAGGATAAAAGTCAAGCCCAGATCCTAAAAAGGTCCTTAGCACAGGATCTAGCAATAGCTCAACTGCAAGTGTGAATTCCAGTGAACTCCCAAGCTTGAAATTGCTCTAAGATTTTCTAGTCTAGGGTTGTTACACTCAATGGGTTCAGAAGTCATGCAAATGTTGATAGTGGCGAGCACATGAAGACTGTCAATTCCACTGCTGTCACTTTCATCCTTCACTCCCTGACTTGCTGCATTTTCTCCCCTCTCCTACTCATAATGATGAACAAGTCAAGACGGAAAGAATTAAGATTTCTGCTGAAGAAGAAGAAGGAAAGATGGTGCAAAGATGGTGCGACAGCTTGCAGGGTAAGAGGGAAAGGCAACTCCCATTGCTCGTGCTGGGAAGGGAAGCCTGAAGCGCAGTGAGGATACTGCCTTAGTCATCACCTCAGGAATACCTGCGCCACACATTGAGGCCTGAAAGTTAAACATAACAATTCACACACATTTATTAATTCAGCTGGTAAGAGATCTGCATCTTGGCAGTGCCTTCCAACCACTAGAATGAATCATAAGGAGATGGCTATCCATTGCTTTTTCATTCCTTTTTCTTATGTATGAGGGGAAACACAAATGAAATATGAATGCAGAAAATGCTACTGTTTAAAAAATATTTCTTGGTAGCACTAATAAGCCTATTTTCTATAATTAAAACATGAAATGTACTTCTGAATGATAAATAATACATCATAGACTCTTATAAAGCCCCACAATAATAAATACCCTTAATTGATAAACAATGTGTTTTGACATGGAAGTTACAAAACAAACACTATGAAAGAAATGTACTGGAAGAATAAATTGAGTAACACCATGGTTAAATCCAACCGTAATGTTAAGAGGAACTGTTTAACTGCCTGCATTTATATGGACAAATCTTTAAATGATTAGTTTGAGCCCTGCAGGATCTATCTTGAGATAGGTGGAAGAAAGGAACAATTTTAGGTAAGGAATGCTGAGAGCTATCTTGTCCTTACGAAAAGCCTAGCAGAATCTCCCTCCTCCTCTCCTTAAAAGTTAATAAAAACACTGTCTTTATGGAAAATAAGAACAATGCACATTTAGTCTACTGTGTAATGAGCTTACTCACTAAGAGCAAAACAAAATTCAACACATCGGGATGACCTGAGGATCTAGTAAGTTTACCATCTATAAAGTCAGAAATGGTAGCCTGTATAGGATTATAAATTATACTGAGAGCTGAATACCATATGCTCTCTTATTCTGATCATTTGATCCTTCCAGGTATCAAAGGGCTTTTCTTCAGGTGCAAGTGAAAGGTTTCCCCTTCAGGTTGTCCTTCTTTGCAAGTAATATAACTTTACAATGCAATCCAGGTATTATCTGACACTCCAAGAAGAGAAACGCAGAGGAGATGGCTGGCAAATTTACAGAACTTCTACTATAATCTGCCAGAGGTAGTTTTTGTTCACTAGGATTTTAGTTCTTTTATTCAGTGACAGCTAAATGATTCCCTTATTCAGAATAGACATGCACATTACATTGGATGCAGGTAAAGCCTTTCTATTCAGTCCTTATTATAGTAATTTACTGAAAAAGTCTGGCATTGAATTCTTAAGGTAGTTTGCAAGTAAACTGATGAACAAAATTCTGAGTAAAATATCAAATTATAGAATTGTGTATAGTTTCAGATATGTAAAATCCAACAATTGTTTTAGTTACCAGACAAGGCTGTGATAGTTACTGTCTACAGTATATAAATTATGTTCTTATGATACATGATCTATCCCAGACATCCAATTTAAAATAATTATTAAAAAAAGTATTAAATCAGGCAACACAAAAATCACTTGAAATCAGGAGTTAAACATGACAGTTAAAAACACATATTCAGTCAGACCAAGATTTAGCAACATCTTGCTGTATACCTGTCTACCCAAGTCAGTCAATAATGAAAATTAGTAACAGTACTAGCAGCTGTCACCATAACTTGACATACAAAGTTGATCAATTTCAGTACCTACCACCATCCTTTAAAGTACTCTGGATTTTTAGTAATCATAGGGATTAAAATTCAAGAAAATATTTTTTTAACTGGTTAACATTCATAGCAATAAAGGGAAAAAAAAAAGAGAAATAATTCAGCAAGAACTAAGAACTAGAACATGCTTCTAATGAAAACATACTTCTTAGGCTACAGTTGTATCATTGCAAAGTCTTGTAAATTGTTAAAGTATTACATAAAAATTAGTGATCCTTTTTATTTATTTATCTGCTTCTTCATACATTAATAATATTTCTAATACTGGTGTTCAAACTGTTCTCTTCTGATCTCTATGATCTATCACTTTTGTCGTTCCACAGTACTTGATAGTGAATTAGCTAAATAAGTGAATGCAATTCCTTACAAGTCAGCTCTTCAAGCATGTAAGTATAGAAGAAACAATTTCAGTATTTTTTCTGTAACAGAATACACTAAACCCCAGAAAACTGGCACTGAAGCAAATGGGAATGTTGTAGTCTAACAGCTAGAAGTTTCTGAACTACACACAATGAGATATTCTATGCAAAGAACATGAATTAGCTCCCAAGTAAGTCCTCCTCTCTCCTATGAAAACTGGCATTCAAAAATAGATGATGCAATTACAAATCTATGGAGAAAAGGAGACAGGAACAGTTCTGTTTGCAGTCTTGCAGTCTTTTTTCAGTGGCGCCCAGTGATAGGACGAGGGGTAATGGGCATAAACTTGAACATAGGAAGTTCCATCTTAACATGAGAAGGAACTTCTTTACTTTGAGGGTGGTGGATCACTGGAACAGGCTGCCCAGAGAGGTGGTGGAGTCTCCCACTCTGGAGACATTCAAAACCCGCCTGGACGCTGTCCTGTGCAACGTGCTGTAGGTGACCCTGCTCTGGCAGGGGGGTTGGACTAGATGATCTCCAGAGGTCCCTTCCAACCCTGACCATTCTGTGATTCTGTGATTCTGTTCTTAGCCAGCTTGCTGATTTCCTGCTTGATGCCAACCAACACAACATGTACATGGGCTGGAAGGCTGGGTTTTTGTAAATATTCAAATCAGACATTTAACACTGTCATTGCTTTATTATAATTAATAAGTGATAGTAAGGTTGTGGCTTCTCTGTTTTAGAGAATAAGGGAGTTTAATAGTACAGATGTCAGCCACTCTATTCCTGTTGGACTGTACCATAGACACATTTAAATTAGCAGTACAGATCTAGCTCTTATCGTTTTGTTTTTTAAACACTTTTAAGTATTTGACTTTGCTACCTTCACGATGCTCTAAATCCTTCAATTTCTCTTTTATGTAACTTCCTAGATAGATTCCCTTTGAAGCATTGGTTGGAAGTGTCTTATTTTTGTCCACCTATCCCAGTAATTGGATTGGCTCTTCCCATGTAAAACTATCCTCATCTCTGTTCTTTGTGTTCCCCTTCTCCATGCAGTAAAGTCTCAGTTTCTTACTTATTTTAGCCAGACCTAGTCTCCTTTCCTATCAGCTGCATTTCTCCTAGGTTTTGTTAAATCTCTTTCTCCTTCCCTACTTTCTTACAGTCTTAACATCTTTCTTTCACCCCTTATACAATCTCAGTCCTCCTTCTCAACTCTTCTTTGCCACTTCCCCTCCACTCCAATTTTCCAACTCCTTCTCTCAACACAGTTACTGAGCTATTTCATGTCTTCACTTACATCTTAAAATGTCTCCTCTCCTTTAACCTTCACATTTATCGGTAACTCTAGTCTCTTTGTCACATCTATCCTTCGCATTTCTTCCAAATGCAACACTCTTGGCTGACCAGGCTCAGCCCTAGTTTCTCTGGAGGACTGACTCCCTGTATTTATCTTCTTCTTTCCACTCCTTGTTTGGCTTTCATTCCTTCTGCTTTAAAATCAAGTCTTGCTCCATCTCCTTTGTAGACAGCAGCAGAGGTGTAAGCAAACACCTCACTGAGAGTATAGGTTCTTACAAGAGAGACGATCTTGGCTCTCATTTCCCGTTTCCAGACCCAAACCTATTGCAGGGAAAATGTGCTTCATCTCTATATTCCTGACAGAATTATAACTAATCATTGTGTGGTGATGGCACATTAATCCAGTCTGGAGAAAGGTCACAAGAAACTAAAATATAAGCGGGAACTTAAAAGACTCCCTGAAACATTTCTCTGAGGGATGGCAAACTAACTGTGATTTTTAGGGTTAAGAAATTAGTTATGTTTGGACAAATTTTTACAGGGTCATAAAATGCATACTTCATCTGGTACATCCATCCTTGATTTGCTGACCTGGGCCATTTTTTATGTTAAGAATTCTCCTACCTTACATCTAGAATAGTAAACTAAGCAGGGTCCAGGCGTGAGCTGGGAATATCCGCGCTGTTTCACTGACAGCGTGCAGCCTGCAAGAGCTCAGCCTCCACCACCCGGCACTCAGCCAGACAGAGCAACCACCACTTTATGATGCAGGGATAGCATCGGGGGGGCTCCCCAAAGGGCACTCCGTTTTGCTGGGGATGAGAATTAGTTATACAGATCCAAGCTGTGTCATGTCATTTGCTGAGGACTTTTTTGTGCTAGCCTGAGGACTTTTACGTGCTAGTCTTTGCCAGCACTTATGTGGCTTACTTGGGGGGGAAAAAAGAAAAAAAAAAGAAAAAAAAGAAAAAAAGAAAAAGGAAAAAAGAAAAAGGAAAAAAGAAAAAGGAAAAAAGAAAAAGGAAAAAAGAAAAAGGAAAAAAGAAAAAGGAAAAAAGAAAAAGGAAAAAAGAAAAAGGAAAAAAGAAAAAGGAAAAAAGAAAAAGGAAAAAAGAAAAAGGAAAAAAGAAAAAGGAAAAAAGAAAAAGGAAAAAAGAAAAAGGAAAAAAGAAAAAGGAAAAAAGAAAAAGGAAAAAAGAAAAAGGAAAAAAGAAAAAGGAAAAAAGAAAAAGGAAAAAAGAAAAAGGAAAAAAGAAAAAGGAAAAAAGAAAAAGGAAAAAAGAAAAAGGAAAAAAGAAAAAGGAAAAAAGAAAAAGGAAAAAAGAAAAAGGAAAAAAGAAAAAGGAAAAAAGAAAAAGGAAAAAAGAAAAAGGAAAAAAGAAAAAGGAAAAAAGAAAAAGGAAAAAAGAAAAAGGAAAAAAGAAAAAGGAAAAAAGAAAAAGGAAAAAAGAAAAAGGAAAAAAGAAAAAGGAAAAAAGAAAAAGGAAAAAAGAAAAAGGAAAAAAGAAAAAGGAAAAAAGAAAAAGGAAAAAAGAAAAAGGAAAAAAGAAAAAGGAAAAAAGAAAAAGGAAAAAAGAAAAAGGAAAAAAGAAAAAGGAAAAAAGAAAAAGGAAAAAAGAAAAAGGAAAAAAGAAAAAGGAAAAAAGAAAAAGGAAAAAAGAAAAAGGAAAAAAGAAAAAGGAAAAAAGAAAAAGGAAAAAAGAAAAAGGAAAAAAGAAAAAGGAAAAAAGAAAAAGGAAAAAAGAAAAAGGAAAAAAGAAAAAGGAAAAAAGAAAAAGGAAAAAAGAAAAAGGAAAAAAGAAAAAGGAAAAAAGAAAAAGGAAAAAAGAAAAAGGAAAAAAGAAAAAGGAAAAAAGAAAAAGGAAAAAAGAAAAAGGAAAAAAGAAAAAGGAAAAAAGAAAAAGGAAAAAAGAAAAAGGAAAAAAGAAAAAGGAAAAAAGAAAAAGGAAAAAAGAAAAAGGAAAAAAGAAAAAGGAAAAAAGAAAAAGGAAAAAAGAAAAAGGAAAAAAGAAAAAGGAAAAAAGAAAAAGGAAAAAAGAAAAAGGAAAAAAGAAAAAGGAAAAAAGAAAAAGGAAAAAAGAAAAAGGAAAAAAGAAAAAGGAAAAAAGAAAAAGGAAAAAAGAAAAAGGAAAAAAGAAAAAGGAAAAAAGAAAAAGGAAAAAAGAAAAAGGAAAAAAGAAAAAGGAAAAAAGAAAAAGGAAAAAAGAAAAAGGAAAAAAGAAAAAGGAAAAAAGAAAAAGGAAAAAAGAAAAAGGAAAAAAGAAAAAGGAAAAAAGAAAAAGGAAAAAAGAAAAAGGAAAAAAGAAAAAGGAAAAAAGAAAAAGGAAAAAAGAAAAAGGAAAAAAGAAAAAGGAAAAAAGAAAAAGGAAAAAAGAAAAAGGAAAAAAGAAAAAGGAAAAAAGAAAAAGGAAAAAAGAAAAAGGAAAAAAGAAAAAGGAAAAAAGAAAAAGGAAAAAAGAAAAAGGAAAAAAGAAAAAGGAAAAAAGAAAAAGGAAAAAAGAAAAAGGAAAAAAGAAAAAGGAAAAAAGAAAAAGGAAAAAAGAAAAAGGAAAAAAGAAAAAGGAAAAAAGAAAAAGGAAAAAAGAAAAAGGAAAAAAGAAAAAGGAAAAAAGAAAAAGGAAAAAAGAAAAAGGAAAAAAGAAAAAGGAAAAAAGAAAAAGGAAAAAAGAAAAAGGAAAAAAGAAAAAGGAAAAAAGAAAAAGGAAAAAAGAAAAAGGAAAAAAGAAAAAGGAAAAAAGAAAAAGGAAAAAAGAAAAAGGAAAAAAGAAAAAGGAAAAAAGAAAAAGGAAAAAAGAAAAAGGAAAAAAGAAAAAGGAAAAAAGAAAAAGGAAAAAAGAAAAAGGAAAAAAGAAAAAGGAAAAAAGAAAAAGGAAAAAAGAAAAAGGAAAAAAGAAAAAGGAAAAAAGAAAAAGGAAAAAAGAAAAAGGAAAAAAGAAAAAGGAAAAAAGAAAAAGGAAAAAAGAAAAAGGAAAAAAGAAAAAGGAAAAAAGAAAAAGGAAAAAAGAAAAAGGAAAAAAGAAAAAGGAAAAAAGAAAAAGGAAAAAAGAAAAAGGAAAAAAGAAAAAGGAAAAAAGAAAAAGGAAAAAAGAAAAAGGAAAAAAGAAAAAGGAAAAAAGAAAAAGGAAAAAAGAAAAAGGAAAAAAGAAAAAGGAAAAAAGAAAAAGGAAAAAAGAAAAAGGAAAAAAGAAAAAGGAAAAAAGAAAAAGGAAAAAAGAAAAAGGAAAAAAGAAAAAGGAAAAAAGAAAAAGGAAAAAAGAAAAAAGAAAAAAAAAAAAAAAAAATCACTGTCAAGACAGTGATTCAGGTATGTCTAGGCACTTATAAAGTCGTTTAAGAAGTAACACAAAGCAGAGTTTCTGTCTCTATGGTCCCCTGATAAACCAATGTTAATTTAACACCTACCGAAGCTGACTCGTGATACCCCAGAGTGATCCAACACAGGAATTCTTAGATGTTACAAACAGCCACGAGACATGAAGGACTGGTACTCACTACCTCTGATCATGAAGCAGTTCAGACATTGTATTTGAACAGACAGTACATCTTTTATGATCACAGCAATAATATTCTGAAAAACTCGGAATTTGTGTTGGCAGGTGAGTGTTTCATCGAGGAGGTGCGCTGGGAAACAGCAAACTAGGACGCCCAGTTTATGCTTACCACTTACATCAGCAGCAAAGATGAAACTGAAATTAGTGATAGTGTACAAAGGGAATAAAAAGAGAATAGGTATGTTTGCTGTTGCTTTCAGTTGTGCCTAAAATTCCTTTAGAAACAGCAAAGAAACAGTGAAAGCTTAATTAATGATTTGTACTATAAACAGAAGAAGTAATGAGCCTTAGTTGTATACAGATTTGTACCTTTTGTTCTTCAAGTATCCACATCAATGCAGTAACCTTTTTACTTTTGCTCTCTCCAAGCCCTTTATAAAAAATTCCGAGGCAAAAAGCCCCAATACTAGCTAGCTTGAATTGCGTGTTCTGACTCAGTGGATACTATCCACGTGCTAACAGAATGTACCAGGACAAAGTTTTCCTTTAATGAGGGCATTACCTCAGAAGAAACTTTCACCGTATTTGAAAAAAACTTCATTACCCTGAAAACTTCTATGCCTTCATTTCATCATACTCATTGGCTGCAAAGTCAAAAAGATAGGGTAATTCTACAGTAATTAGAAATCCATCAGTTTAATTTATTAAAAAAATAAAACCAAACCAGAATGAAATACCAATAGACAGAAACAACTAACAGGGTAATATTTTACATAGTTTTTGTGAACAGGCTTTATTTCAAAACTCATACTTTTCCTACAAGAACAGAACATGTGATAAATAATAAAACAAAACAAAATATTCAAAAAACATTAGTAAACCTACTCACTGATGTAATTAAAATAAATTTTCAGAAATATTTTTTCAATTTTGCTTCAGTTGCTTTTCATTGCTATATCCTACTCAATCTGTAGATCCCATTTGATAACAAATTGACCTACACAAATAATCAAAGAATAGTTTAAATGTTTATTATCTTATATATGAAGTTAAAACCATAAAAAGGACTATACTGGAGCAGACGAAAGTCCATTTAGCTCAATAGCCTCTCTCTGATAATACATCTAAAAGATGATACTGATGAAAGAATGGAAGTCTTCTTACAGATCTCCATCATTTTGTTCTCTGTCCCTGGTCTTGTCCTTTCTAGGTTGTGTTGTCCTCCTTGTATGAAAGCAGTGCTATTCCTTTGGATGTACTTATTACCTCCCTCTTAACTTACTCAGTTCAGAGATGGAGGAGGAACAAAAACAGCATACAGAATTCAAAAGGTGGGTAGATTATGGAGTTGTACTCTCTTTTGACCTCTACCATTTCCCCGTGAATTCTGAATGTTTCATTTTCTCACAACTAGTGGGAATGGAACTGGATCTCACTGTGAAGTCGTAATAGTTCTGATACCATCACTTTGCATTTGAAGGCCTTTTTTCCCTCCATGTGCAAAACTTCACATCTACCTGGACTGAACTTTACTTGCTATTTTCGTTTCTGATCATTCAGTCTTGAAATGCCCTTCAGCGAAGTAAAAAAAAAGATGCAAAGTGGCAACCTGCACAGGCAACCATCAGGTAATAGTCATTGGGGACTTCCTTTAGCAGGAGACAGAGGCACCCATATGCTGACCTGACTTTGATGTCTTGGGAGTCTTCCTGCTTGCTGAGTGATCAGATACAGGATATTGCAGAGACTTATGAGGCTTATCCAGCCCTTGCTGCTCATCACATGGGCAGCAATGACACTCCTAAGGGTGAACAGATGAAGAGTGGCTATGGAGCTCAGGCGGAGGGGTAAATGGTATAAGAGCCAGCTGGTTTTCTCCTTAGTCCTTCCAGTAAAAGAGAAAGGTTCAAATATATAGGAGAGGACATATCCTGCATGTTAACACCTTACCGCATAGCTGGTGTCAGAGGCACAGCTTTGGCTTTTATGACCACAGGAGCCTCTAAGGAGTGAGAACTATTGAGAAGAGATGGGATCCATCTGACCAGACTGGGCAAGAGCATTTTTTGCTAACTTAGGAAGGCTTTAAACTACGTACACCAGGAGGGGGTTGCTATAGCCTTAAGAGAAGTGAACGCGTGGAGGGCTGTAAAGAAGCATCCAAGGGACAGCATGAGGAAGAAGGTTCTTTATAAAAGCAGCATGAGCGGGGCCCAACTCCAGTGACTGTACATGAATGAACACAGCATGGGAAAACAAACAAGAGCAATTAGAAGTTCATGCACAGCTGCAGAGCAATGATCCCCTTGGAATTACAGAAATACATTTGGATAGCCTGCATGACTGGAGTGCTGCAATGGATGGATACAAGCACTCGGGAAAGAGCGAGTGGGAAGGCAAGGAGGAAGAGGGTTGCCCTGTGTGCAAATACTGAGTCAAACGCATACAGTTTTGTGTTGAAACAGAACAGCAGACATTCAGGTGCTTACGGGAAAGATCAAAGGACAGATCAAAGGACAAGTGATGTTCTGCTAAGAGTCTGCTACAGACTCACTGATCAAGTACATACAGCAGGAGGATGGAGTAGATGACTTCCAGAGGCCTCTTCCAATCTAAATCAATCTAGGATTCGGCAGTCTTCAGAGACAGACTTTTATCACCCTTAGTAGTTCACTTATTTTATTCTTGAGTTCTTTCAGAGGTCTTCATTGAATCTCTTCTGATTTTGAAATATTACTATACATTTGATCTACAAGTGCCCCATAGATAAGCTTTGTCTATAGCCCTTTTAATTTGAAATAGATCTTTTGGTGAGCACCCCATAAAGTGGGGTTCTAGCACACAAAGTGCTCCGGTTTCTCCCACAATTAACAGAAAAACAAGTAATTCCTTTTGCATACTTCTTACATCCTTCACTTCTCTGACCGGTCTTTTTATGGTCCGATCATCCATTTACCATACAAACTACCTGGCAGGTTTTGGTGGTTCTCATGTTTCAAGAAAGATTTACCATCACTTATGATGTTCATTGTTCCTTAAACATCTTTGCCCAGCTGTATTGTTTTTAGATTTAACCTGCCAGAGTTCACGATCTTTTCTATTTTCTTCATTTGCACACAACTTCAGATTTGAGAAATATGACTTCTGACTTCTTGCTTCTAATTATTTCCCTTAATCTGCTGATTTGCCATGCTTAGATACTTTTGCCTTCTCTCAACTTTTTTTTGATAGAGAGCATATATCCAATCTGTCCTTCAAATATAATGCTTTTAAATATTTTTTAGGATGCTTTCAACTTAGTTTTTGGCAAGCACCTTCATCCTTATGCAGTTATTTTTGAAGCTGACCACAGGCTGGGTGCGGATTTTTGATTTGAAATGTACACACTGAGTACATTTTACATATTTGACATGCATAATGAAACATCTTATTCTGTGCTAGAAAGAGGTTGAACCTAAGTTAAATCTTAGATTAAGTATTGCTAATGAAAAAAATCAATAAATTTGTATTGCAATAACATCTTTTCATGAATAATATGTAATCTGTCTTATGCATAACATAAACTTCAGAGTTTACTTATTTGTACAAAAGAAAAACAGAATTTGCTGTGTTTTTGACTGCAATTTAAAGTGTTTCAAAGGAGCTAACCTGTTTCTAATATGCACCACTGCAGCAAGTATTTCTGATACCAGTTAAAAAACCCTCTCTTCTCTAGATAAAAATAGTAAAGTCCTACTAATTTGAATTGAAATAATATTTCTTCATAAAAAGAGAAATAAAAACAAAGTCACAATTTTAAGAAACAGGAAATCTGGAAGAATAGTTCAAAGAATAATCTTAATATGCTTCTTTTGCACTACAAGGTATACAGGTTTTTTGTTTATATTAAGAGCATTTATTTAGCATACTGCTTATTTGGAAAGAACATTTAAGAACTCCCCTTAAGTCATCACATTCAAACTTTTATTATATCAGGTCAGCAGTAATACTACGAACCTGGGTGATTAAATAGAATTCTGGCTGCTTTAGAGTGGTTTGAATGTCTCTGGGTATCATGGACATTAAGAGAAGAAGTTTATTTAAGTCCTTGACAAAATGGATACATCCATGCTGATTGTATTGCTATTTAAATTGCCGCTCCCAATTACTTGTTTCTTTTAAACTGTATTGCTTGGATCCTCTCTATTACTTTTAATTCCTCCTTTATCATCAATGTACAGTATTTTAAGAAAATAAACACCACTAAGTTTTATTTTAACACATATTGAAGTTAAACTTTGCAGACAGGATCTCGTAGTTTGTTGCTTTGAGTTGCAGGGAAGATTAGGTTTGTGTAAACAAAATTTCATTTCTTAAGGACCATTACATGTAACGAAAAATTGGTTTTGTGGTCTTCAATTTTCCTTCACTGGAGACAACACCAGGAAACCCAAAACACTGGTAGGCAGAAACTTTTTAAAAACTTTTTTGTCATTTGTCATCTTCTTTTATGGTTATTTATATACTTGACGGACGCGTGACATTGTGCCAGAATTGCAAAGCTAACTCAGGGGGAGGAATGGGGAAATAACCTTCGTTTGGGTTGCTGAATATACTGAAAGGCTTGACGTTCTTAACAAATATGAAGGAAATGAAAGCGATCCTTCTGATGGAGACAAATCATGAAAGAATTTCCGTTATCATCATCTTGTATGCATTTCTACCAGACAAAGAATAATTTTAGATACTTTAAGAAAATACTCTTAAAAAAAGCAATTACGTATTTTTCTATTTAAAAATACTTTTTAAAAACCCAGCTTTTCATTTTCTTCATGTGTGATAGTGGATCCTTTCTATCACACAACAATGATTACCAGCAAGGCCAAAACGTGCCTTTTAGAAATACTGTTCCTAATGCAAGTCCTGCTTGGACAGAGCTTTCAGCAGAAGTCCTTTACTATTATCCTCAGTGCTGTTCTCAGGAAAAGTATTTCTTGTTCTCAGGAACAGTATTTCACGTCCTCAGTGCTGCGAAGAGATAGACACTCTCTGTGAGAGCAAAAAGAAACAGCTCCATTTAAGTATACGAAGACGTACACATTGGCATAACCTTTTCTCTTTTTCCTGTTCTTGCTGCTGCTTTTATGAAAGTGCTATTTCCAGGCAGCAT
Organism: Charadrius vociferus; assembly: GCF_000708025.1. Lineage (NCBI taxonomy): Eukaryota > Metazoa > Chordata > Aves > Charadriiformes > Charadriidae > Charadrius > Charadrius vociferus. The sequence goes on from NW_009649705.1 coordinate 1,396,185, forward strand.
GCTGCTATCTCTTTAGAGGCATACTTCAGTTCATGCAGTAGACTTCAGCACAATTACAAACAGATAACTTCTTTCTGTGGTGCTTTCCTATGTTGGTTGAGGACCCTGAAAAAAGCTGTTTATTTAGCCTTGCTAAATGATTTCACATAGTAAATGGAGCTATACTGCTATTCTATAAAGGTTTTTTGAATAGCGAAGTGAAAATACACTAAAGAAACAAGGAATGGGACTAGGTGCAGAGGCCAGAGATGAAAATTAATCCTCATGTGTTCGCTCCCTAATTCAAGTGATTGATCACAGATATGTTTTAAAAAATAGGAAAGAAGAATAATTTGACCTTGCATCTAGAAAGTCACAATTGCACCTTTTTGAAAAGTCACATGAAACTAAACTAAAAATTCAAAATTCACTTTCCTTTTCAGTAGCAAAGGAAGCAAAATGCTTTCCTATGTCTACTGTGTCTCATTATATATTTTAAATCTCTGCCGTTTTCTGACAAATTTTAAATGTCAACGAACACAAACTGATGCGGTTCTGTTGCACTGCAGTCCTGTTCATAACAGCTTTGTTACTCATTTTTACTTAAGCAGGGGAAAACAAGATTAATTTAAATGTGTATTAGACACATAAGGAAATCATCAAAAGACAAGTACTACAGAAGCCTTTTTTGGTGATGCTGACTTCAACTGTTTAGGCAGCAACCGACTCTAAGTTTCTTCAGCAACTATGACAAAGCAATAATGCAATGCAAGAAACACAGAAGATGAGTAACATAGCAAAATGTATAAATATTGTTTTTGATCAGTATGCCACTTCTTGGATTAAAACCAATAGGAAAGACATAGCTGATCTTTCAATTAGCTGTAAAAACAAATGAAGCATAAACGAAAGCCGGAAGTACATGTTAAGTATGTATGCATTCCAAAATAAACCAAGAGCAAAATCTCTCATTCTACATAACATATGTACTCCTTGTATCTCAAAGTAGAATTTTACACAGAAAGTATTTAATCCTCAATGGAAATAAGCAGTTATTATTAAAATTCTTAACTTTCAATTAAAGTTGATTTACTGATATAAATCAAGTACTGTAATCTGAAAAGTAAGACTTATTTTTGGCATATTTCTTCATTTTAAAGATCCTAATTTCGGTAACTGGAAAACAGTTCCTACTTGGATGAAATAACAAGCACATAATCTTCTCCAGGAGGTATGTCTGTAGTTTCCAAAAGTTATTCTTTGGGCACACACAGGAAAACACATTCATAGCACACAACTAAAACTTGCTTTTTAAAACTCAAATTAAACATTGTTTGCTCATCAAATATAGACTATAGTGCCTGACATTTCAATCAGTTTTTGTAGTTTGAGTTCTTATCAGAGAACCAGCCCAGAACATAAAAAAAGGAATATTGTAACAGAAAAGTCTAATAACAATATCAGTATGCTATTTGCTACCTATTCATCCACTGCAGTATTATTTGCAGTTTTGACCATAAATAATGAGCAACAGACTAGCTCCAGAGCTTCAAAATTTTTAATTATAGTTTGTGAAAACAGAATTAAAGGCGTTCAGACCAATTCCCTAAACTGTTCCTGGTAGGTCCAAAGAAAACTGCAGCTCATGCTGAAGTACTGGTTCGGATACGCAGCTAAGAAAAATTCTTTGTGGCTTTTGGGTGTATTCAGATCGCTTACCACCTGCACCCCTATTTCAAGAAAACAACTTATTTCACTGTGTAGGGATCATTAATCCCGAAACGCTCTTTACAGTCTAGCAAAGCTGGAAAAGCAAGTTCTACAACAGCATACATAAGAGGTCCCACATATGTTTAAAAACATTCTCATCTGATACGTTTAGCAAACCTCATGAAGTTTAACAAGGCCAACCACAAAGTCCTGCACATGGGCTGGGGCAATCCCATGCACAAATACAGGCTCGGCAGAGAATGGATTGAGAGCAGCCCTGAGGTGAAGGACTTGGATGTGCTAGTGGATAAAAAGCTCAACATGAGCCGGCAATGTACACTCGCAGGCCAGAAGGGCAACCGTATCCTGGGCTGCATCAGAAGAAGCATGGCCAGCAGGCTGAACGAGGTGATTCTGCCCCTCTGCTCTGCTCTGGTAAGAGCACACCTGGAATACTGCATCCAGCTCTGGAGCCCTCAACATAAGGACATGGATCTGTTGAAGCAGGTCCAGAGGAGGGCCACAAACATGATCAGAGGGCTGGAGCACCCCTCCTATCAAGACAGGCTGAGAGAGTTGGGGTTGTTCAGCCTAGAGAAGAGAAAGCTCCAGGGAGACCTTATAGCACTTTCCAGTATTTGAAGGGCACCTCCAAGAAGGGTGGAGAGGGACTTTTTTTCTATTTCATTCTAAAAGAAACAGCTGGATAAAGTTCAGCTGAAATTTAAAATAATCTACCACACTGTTGAAAACTATTTCAGGATGGGAAAATTGTTTTGTAAATGTTCTCATTTCTTTTTAGCTGTGAATTAACAAAAGACAAAATCAGACATGTAACAGAAAAAGTCTCCACCGTATAATTTAAGTACAGTAAATTAAATACTGTGAGTAGACTCTTGGGGATAAAAGAGGAAGGTTAAGTAGTGGGTACACTCAGGAAACGAACATGAGAGACATAGGTGGCGATTTTAAAATATGGGGAGAAAGTGCCCAGGGAATGCTGAAGAAACTCAAAGAGAAGGGAAAGGTAGAAAAAGATGGAATCTTCTGATAAAGTAAAGGAAGAGAGAATAATTTTGCTTTCTGCTGCCTCTGTTTTCATTATTTTACATTCTAGCCATTTATGTGCTTCCCTTACTAAACAACACTAAATCAAAGCTTATTTCTAGATAGTTTTTTGAATGCTAGTTCTGAATTTGTTCCTAAGTTAAAGTTATACGTTACTAGGTACCGGAGGATTTCTGATACAGAAAGGCAGTCATTTTAATGTTCTTAATTTAAATAGCATTTTAGATGTTTTCAGTATGGTTAAGGGGATAGGGCTTTGTCTTCCATAAACATGACTAAAACTAGTTAAAACAAATCACTCAATGTGAATCCTAACACTATCAGTTCAATAGATGTTTAACTGAAAGCAAAATTAATGAAATATATTAATCTAAATGTAAAAAAGAAAGTACTTTTCACAGATCGTGAAAATTTTTACTAATAGAATTTCAATGAAATATACAATTAAAAAAAGTGGGGTACTCAGATAAACACAAACAGGGGTTTTATCAAATATAGCTTACAAACTGTTTCTTCTCTGTTATGACAATACATTAATAAAGTCTTATACAATTTCATGAGTATAAGAACTGCATTTCTGTTTGAAAGCACTATCTTCACACATGCATTGAACATAATTACTAAATGACTCATGAAATCATGCAGAATGAAATATACTATTTCATAATGCAGCTTTCTGTTTAAGCAAGATAACAGTTTTCAGAAGCCTTCTTCAGTACTTTCATTAAATGGAAAACACCTACCATAACACAACAAAACTACAAGTAGAATGTTAAAAGGAAGAAAATTTTGTGGGTAAAAGAAGTATCTTTTATTATACTAAACAGCAGGACTGAAACGGTAGACAGGTTTTTTGGCATACAGGCCCTTCATCAGGTCTATTTGAGACCAGAAAAATAGCCTGAAAAGTAGCATGGGCAGCATAAGACTACCATCTCCTGGTTTTGCTGCCCATCCTACAGAAAGTTTGGCTCCATCTCCATAAAATATACTACATCCATCCATACTACACAAAACTTGGCTCTGAGTGCCCTCTGGGTAAACTTTCACCTCTTTAAGCCCTCAAATATGACTGTCTTTTTGCAGAACCAGAATACATGCTAGAACCCTTGGGGTATAATATGAAGGTACAAAGCTTATCAGGATACTATTACAGCAACGCGGAGGGAACCAAACGATGCAGCGTCGTCTGCCTCATCCATGCTGGCTTTTGGGAGTGTTCACCATGCACTCCCTCTCTTGTTTGGCACCCAGGCCAAACCCCAATCAACCTCTTCCTCCTCCACATATGAAAATTTACCTTATCATTTTCTTATCCCTACCATGGAAACTTTCACTCAGGCAAACAATAACTACGACCTTTTCTGCCAGTCTCCCAAATAACCTCCAGTGACTTTTCAGCTCACAGGGGACCATAGAATGCTGATATTAAAATAATCATAGAATGCTGATATTAAAATAATACTGTTACTTTTTCAGCTTTAAACTCTGAATCTGTCCATTTCCTTCCTTATATTCCAAGTAAAAATCAAGTCCAATATTACAGTCAAGTCTTACTGATTTATAAGAACTTTGTGCAGGCACAATAGGGACTTGAGTATACCGCAGGCTACCAATCTCCCATGACATATCTGATTTGGTAAACTCTGATGCCTCCTCATAGTGAAAGTAGACACGAAATCTGAAACATTGCAGATTGGATCAGCTAGTCAGACAACCAGGGGAGTAATCAAGACCAGTAGGTAAATAATAATAAAGGGAATATTCAGGAAAATCTTTCAAAAAAAATTCTGAGAATCTCAGAAAAAAAACAACAGGCTGCAATGGACCTCTGCAGATCTTCTGTTCCAGTTCAAAGCTGGACTGGAATAGACCTTCAGATGCAGCTTGCCATCTACAGCCTCGCCAATGCAGCCTGGTCTGTGGTTAGGGTCCATTGCCACAGCTGCTCTCTGCTGACTCAGCTTCATTCCACAGCATTTATTTTTTAAGAACCACCTCCATTTTATTCTGCTTTCAGCAGTCTGGAGTCACCAGAACATGTTTTTTATTTACTTATTACTGCCCCTCACTTCAATCTCCTTTTCTTCAAACCTGAGGAAATTGGGTGCGGTGGAACTTTGCAGAGCCGTCTCCTTCCATCAGCAGCCATCACTGACAGAGGCTGCGTGCTCCTCAGAGCCAGGTCTAACAGCTATGAAATTCAAAGTAGGACCTCCATGAAACTTTTAACGTGAAACAGAGGCCTATGTACACTACACACTACAGACTTCATCTCACCAAACACAGGTAACACCAACCATGCTTACGTAGGCCCCATCCACACACAATGGAGAGAGGCAGACACTTCTAGGACATGATTCGTCTCCTCCTCAAATAGGATGAGATTTAAGACAGATAAGGTGAAACCACCCATATCTCTATAAAAGGAGCCTAGTTGACTGGTGTCGATGCAGTCAAATCACATTCCTACACTTTGGCAATATCCTGTTTTAGGAACTTATGTACTCATTCTGATGCATTATGCTATAAGTCATTGCGAGCACCTGTTGGTGGAGAGACACCAAATATCATCCAATAAATCATTTGATAATGAATCAGTAACCAACTGATACCTAATTAGTAATTTTCTTTCAGTCAGTGAAATTATCCAAGAGAAAATGTATTTGAATTCAAGGAGATTATAAACTTGTAAAAGGAGTTCTGTATCCACATATTTGGATGCTCCATATTAATTCAAGTATGCTTCACAGAAGTTAGAACTGATTTTGGTTCTGAGTTCCTCAGATGGAAGGTTATTATCACACTGTCAAGTCAAAAGAAATGTTCAACAGAAGCATGGATCCATTCTTTATTAAATTTAACTGTTAGTACGTGATAGGAGAAAAATTTAGAACTACAAACATCAGAGGTTTACAACTGCAAATCGGATATTTATACAAGTACAGTAATATGATATTGTAAAAGATTTAAAAAGTACTAAAAGTTAGCTTCTTAATATTACACATGTGCAAGTTTAAACTACGCAACTTAATACTGCATTTAATTGTAAATCCAAGTATAATTGAACTATCAGAATCTAAAATAATAATAGTATATAAAAATGAACACTTAAATTTAGGTCCTAAAATAAATCACATAAGCATTAACATGATTTGCAACCTGCTGTAGGTGACCCTGCTCTGGCAGGGGGGTTGGACTAGATGATCTCCAGAGGTCCCTTCCAACCCTAACCATTCTGTGATTCTGTGATTCTGTGATCCTTAAATGAGGACAGAATCAGCCTGAAACGTTGCACAGAAAATAAGACAGGGGAGAAGCTCAATACAGCCATGTAGTAAGTAAAGAACAAACAAAAACCAACTCCATTATTAATATGCTAGTATCTTAATACAGATATAAAAAGAAAATTTAAAAATTCCTACTTACCTTAGAGATCTGAAACAATTTGGAGTTCTGAATAAACTACAATCAGTCTCTTCCCAAGAGAGAATTGTCTAACTTTTCCACTACTTTCAAATCTGGAGTGGAAGATATTTTAGGCCTGGCCAAATATCACTGGAAGAAAATTCGTTCACATGTTTGGCTGTGTTTTGCATTCCATCCTGTTGCTTTGGCATACAGACACAGCTAATTATAATCTGTGACATAAGCGGCTAATTCTACTGCTAAAATAGCCGTGTACTGACTCCAGAAATGAACTGCCCCACTGTAAGACACAACCAATCCATAATGCATACTAAAATGGCCCAACCTGTCACATAATGCCAACTACTTTATTAAAATCTGAGAATATGCAGCTCGTCATAGAAGCTGCATGTAAAAACTATTAACATTGCGCATTGTGTGCTGTTAGCAGCTGACTATTAGAAACAAAAAGACTTCTGCTTTCTTTTCTGAATCCATATGTAACATACAACTGAATTTTCATAGTAATTTTTCTGAAAACTTTTAATTTTAATGCTAAAATTACTCTAACTATAATCTTTACCGGCTGGTACATAAAGTCTCTTAAAAAAAAAGGAAATACATATATTACAATATACCTGTAATAGTACATATGAATTTTATACAATACCTAGACTAACAGTTACTAATCTTTTCAAAAAGATTAAGCCATTCTTGGCTTTTAAGAAAGATGCACATTAATACCAAGAGCTATTAAAAAAAGTTGCATCTATTACATATTTTAAGATGATATCATAGGAATTATGAGAGATTTTTTTTCAGTGCTATGTAAGCTTGGAATTCTCAAATGCAGAAACAAGAATTCCAGCTTGGCACTGCTTACACTAGGCTGACTATACAAACACTGACCAAAAGACTTTCTGTTCAACTTACAATATTTTAGAATCTGTGCTGGTAGCTGTCTGCAATTTAAAAAGCATTAAAACATACATTTATAAGACTTACAGAATAAAAGTTTAGTGTTATGCGAAGCATTATAATCATCATCCATATGTTTGGACAATTTCATTTCCCAAAGCACAGTGTTTCCTTTTTTCTAGCCACACACTCACATCGTTATCATGCTTTAGATCATGAAGCTCCTATCAGACATTTAACAGCTGCAAATCATAAATTTAGGACTGACACAAATCCAACTGATCACAGGCTTAGAAGATACTTTTTTCCCTTTACGAATTCTGAGGCCATTAATCTTTTATCAGACTCTGTTTACATACACAAATGGAGAAGTTCTTTTCTATACAAAGGAATTAATTCACTGCTATCTGACAAAAATGACAAATATTGTTCATAATAAAATATTTATCAACATCTTCAAAAAAGCTTTTATATTTAATCTCATGGATTTATGAAAGATAAACTGGTATGAAAGCATTTGTATATTGTGTTAACACTAAAGCTCTTCTTTAATTGAAATTCCCTGTAAATATTAGAGGAAGAAACCTGTAAATGCCAGATAGTTTGGAAGAGTTCATTATTCAGTCATTATTTAGATGATTGGATATTCATGTCTAGGGATTTCCTGCAAACTCTTTTGTCCATTCTTGGAGAAAAGCTGAGGAACACATAAACCTGAATAGAAGACCCCAAAAAAGCAACAAAAAAGCAACTGCATTCTAACATGCTTCCTTTTGGCATATTTATAATTATTTGATTTCTCAATTTATAAAAAAAGATTGACTGACATTGTTCCCAGCTATAGAAAGAGATTAGATTGTATCACCCAGTAGCTCTCTTTACAGACAGAACTTTCATATTATTTTCCATATATGATTACTCTTCTTGGTCTATATTCATTATGTCTTTTGTCTGCTCTTCTACCTATCTAATATCTGCAAAGTAGAAATTCTAAAAATGAAAAGAACAAATAAATACCTCAGTTAGTATCTTCTGAAGCTCTCATGAAGTAGGACTGAAGCAAGAGCCACTGCTAGTGAGTTCTGTATCATCTGAAGGCAGCTGTCTTCCTATTTAAATGCAAAAAATGGAAAGAGAAAGGACAAATTTCCATGAGTGTGGGGAAAGAACAGGATATATTCCTGAACTGCCCTCCTGACTACTTTAACTGACAACATCTTACAAGTGATGGACAAAAATCCACTGAGCTTAAAATTGTGGAACTTGAAACACTGGACACCCAATGCCTGTTTGGACTGCAAATGCTCATGACAGCACAGTTGACTGTAAATGAGAAATAAATATTAGTCGAAAATCTACATGAAAAATAATAAAAATATTTCTGTTGCAATGTTAAAATTAGAATTTTTACAAAAATTCTGTGTATACCTACAAGATTTCAAGAACATCTGCTAATCCCTCAAAGTACAAGACAACAGAATGGGAGAGAAGACAATGACTATTGTGTATCAGTTTAACTAATTAATCTACGTAAAACAGACATAGAAGCCATTTAGTCCTATTCTTAGCTTCTCTAACTTTTTAGATACTTTGCAAGCCTGTGATGTTTAAAGAGTGTGATAAGGATTTGTTAAGCAAAGGGCATTTAGGGCAAAAGAAGAATATTCTAGCCTCTATGGAAAACAGAGTTTATCTTAGAAATAAAGTACTAGACAAGAATTTTACAGTAAATAATAAGAAAAAATTTTAGCTTTATTTTAGACTAGACTAGACTAGAACATTTCAGTTGGAAGGGACCTACAATGATAATCTAGTGCAGCCACCTGACCAATTCAGGACTGATCAAAAGTTAAAGCATGTTATTAAGGTCATTGTCCAAATACCTCTTTAACACTGACAGGCCTGGGGCAGTGACCACCTCTCTAGGAAGCCCGTTCCAGTGTTTGGCCACCCTCTCGGTAAAGAAGTGCTTCCTAATGTCCAGTCTGAATCTCCAGTGATGCAGCTCTGCACCATTACCATGCATCCTGTCACCGGATACCAGTGAGAACAGATCAGCAATTATTAAATTAAAAATGTAATTCTCCACATTAGATTCTCTCTAGTTGTCAAAAGGCAGTATGTGTCCATAGAGGCTTATACACTGGAGTCAGAAAATAGATTCTTAGATCATCTGTGCAGTCAAAAGAGTATCTGGCCAGTACTGGAATTATGCTCTTACTTCATTTGCAGTATCTTTCTCTTTGTGGCATAAATTTAGTCAGTCAGTCACACTCCCTCCTCAGAAAAAAAACAAGACACCCCAAGCCTCTTGTATCCCCAAAACTGCATTGCAAGAGTTTGTTAATAACACAGTAACTAAGAATATAAGTCCTCCACTGCTGAACAATTGTAGTTATGTGGCAAACAGTAAATATAGCTAAAATTAGGTTGTACGGATGTATAACTCTAGATGAAACAGAAGTTTTGCCCTCTCAAATATTAAAGGATACCTTCATAAAGGTTCAGAAAGGTCAAGTAGTACAGCAAAAGCAATTTACGTTAATAACAAAATGGCACATACTTTGGGAAAAAATGAAAAATTCACATGAAAATATATACCTATTAGAATTAACAAATGCAAAAAAAACCAAACCACACACAAATATTTATCTATTAGAATCACTGACTGCAAAAAACAAAATCAACCACATTCTCAAACAACTAAAGTTGGGGGTAATTTTACTAATGGTCAGAAAATATAAAAAGTAGTTAGTTACTATGCATCTCTGGACTTCCAAGAATTAAGGGGAAATGTCCAAGTCTTCTGGATTTTTGTTCTTGTGCATGTTAGTCACTTCTGAGTTTGAATAATGATGCAACAGAAAAATCACCTTTTCAAAGAAGATTTTTTCCAGTTCTCCTGACTTCCCACTGCTGTTAGAGGCTCTATTATGACATGAACCAAGAACTGTTGGGAACAGTATTTTTAGTGTTTCCCTCCAAAGCATTTTGAGTTGGCTATGTTTGAGGCTTTTTAAATTTGTAAGGGACAGGACAGCAGGCCATTTATTGATAGATTGAGACCTTGCCCGTTCCTAAGACTACAGCTATGGTGAGTATCTAGAAAGGGATGTCATCTTCCAAACCTGAGCAAAACAGCAAGCCAAAGGAGGACTTAATCCTTCACATATAAATAGAAAGAAACATTTGAAAGCTATAAAAGTCATTGCTTTAAATAGTTATTTAAACAAGGTGGAAAATACTCCAATAGGAACCTTTTGGAATATAAACACAGGACCCCCAAATATACAAGGCTTCAAGGGAGATCTGCCTACACCATTGCATCACAATGATATGTATACGGAGGTTCAAAACAGCTTGGAAACTCAGAATATTTATGTTTTATTAGAGCATGAACAAGAATAAACTAAAACAGAAAAATCTGAAAATGATTATGCAAGACAAGATGAAAATAAAGGACTTGTAAGTAAGTATCCAACTGCTCAGTGTGTCAATGCGCAGCACGCCCTTGTGTATGCTTTCTAGCAATTTTTCCCATCTATAAACACAAACAGCTGGCTGTGAGTCTATTGCCTGGTCATCTTACCAGTATTTCTTACCTCTGGTTCAGCTCCTTGCTGCCACACTCCTCCTTCTCTTGGATCTTCTGCTTGGATTGCCTCTTCACCCAATTTGATTAAAAATGATTTAATTTTTGTGGGTTTAATTTGGTATGACCCTTTAAAGAGGTTAAGTAGTGAGGCAGCAAGTGAAAAGCTGCAGGTGTACTCTGCTTACTGCTGGACTTTGTGCGAAGATGAGCCTGACAGGTGAACTGAAATAGATGTTAAGATGGCACAAACTGCTTTTCTAAGAGTAAACAAGCAAGCTCAGGTTTGTAGACCCTTTCGAAGAGTCCAGTTGAGGAGGGAAAGACTAATTTGGAGTCTGCAGCTTGCATGCAGGCTGGAACACACAATGGAGAGACCTTGCTGTAGCAGTATTCTAAAGGCAACAGATGTTGCCTAACTTAACACTGTGGAGAAAAAAAAAACAAAACCACCAAACTAAATGTCCAAGCAGATTTGGAATTATTTTGTCCTATTGCATGGTGGGTACGATTCAAGCATTCTCCTAAGTATGAAATTCAACTACTGTTGGCTTGAGGAAGTTAATTGTTAGCTTTTTCTCAGGAAGAAAACCAGAAATGTGTACTTTGGTTTATATGAAACTCTATGAAATTCTGGACAGAAAAGTGGAGCAAAGCACTTTTCAATAAGTTCATTATTTTGTGCATTGGGATTTTTATTTTAGGGTATGATTCACTACATACCTACTCACAGCTCCATCTGCAAGCACTCTGTGACAGACAGAATAGTATACTTATAGTTGTATTTGGTACAGTCTGTCAAATCACTTCTACAACAGATGTCAGCAACACTGACAATTAACAGAGAACCATGTTTCATGTTCTTTGGTCATGATATTCCCTTTTACACCACTTGTCCTTCACTAAAAACAAAAGCAAAAACCCCAGACCCACTAAACATCCACAGCAGGGTAGACTAGTCTTCTGCCTTGGGATATCTGAACTCTGAAGAATTCAAGTCAAATACATGGCTACCACCCAGTATAGGTGGCTGTATAAAACAGAAAACTGAATGACTGACCCTCCATGGTAGAATAGGTTTAATAGGTCTTGGAAACTCTGCATCTGTACCCATATTCTCATATTGCACAAAGGTTTGTACAGGTACAAACCCTAGAGAATGGAGTTTACCACTCTCTTTTGCTTTCTTCCTATTTCTTTTATCTCCTTTCATTTTTCGTGTTTCCTTCCCTACTCACAGATACTCAGTGTCTACTTCACTAGTTAGAATAGGTTTTTTTCATTCAGTACCAGCATGCACCTTCTCAGAAAGAAAGGAAGCACAGGAGCTAATAAAAAAAAATAGTTAAGGCACATAAGAAAAATGTTTCCTGTTCCAAAAGATTTAGAAGAAAAGTGAAAATACGAAAATTACAGTGCTCTGGCCAGGACACTGTAACAGGAACCATGGTCCCAGAGCTCATTCCCGGACAGACTCAATGCCCAGAAAGTTTTAGTGGATTGCAATTTTGTATTTGGAGCAACTGTCTATTGAATTATTTCCATAGGAGGAACCTACATTAGTTTAATTTTCTTAAAACTGCAGTCATCAATAACAGATGGAACACTAGTTAAATAAGAGAAAAGATACAGTGTTAATATGGTGCTTCTTCCCTGTTAAACAACTGGAAAAAGTTATTGAGGGATGGTCATACTACAGACCAGCATGTATGCTCAAAGAGAGAGAAAGATTAAGACTGGCTGTTTAGCTAGTATAAATTAAATGAATACATTCTTAGTAATGTCTTATAAGTCCTAAAGAGAACTTCAATTTCTCTTGTTGCACAGGTTCAGCTTTCAAAACTTCAGAAGTACTTCCAAAAAATTAACTAAAATTTAAAGCTAACAGAACAAAACAGAGGAAAATAAATAAAATTGAAGGAGGAGTTAACCCAAAGGTATGTTTTAGCTAATACGTAAAATACGGTCATTTATGTAACTAAATGTTGCTCCAAGAGAAAGGAGGATGTTAGTATAAATCAATGAGTGAGCAAAACAAGCATATACAGAATCTATACTCTAAATTTTATTTAGCAATAATCTAGACAAAAAGAGGTTTTAAAAATTTTCATTTTACATGATTGCTTGTGTTCACACATTCTGATGAATATTTAGTGTAAAAGACAAACAGGAATAATGAAGCTTCAGCTATATAAGAAAGTTATATGACTTTATATAATCTACTTCTAAACAATTTGTCTTTATATAATCTACTTCTAAACAATTTGTCTTTATATTTACACATACCAAACAGCATTTTGAAGTGGATCTGCTTAAAACTTTCTCTTACAGTGAGCTCCTCAAAGTAAACCAAAAGTTTTTTCATCTCACTTACACTATAAAACGTAACTTTTTTTGGTTTTGTTTTTTTAAATAGAGAACCTGGGAGCAGCCAGGTAAGGCAGAATATAAATAGAGGAAAGCTTATAAACAAGTCATTTCCTGCCCCTTTCTCTTTGTTCAAAGAGAACCCTTGCTCAAAAAGAATCCTTGCTTTCAGACCTGATGTCTGTCCCCTCAGTAATTTTATGAGTTGCAGAAAACTCAGAAGTTTCCTCCAGAATCAAGGAGCTTTCCATTTTGTCACCTGTGAGATCTCACTTGCAGCTCTGTGGCCTTTGCAGCAATTTCTCCTCGACTGTTCCTCTGGAGCTGCAGGCTCCCAGACCCTTGCTGTGTTTCTCTCTGCCTTTTCACTCCTTGGTAAACGTGTGTTTTCTGAAATTGTCTTTTCTGGAGTATTTTTCAATGTCCTTAAGCAATGAACAACCTTCGCCGCTTCCATGAGGTCTTACCTGATTCAGTCATTCTTATTAATGGAACACAGCAAGTAAGAACAACAAAAAGCCCCCAAGTTAGGCAATCTGCCATACCCACCTATGTTCACATTAGCATCGTATGCAGTAGAATGAGTTAGGTAATGGACAAAAGGATACACTTTTCTTCAACAGTTTGCACAGTATATGCCACATTATTACCAAATTACGTGTTCTCTGAAACCAGACATATTTCCACTGTTAGTGAATGAAATAATTTCTTGCAGACAGTGCAGTAAAAGCTTTTATCCAATACTGATTATCTCCTGTGGTTTTTTTGGTAGCCAAGAAAAAGCCATGCTCCCAAAGCATTTTACTTTTCCTTTAAAACTATGCTATAAAACACTGAATGATTAATGACTTTCCATTTTACAAGTTGCCATTGTAAAACTGTTCTGAAGTAGATTACTCTTAATTTTGCACTCCAAATCATACTACACCCGATGACTCACTAAAAAAATGTCAGGGAAAAAAGCCTTAGCATTTTAAAATATGAAAAATGGGGGAGGGGGTGGTGAGAAAAGGCACAATAAAAAGCACTTTTAGTGCTATAAAGTAAAGCAGTCTAAAACACATATACATTAGCTATTATTTTGGAAATTAGAAGTACACAGTATTTGTAGTATTTCCATTTTTCAGTCTGGAACTGAGTCTGAGTCCCTCACTTCTAAACTACTAAGGTCAGTTTAGACCTGTACCACACAGTTATGGAGTCAACCCAGCAAAACAGTTCACAGAAAGAATTCCTCACCTTGAAGGCCTGGGCAATCTTTGGTTAACAAAATGCAGCTATATTTTAAAATAAAGTTTAATTGATTATTTCCTGAGATCACTCCATGGAGACCCTATACTGAACCATATTTAAGAATACCAGACTGATGTACTTAATCCAGAGTCACTTTTCTGGATCAAGATGATCGTCCTCATCAGGCAGACAATGAAAGCTCAGTGTTTAGCTGAAGTCCTCAGGAGTTTTTACCCCTAGTGATGTTCTAGGAAGAGAAAAAGAAGGCCAATGGAAAGGAAGCAGAAAAAGGACAAACAAATTTTCTCACTAACCACGATAATAAAATAGCAATTTGTGCTCCAGCCTTCTGTGGAAGAAACTCAAACAGCCTCTAAAGAGCAAAAGTAGAAGCGTACAGAAAATCCTCTTGAAGAATGTGGTTTGAACTTGTATGGTGGTAGAGCTTTAGTTGTACAGAAAATCCTCTTGAAGAACGTGGTTTGGAGTTCTGAACTTGTATGGTGGTAGAGCTTTAGTATCAAAGGTTAAGTCACAGCCCTCGATCCATCAGATCTTTTTTGAGCTACCATTCACTACAAAGACAGTAAAAATAACAATTATTAATGTTAATAATATACCCCAACAATCTGTTGGCCCTACTGAGATTTTAGCTTTGCCAAAATGCAAGCAGAAAAATTAGGCACATGAGAAGTGTATTTAATTAGGGACTTGCCATCTGGCATAAGCAAGTAAATTATAAGTGTAGCCCTTTTAATATAGAAGAAGCTATAATCAACCAGGGAATAGACCATAAGCTATTTCTTGTTTGATTGAAATGCGTAAATTAGGTATGGGAATAGTGTAATTATCTAGTATTTTTAAGGGTTATTCACAAGGCTGAGCTGTGGGCAACCACAGCAAGCAGAGTAACTATAGTAAAAGTGTTGACTTAAAACTGACAGATATAAATTGGTAATTTTGGCAGCCTTTAAGAATCTGACAACCTACCTTATTAAGCAAAGTTAGAATATACTTGGAAAATAAATAGCTGAATTAGTTTACACAAGAAATAAAAGCATGCCTAACATTCTTTCTGGAGCAATGTTTATTATAATTGGGCACCCCCTTCTGACAGGCTGTTTTGAAAAAAAAAAAATAAAGAAAAGCCAAATACAGAAATGGGCAACAAAATGAAGTAGGCTCTACTCAGCTGCTCTCATTGTGCAAAACAGGAGACAACTGGTTTGATTTTAGTAATAAACATCAACAACAAATACCTAAGTTTCTCCTTTGGTGAACTTGTGATTCATAATATTTTAGGAATAACTAGTCAATGTAACAGAAGTTCTAGTTAAAAGTCCTTTTCCCTGATATTTAGTCAAAACATTTTACTTTACAACCTTACTCCTCATACTCAATTGGCTTTGCATCAGCCAAAGTGAGAATAACTGCATCCTGCTTCATATGATCATCTTGTTTACTTTCTGGATAACTATACCACCTAGGCAGGCTGCTTTTCAGTTGTGCAGTCAAACACCCAGTCCATCAGCTATTAGCAAACAGTTGCAGTACCAAACATAAAGCCAAGTCACAGATCAGACCCTTCAGCAAGAAACAACTTGGGCCTCTTGGAGCATCTCCAGAGGAGGGCCATGAAGATGATCAGAGGGCCGGACCACCTCTTCTATGAGGACAGGCTGAGAGAGTTGGCATTGTTCAGCGTGGTGAAGAGAATGCTCCAGGGAGACCTTATTGAGGCCTTCCAGTACCTAAAGGGGTGTACAGGAAAGCTGGAGAGGGACTTTTTACAAGGGCATGTAGTGATAGGATGAGGGGGAATGGCTATAAACTGGAAGAGGGTAGATTTAGATTAGACATTAGGAAGAAATTTTTCACTCTGAGGGTGGTGAGGCACTGGAACAGGTTGCCCAGGGACCTGTGGATGCCCCATCCCTGGAGGTGTTCAAGGCCAGGCTGGATGGGGCTTCAGGCAATCTGGTCTAATGGAACGTGTTCCTGGCTTTGGCAGGGGTGTTGGAACTAGATGATCTTTAAGGTCCCTTCCAACTCTAATCATTCTATGATTCTGTGTTTCCTGGTATATTGATAGGAAGAGGCCTTAAAGGATGACCACTGAGATACGAGTAGTCAGTGCCAAGCCTTTCAGATTTTCAGAATGTGCACATATCTTTGGGGGTCTTTTTCTTTAATTATGGCTGTTAGACATTATAATTAACTGTTTCTATCTGCCTCATAGGATCCTTAAAATTTGATTCTGGGCTTGGCAAAAACATCAATACCAAACCACTTAAATTTTATATTCTCAAGCAAGCTCTAGTAGATACTTAACATATTTCTCTTTCCTAATTAACAGTGCTTGATGTGCTTGGATTTTAAGCTTTTTCTAAAGTCAAGAACATATTGGTTTACTATCAATAGCTAGTAGTTCTTATTTCTTATAAAATTTAATACTTCTTGGCTGCCTGCTATATAATAGCCCCAAAAGAAGAAAAAAATGAATGAAACTGCATTTTGAAAACAGATATGCAGCCCGATTCATAGCTGGTTGCATGTCATAATATACACAGATATTTCCCAAAATTCCTCCACAAGTCTCTACTGGCTGCCACAAGGCAGAGCAAATAAAAAGGATGGGGTTTTTTTGGCTACTGAAATAGTTCAAGAAGAAAAGTTCTGGCCAATACTATATTCAGATTTTCTCCAAAGAATGGTACAGGAAGAGACCCAGTATTTTTCGATCCTTGTGTTTTCCTTAAATTTTTAAGACTGAGTCAAGGAGGGGTTGGCACTTGGACACCCAGGGGATAGAACAGAAGTTGCCTCCAGCCATACTAATTTCCATGACAGGGTCCCTGAATATGTTGGTAGCTGAAGACTGGGAAGTCAGGGAAGACAGAAACTGGGTCTTGTATTTGTGATATTCAGCATCCAGCAGCACATATGAATATTCTTCCTGCAGCAACATGGATAGCCAAGTGACTACAAGACATGAAGACAATGACTCACCGTCAGGTTACGTATTCAGAAACTGTTTGGAAGGAGTTGAATGAAAAAGTGTTTGGACTGTTGCTGTCGCTGTCCTTGGGGCAGATTGTAACAATGCTTCATGTGAAGGCCATATATTAAGAGACCAGGACAAGACGAGGTGCTAAAGTACTGTAGGAAAGTTTGACCTTATTCTGAGATTAACTAACAGAACTAATCTCACTGCCACAAGAGACAGACCCCGAACAAAGAAGTAATGTTTTGAGGCTGCTGTTTTAGTAGACAGATTGGCTACAACTACTATCTGCTGTATGTAGATACCACTTCTGCTCTTCACGCTTAACATGCAGGTTACAGGTTACGGAGGATAGCCGTTAAGATTTGGAAGGCTACATCTGTGAGCAACAAATCTGTACACACTGAACATTTTCCAGTAACACATTCTCCAAGATGATACAGGAAATTAGTAGACCCATTTAATCATACAGTGTAACCTCTACAAGTGAGGCCAACAGATAAAAAGATTCTCCTGCATATAATTGTTTCTCTTTGGTCAAGTAGCATTTTATATCCCCATTTATTGCAAGAATCTTGTATCCTTCCCCTGTCTTTCACTGCAAGAGAATACATTTAATACATGTCTCACTGCGAGTCAGTGGTTCTCTGGTGAGTACCAGCTGCCTTCTCTTAATGAAACTGGTGGTGGTGATGCTGTTTCTTTACTCATGTTCAGATAATCTGACATAACTGGATAGATGCTTGGTTAATCCTCAAACCATGTCTTAGAACTGACAAATCATATAAGACACTATATATTACATCTGTGCATTTTAATCAAATGGATGTGGATCAGGATACAGAGAGATATATGAAATGGTCTGCACTAAGCATTATACGTAGGCTTTGTGATATGGACTTTAAAGAAACATGCAATCAATTTCTGATTAGCTAGCTTTCCTGGTTTGAGGTAAAACAGGACCAATTGTGTTCAGTAACTTTACTTTTTAGCTGGGCCTCTTCTAACTACTGAAATTAACAGCATAAACTGTTCGCTCTCAGAGTGATAAGACCTATGTTTATAGTTGATGCCAATGCATGGTATGCAGAGAGGCTCTTGCTTATCCTTATTGCTCTAACACCCAAGGCCAGATAACTGTTACTTGCCCCGTTGGAGGGTCGGAAGTGGAAAAGTGTAGAGGGGTCCCATCTGTGGGGAGAAGCGGACAGGACAGGGCACCCAAAACTGACCAATGGGGTATTCCATCCCATCTGCCTCATGCTCAGTATAAAAGCTGAAGGATCAAAGGGTCAGCCCCCTTTCTTCAGTGGCTGGCGTCCGAGGAGGACTCTGTCTGTTCATCTGCCTTTGGTCCCGATCCTGAATCCAGATTCGTAATCCAGTTCCCATCCACCACTGAGTCCCGTCTGGGACTTCCTCAGTGCCAGCTGGTGATGTGATTGTCATCCTGGGAGCTTGATACAGTTTTGTATATATTTCATTATTTTCTTTTTATTATTATTAATATTTCATTAAAGTAGTTTAGTTCCCTCTAAACTTGTAAGTATCTTTTTCCCTCCTCTGCCTCTCTCTTTGAAGAGGGGTAGGGGGGAGCACCTGTCGCTTACCCATGGCCAGTTTGACCTATTATATTCCTACTGCTTCAATAAAAAGAATGAAACAAAGAAAACATGTAATTTATGTGAATGCCCTCCTGTTAGATTTTTCTAAATAACATGTCCCTGCTCATTGCAGGGGGGGCTGGACTAGACGACCTTTAAAGCTCCCTTCCAACCCAAAGTATTCCATGATTCTATAATTCTAAGTCTGTCTATCCATACTCCATGTCGGTACTTTACACATTAGGCAAAATACCATAGACCACATACCTTAAATTTTAACCTGTTCTAACATTTACAGATGCATTAAATAATTCTAAGGCTAATTAGAAAGCTTTAGTTGTTACACCGTGTTACTCCAAATAACTCATAGTGACAAAGTTGGTTTCTCAAGCCACCATTTTGCAGGGATATGCGTGTGAATTAGACTATATATTTGTTGGACTTCCTAGACTGAAGTGGGATCACTGGCAAACATAAGTGTAAGCATAAGTTTAAATTGTCACATAACTGCAGCCCATTTAATTATCTGTTTGGTCCATATCTGGCAAGACAATTTTCAAAAAGATACACCAAATATCTTAGTATGGTTTCATGGATTACATCAGTGGTTTTTGTTTGTTTTGTACTATTATTTCTACTTGTGGCATATTCTTAAAGTAAGCCTATACCTCAGATAGCTTGCTTTCTTTTAAAGTAATCATCAACATTTGGAAATGATTTGCATATGGTCCATACATTCCCAAATAGCCAGGTCCACTTTAAATCTTCTTCTTATACTAATAAAGATAAGCAGGTAATTTGCATTTGTTAATTATTTTATGGTTTACCAAAATATATGGAGGAAATATTTCAATGTAATTCATACTTACTTACAGCATCAGTGTTACACACTCAATTATAACAAAAAATTCAACATAATTAACAGAATATATTTTAAGCGGTATAAATTTTTAAATGGCACATTAAGAATAAATATGGCACACAGAGATAGATTCATAATCCCACTTCCACGCTTAGTAAATAGTAAAATTAACATGCTTACTTACATTCCTCTGTGAAAAATACAACTATCTTAAAATGATTTTTCTAATGCTTTTACTGGAAATGCCACATAAAATCAACCTCTTGTTCTGTGTAGGCCCAGGCCCAGGTCCAGAGAAGGGCAAAGGACTCAATTAGCAAGATGAGCTAAAAAATAGCAAGACAAACAGATGGAAACATATGGCAGCTAATAGTGTGTCAATTTCTTCTGAAGAGAAGTTAAAAAAACCCCCACCTTATACTTACTTTGCATTCTGAAAAGATAACTAAGCATAAATGAGCATAAAATGGTAATTTTCAATTATCAACGCAGTGAAGGTCCTGTATCACTCCCTCAGAACCAATAATCATTTCAAACTTTGAGATACATTAACGTGTTTGGTGCAGAAGAAGCACTACTGATAACTGGCCACCTCTGAAGGACACTTCCCGGTATTCAGTAGATTGCAATGCAGCATCTGTAACAATGTCAAGTAATAACAAATCTCACACCTTATTCCTAAGCCAATCTCATGCAATTAATTACAGTTCTTGGTTTCACTTGCTTTAGTAAGGATCCATAAATATCATCCTTGTGACAAAACATTCAATTCCCCAAATTAATGCTTTCCTGAATGTGAATAGTGTAAGTTTTTCAGGGAGTTGGGTCCACCTCAGTTATCCCAGACCTGATGACCTGCCTTTGGGGATATCTGTAACTTTTCTTTTATTACGGATGGATGCCTTAGTCATCTTGCTTCTTTTTTAACCACTTCGAAACTAATATTCAGTCTTAAGAGAAAAGGCAGAGATTGAATTTAAGGTGGCATGCTTGCAGTCATTAAAAAATCCTGACTTCTACAGAACTGTTAAGAAAATTCTTGTCGCAAATAACTCTGATAATAAAAATGTAAACTATAAATTTGTGAGTAAAACTACTAAAAGTCTGCCTAGTGCATTTATATTAATCTGGGCTAATAATCATAAACAATAGTCTTTTGGTATAAACGATGTAAAAATATCAGTTTCCCTTAATAAATTAAATGCTAATTAAAAGAAGGAGGATATTGATTTTATAAGGAAGGAAGCTTATGAAGCCACTGAAAAATTACACTAAAAAATCTTCAAAAGAAAGCTTTACAAATTAGTATGCTTTGAAAAATTTACAGACTTCAAAGCAGTTAAAGCTAAAAATTTTCATAAATTACTCAAACTATAGCAATGCAGAGAATTTGGCGGTTACAGACTGCTTGCTGCATGTTTTCCATTTTCCTTATAGCACTTAGGAAATCAAGAGGAAAGCAGAAAAGGATTTTATGATTGTGAAGCAGTCACAGAATCTCACACCAACAGCCCTAAAGAAAAAGAAAGGGCCCAAACAGAGAACACTGTGGATGTGCCAGGTGTTCTGCCTGGAAAGAGGAACTGCAATCAACCTATAAGGTAGAAGCAGTAACTACAGAAGCCCCAGACAAGTTTAGGGCAAAAAAATAAAGTCCTTGGTGTACCACATCAATGCTCCTGCCAGAGTTCCCTCATTGCCTTAATAGCTACTCAGCATGTGCCTAGAATCTAGGTCACAATACAGGAACAATTAAAGAAACACCAGGACCCTACACAGCTACAATATGACATCAAGCTTTTTTTCTTGAATTTTAATAACTAGAAAACAAGCAGTTTCCTTAGGAAGGTATTTAAGATTCTTAGAAAAGCTCTTCACTTTCTTTAGAAAAGTGAGTTCATTGAAGTTTCCCAAACTGTAAATAGTATATTATCTTCCACTGCCTATAAAATAAATGTTACTTTCCACATTACAATCTGATTTGACGAATAGCTATTGAACTCCATTTGAGATAAAATTTGCTGAAGTCATATTTACTTTTTAACTGCTCCAACTAATTTACAAAAATATGCAAACAATGTAGCATAAAACCAAAATATTCCATGCATCTGTTGCTAAAGCCGATGACTTTACAGCTTTTTACCATAGGTCTTAACTCAAGACAAAAATAAATTCTCTTTTCATCAAGCTCCTGTCTGTGAAACTCTAATTCAGCATTACATATGGGAATTTTCCTATCAGCATTCATAAACACAGCACATTGTATCTAGGCAAAGAAACAACACTTATCTCCAATGTTTTTTTTTTACCCTCATCCAACATCTTCCATAGCTTCTCAACTGAAAAGGCTGTTGTCTCTCCAATCCCTTCTTTACCCTGATGCTCTTGCTTAGTTGCATTTTTGAAGCTCCTTCTTGAGACAGTAGTTTTCAAAACGAAGCGAGAAAATTCTCCTTACCAGTAATGGTGTTCCTTCCTTGAATAATTTACAAGTGCATTTTAACAAAGGGTGTATTTATCCTAATCACAAAAGATTACAGTCTTCCCTTGCAGTGTCCATAGGAGAAGTACTCTAATCCCTGCCCCGCTAACACTGCATAAGGCAGAACATGCCCACTGCCATTTTTGTACCACTGCCACCTTCAATCAGTTTCTTTCAGATACAGAGACATATGTAGAAAAGACTTGCCTTTTCTATCTAATGTATGTATAGACTTGAAACCACTTTCTTTGAGGGGCTCACATAACTATTCTAACAACAGCTGATGGCATGCACTACCCGACCATCAATTGAACAGTGGTGGTTTGAAAAGTTCCATTATAAAAGTGACTGCAGACTTTGGCAATGGCGCAGTGCTTGATATGTCACTTTATAGCAAGATGTCTGAGGTGAGATGTTATCGAACACAGCTACTAAGGTCACTCAAGTACTGGCAAAATGCTGGGATCCTAACAGGACCAAACACAACAATACATAAGTTAGGACAAATTGCTACAGTGAAACAACAGAACTCACTTCCCACAGTGGAAATGAAGAGTTTGGGAAACTTTCTGTAAAGCTTACACATGCAAAGGTAAAGAACGAACACCTTTTTGATGCTGAGTATTTAACAATACAGATCTAGCTCAAGAAGCATAAGGCCAACAAAGAACAAGAGGAGGTGAATCCTCTAGATTTATTTAATGGCATTTTGATGCAACAAAGAAAGCATCAAGGAAACATACTGAGGGATTTCCTGTCTTTCAAAAGGACAATATGGCAGTTGGACTAGATGATTGTTGAAGGTCCCTTCCAACTGAATTATTCTGTTCTATTCTATTCTAACATACTTTACATTTCCATAACTTGGATTTCATTTGCCACTCTATTGTCTCATCACTCAGCATCAGCAGATCCTTCTGAAATTATTCAACAGATCCTAATTCTGGCTTCTTTTGAAATATCAGACCTCCAAACCCCTGCACAGCCCTTTTCCAGGTCTTTTCTATGACGGTACAAGTCACAGGCATTGTGCAAGACCTGTGTTATGTGAAGAGGTCTCAGCACAGACTGTTGCAGATCTCCAAATACAATGTTCCTCCACTGCAAAAACTTAGCATTTATTCCTACTCTCTGTTTTTTACATTTTAGCAATCTCTTCATCCTTTCAGTACCGTTCTACTTGTGCCATGGCTGCTTAGTTTCTTAAACTTCTAGTTAGGGATTCCCTTGAAAGCTTTCTGGAAAACTGAGGAAACTGTAATCAATGAGATCATTTCTACTGACTTAACTTCCCAGTGCAGGGACACATGATGTCATACATCTAGAATGAAAATTAAACTGGAATTGCTCAAAAGGCTGATCTAAAGTTTGAAAGCAAAAATATCTAGCCAGATTCCAAGTCAAAAGTATACAATCATTTGCTTTATCTGGTTCTTTTCATGACTGTTTTGCCTTCATGATACACACTTCAGAAACTTCAGAATTTATCTAATTTTTTACTTCTCAGGGTATAACAACAAAATCAATGTCAAAAAGCTGCATCTAAAACTTTCAGATGCATCAAAGAACAGAAATTACACATGACTGCTAAAGACTGACACAATGCAAAAAAGCTTTTATTTTAGCATCCAATTTTCTGAGAATTAAAGAACAAGTATCAAAGTTGTAGCAGTATTAAAATGAAGGTTGAAAACTGTCAACTTTTGATAGGAAGATTATTTTTAAAGTGTTAGAAACTAGTCAGACATTCCTAAGTCAAATGAGAGCAAATCAACAGCTTAAATGTTCAGGTTTACGTGGGATAGGTACACACTAAAATACAAAGAGAAAAGTCTTTAAAAAGAAGCAGCTTACAGTTTACAGAAAGGCAGAAGAGACTATCATACCAAACAAAATTCCATAGAACTGAAATAGCTTCTATTGTAATTAGAATTATTAATGCAAAGGGACATGCTACTTTATTCAGGTAGAATTAATTTAGCTATTTCATGAGTCAGCGCAAGGAATTCTGAAATCTACTTTGGCAACCTGTGCATGGCGATTTAGGCACTCATCATTCTTGTAGCAAACAACCTTGCAGAGGATCTGCGTGGTGTTAGACTCTGGAGATAAAAGACTACAACTATCCAAACATCTAGATTATGTAATACAACTTGTTTTCAAGGGGAAGCAAAGGACATACAAAAAAGAAAGAAAAACACAGCTTCATGAGGGTTCTGGGTAGTCCTACTGAAAATGAAAGTACTCTCAGAACTATTTAGAAACCCCGACATAGAAAAAAGGAAGGAAAACATAAAGATGCATTTCAAGATGTAAAACAGTCTCTAAACTTTCCTGAAAAGAGAGACTGTATGTTTTTATCAAGGAAATATATCAGGTAGTTGAAACTGTAGGCTCTTAATTTGTTTGCTGTACCTTTTAGCAAATCTTTGCTATCTTTCAGTGTATATATTTTTTTTTCTTATGAAGCTTTCTTCCTACTGTTCAGAATTTTCTTGTACATACGATTAAAGAAATAGTACTTGCATGTATATTGCTTTGAAATGGCATGCTTCACATATACTCACACTGGGAGCACACTTTCTCTATGTTGGTGTCTGCATACATATGCAGGTGAAGCAGCATTTCATCTGGATGCCACCATCAGCAGAAATATGCATCACCTTACCTTATGCTGTAAAATGAAAAAAAAAAAAAAAAACCAAAAAAAGAAAGGAAAAAAAAAGACAGTGATGGTCACTGTATTCTCAGTTCCTTCTAACCCCATGTCTGCTAGTAGGAGGAATTCTGAAGGAGAGGTAAAGGAAGGCTAGTGAATGTGCATTTAAGCAATAAATACATATAGGAACATAGAGGAACTTCCTCCATTTCTTTCTTTTAGATACTTTCTAGATGTACATTCACAATGTGAGCAAGCTCACAAAGCTCTGCCATACTCAGTAAATAAATGGAAGTTGATTTTAAAACCCTCTGAGGAAATCTGCTCTGCCAAACAAACGCACCATCATTCCTGCATGCCTTTGCAATAACAAACTAAAAATGTGAATGGAATTAACAATAGCCATTCTACAAATACTTATGTTTAGTATCTTTTTTAACAATTCCGCTAATGTGGTTTGATCATAGCATAGACTCAAACTGACAGAACCATTTGGGAACCTTTTAACCATTTGGACAGCCTCTGAACAGGCATGGTGACGCCCTTTTGATTTCCTGGTAACAGAAACTGCTGCGGAAAATCATCAGAAGGGTCAAGTAATCCTGTCCACTTTTTTTTTTTTTTTGTAAAACCCAGACAAATACTGTCTGAGGAACTGGTTTTCCACCTCACCCCCCAAAAGACCCCAACCAAACAAACCCACAAAAAACCCAAACCCATGAGGTTTGGGCAAGAAAATAGACATATTAGCATCCTGACTCCAATTCCATCCTGGAATTCCAATGAAGCCTTGGAACTTTGAAAGGATCCTGAGAAAATCCTGGCCAGGAAAATCTACAGAATACAAAGGATGAGGCATAAGAGAGTTTCCATACCTCTAACTCATCCTGACACAGATGATATCTGTAGCTAAACCAGAAACCTGAGACACCTAGAAATTTTAAGTGTTCTAATCAGGGTATAATTATTAGTAGTTTGCCTTGAACCCAAATGTGTACTAAAATTACTGTAAACAAAAGTGTAAAGTAAGCGTACTGCAAGAAGTGTACTAAGACACTGTAATCAAAACCAGTATGCAAGTATTTTGTAACACTGTGATGACACAGCTGACGACAAAGCCAGACACAATGCATAAATATTTTACGTAAATGAAATGAGTAACAAGTGAGTAACATGACTGTCAAAGGGACAACTGAAGGTATATGAAGATGCAGCAGGCCCCCAAGTAACAACAAATTGCCAAAGAACAAAATAAGCACAAGGTATTAACAAGACAGAGAATTGCAAATAGGCAGAACATCCCATAAAACACACAAGAAAAACAACTGGAAAGACAAAAGAAAATAAGTTAAGCAATATCAGGAGATGGTAAGAAATGACTTTGCCCTCTTTTGGGAAGAGAGGCAAAGAGGATAAAAACATGAAGAAGAAACACAGAAGAAAAGACAAGCCTGCTTCAGTTCTGGCTTCTCTCATCAAAGGGCTCTCAAATCTGATCACCTTGAACTCAAATGACTGAAATGAAAGACCATAGTCATCAGTGCTAATTGTATGGCACCATCCCTGTGGTTTTATGTATTCACAGCTAACCTGGAATATGATTGTTAAAGATTCATATTTTTACATATGTCGTGATAGCAATTAGCACAAACCCTGTTGTAAATGAATTAATTTGGCAAAGTTTTGTTTTAAAATTTAAAACTGGCCTGATTTGTCAGTCTTCTAAACACTCCCTTCCATTACAGAAATCTGCAATTGCCTGATTTTATATATGCACGTACCTAGATACATCTACATATATATATACACACACATATGTATATTCATGACTATACACATACACCCATTCATCTACAACAATAAGGACGACATATTCTCAGAGTGGTGGAATTAGTAAGTGTGCACCTGAAGTATTCTTAACCAAGTTTCAGTTGGACACGGGATTCCCAACAGGTGGAAAAAACTAAGCAATTGTTCACAACTGTAGCTATAGTATCACTGTTTGCTCCTTTTCTGCTTTACAAGGCTGCCAGAGCTCATGAGGGAGGTCCTGAACGCATGAGGTTGTAGACATAGGGGTTACAGAACAACATCAAACTATATTTGCCATTCACCACAGTTTGAGAAGCCATGTAATTCACAGCAAATAAAGCTCAGGTTTTGCAAAAACCGACATCTTCTGCTTCAAAAAATCATGGAGAAATTGCAGAGAGAAAATGAAGCAACACAAAAAGGAGGTCAACAGCCTAACTTTTTGTCATGAACTGTGGCAGTCTGTCTCTTTATAGAAGAATTTCACAGGTGCAAAGAGATTATGCTATGATCATGGAACAGCCAAAGAGCTACCCCGATAGAATGTTCATACACAAATAGCTGGCCAAGGTGGGTTGATGATAAGTGGATGTACTGGTTTTGCATGGGAGGGAGTTAATTTTCTTTGTCACAGCTCATATTGTGTTATGTTTTGGATTTGAGACCAAAACACTGGTTTGATCTGTGTTTCAGCTATTGCTGAATAGTGTCATGGCCTTCTCTGTTTCTCACACTGCCTTGCCAGCAAATGGGCTGGGAGTGCACAAAAACTAGGAGAGGACTCAGCCAGGACAGCTGACTCCAACGGACCGAAGGGATATTCCATACAATATGATGTTGTGCTCAGGAATAACAGCTTGGGCAAAGAAGAAGGAAAGGGAGGGTGGGCATTTGGAGTTATGACATTTGCCTTCCCAAGCAACCACAACACATGATGAAGCTCTTCTTTTCTGGAAATGACTAAACATCCACTTGCCAACAAGAAGTGTGGGAGAATTTTTAGAGATCAATGGTCACCCTGTGAGCACCCCAAGCACTGAGAACTTGTTGACAACAGTGTAAGCTTCAAGGAATGTCGAAGGTCAAATTGTGCTTTGTGAACGGCTGAGTTATGTGAAGGGAGGAAAGAACTGTTGCTGAATGTACCGATAAGTAGGTTTTTTGAGTAAAACATACAAGTAGATAACTATGCAAGTGAACAGCTGGGGCTAGCCAATCATATGGTAGAGATGCTTGTTTGAACTATGCATGTAACCAATTATTGCTTGAGTGTTGCATGGCGTGGGAGAAAATTGTCTATATTAGCTGAGCTATCTGTGCAATAAAGTGGCATTTACCCTGATCATATTGGCCGTGGTGTATCTGTCCGTGCTTCCGCGTCAACAAAGAAGCAGTGAATGAATTCCTTATTTTGCTTTGCTTGTGTGCGCAGCTTTTGCTTTACCTATTAAACTGCCTTTATCTCAACTCACAATTTTTCCCCACTTTCACCCTTCTGATTCTCTTCCCCATCCCGCTGGGGAGAGGGAGCAGGAAGCTGTGTGGTGCATAGCTGCCTACCGGGGCTAACCCACAATGTTGGGAAAAACAGTGGCTCCTGGATGGGACACCCACCCTGGACTATTTAGGGAGACATGGTTTTCTTTTTAGAAACCATGGCAGTACCCCTCTGTCTCATACATGCTCTGCCTTGTGGCTAACACCATTGCTCTTCCAGTAGTTACTGGGGTAGTTACGTCCCCCACAAGTAACAGGTTGTGTGATCATGTGGCTTCCTCCAGCTGTTTAAACTATGTAGAAATATAAAATAATACTCATATATCTTTCTAGATATTGTAATTATTTGTCTGATCTTCGGATTGCAAGAATACATTACTTATCTTTACATCACTAATTGTCTCATATACTACAGCTGTTAATTCTGAATTGTCAGGAAAATTAGATGGTATTTTACATCCACAGACGTGAAAATACATAAAAAAGTAGCAATATGAGAGTACTCAAGTGAGAAGAATGAAGGACAAGAGGGAAAGGCATGTAAACTAGCTGAAAGCCAGCCATGAAACCTCAAGAAACATCTACTCACATTTCTGTGATCTAGTAACTTTCCCAGAGTCAGTCTCCTCTTCAGGCATGATCTGGTCCGGGGACTAAGTTTACACCGTTGGCACAACTGGCATTTTAGGACAGGGTGAAAGACTTTTCCGTTAAGCAAAGAAGAATGGCACTCTACTGCTGATCTCAAGGACCTAATCTGTTTTCCAGAAGACATCTAAAACAGCACAACTTTTTGATTTACTCAAAGCAGACTACAACAATACAAATGGCTGTTAGACCAGTGCCTCCCAGGCAGCAGACACAAGCCAGTTCTTTCCTTCTCTATTCTTCCTTCACTTGCAGAGTTTCAGGAAAAAAAACAAAAACAAACCAAACCTAAAACTTTCTTCTGCCATCACTCTCGGGATCATAGATGGTCATTTATCACCAGCTTGCATGCAGTCCTAGACAAAGCAATGTCCAAGTTGTCTTATTTATACATGTGATCTGCAATGGAATGACTCCAGCCTAGACATCCACACAGAAAACTGCAGCATTTGTTCTTCCACTGTGTGTGCTTTGTGATGCCAAGCCTGGGAAACAGGGTCCAGCTATTCAGGACTGAAGTGTTTGATACCATTTCCTCCACCAACTCTGATCACATTTCACACCACGGCTGATCTGTATCCAATCTCTCTATGCTAGTCCATCTAGGAGGAAGATACTTGGCAAATGACTTCAGACTGAATAACAGTTTTAACTTCCAGGGGATGGTAAAAAATTTACTGACTAAAGGAGGACTCTTTGACCAAACTCCAAACCCAGGGCAAGGATGAAGAAAAGGACTGGGCCTGACTTCCTTCAGTGTTTTCATAGGGTCTTACTGGAGTACAAAACTAGTGAAAATGTGCCAGAGTACAGTATTATCTCAGCAAAGAGTAGGCATATCAAATGCAATGATGCCTCTAGACAGTATGTATGCTAAGAATTTACCCAGACTGAAAAAAAGAAGGTGGACAAATTATCAGAAGAGAAATCTGACTAAAACTCACATACAAAGGCATGGCACCCACCTCTGATAACTCTTGAAATATGTATTACTAGAGCGCAGGAGAATATTCTGGGGAATATCACTAAAAGCTTGATGTTTCCTATCCTTATATTCTTTCCTAGGCACTTGTTGCAAGCCACTATGAAAAACAGACTACTGGGCAAGATGGAGCTGTGGTATTTCCAAAATTTATCCTGAATACAGCACTGGAGATACCGGCATCCCACACACCTCTCTGAGTTCTCTGTTTTAAGTTAAGGTGAGCAAAGGCATGATTCATTTCTACCTACAAGAGTACTGAGCTGTTGGCCCTCTACTGGCTTCAGTTATCAAGGAATAGCTTTCACCTCTAGCAGGGAGCAGGGCAGGAGCTGCACCCATCACAACACTGACTAGCATTCTAAGACTGATAAAGATGACTTCTCAGGAACAGCAAAGAACGCTACCCTGTCTATGCGGGAAGGTATCCAAGTCATCAAAAGAAGTCCTACATATACAATGTACATTCAGCTGATAGAACCAGTCAGTGAATCCACAAGTGTTCCTCGGCAGTCCACAAAGCTCTGTAGAAAGCTATGCACTGCAATTGCCACAGTTATAAACATTATGTAGAGAAAGCCATATAAACAGACCCCATCTACTATCCCAAGACAGATGGGAACTCCCCTTGAACATAGCCCTATAAACTTGGTTGTTTTCAATAAGGATGATTTACCGATGTATGTTCTACAATTGACTACAAAAGACTCATATTTGACTCACTTCACAGAATTCACAGAATGGTTAGGGTTGGAAGGGACCTCTGGAGATCATCTAGTCCAACCCCCCTGCCAGAGCAGGGTCACCTACAGCACGTTGCACAGGACAGCGTCCAGGCGGGTTTGGAATGTCTCCAGAGTGGGAGACTCCACCACCTCTCTGGGCAGCCTGTGCCAGTGCTCCACTACCCTCAAAGTAAAGAAGTTCCTTCTCATGTTAAGATGGAACTTCCTATGTTCAAGTTTATGCCCATTACCCCTCGTCCTATCACTGGACGCCACTGAAAAAAGACTGCTCCCATCCCCCTGGCATCCTCCCCACTTAGGCTGAAGTCATTCCTCAGGTATGAGCTGGGGGTTGGCACACTCCAAAGAAAAGGATCATTCTTCTATTCCACAGGGACAGGTGCCCACAAAATGGAAGAGCAGGTGTCAGATATCCTGGGCTTCTACACAGAAAAATTCTAGACCCAATCCTGATCTCACCTCAACAGCACAATCTAGTTCACTTTTCCCAACAAAAAATCTGTGCAACGAGGGCTGACACTTGATGAAAGCAAACAGGCAAAGAGCATCATCCTTTGGCAAGACAGCTGTTTTCTCCAAACTTTGCAGTACAACATCATCACAGACACCAAATTACAACATTTCATGTTAACCCATGCTGCTGTATCCCATACACCAGGACAACACTAAATAAGCACTCTAGGATCACAGCTTCACCAATGGTGACAGTTACACCTACATCACGTCTAGGCAATTAGCGCAAACCAACGGCTTGTATAAACATACTGATGGCATTCAAGAGGTAAGCTGCTCAAGAACAAAGCAGCCTATGTTGTGAAAGTCTGAAGTGGTCTGAAGTAGCTGCTACACCATGGTACACTCAAGCTTATATTCAGCAGGGATGCAACTGACCTCGCCAAAGAGTTTCAGGCTTGGGAAGAATGGACATGAGCCAGTTCCCACTAATCATCTCAAGCAACAAGTCTAGTCAGCGCACATAATTCTCTCTGAAGTATTTTTCCTGTCATACTACAATGTTATGTTCCCTGTTACTTATTCTCTGTTATATCTAAATCTTTTATTCTTTGACGCACAACGATCCAGCATGAACAGACTGGCTTGAGAGTGAACCTATGTAATACCAATCTACAGTCCGGCTGTTAGGGCATTCTCATGAAAGATGAAGTAATACAGTCAAATAGCTAGTAACTTTCTGAATTTGGTTTCCTACTTCCCTGGCCCTTTCTCTAGCCGATGACCAATATCATAGAATCATAAAATTGCTGAGGTTGGAAGAGACCTTTAAGATCATCAAGTCCAACCATTAACCTAACCTGACAAAACCACTTCTAAACCATGTCCCCAAGTACCACATCTACCCTTTTTTTAAATACCTCCAGGGATGGCAAATCCACCTCCCTGGGCAGCCTATTCCAATGTTTAATAACCCTTTCAGTGAAAATTTTTTTCCTAATATCCAATCTAAACCTTGCCTGGCATAACTTAAACCCGTTTCCTCTCATCCTATCACTTGTCACCAGGGAGAAGAGGTCAGCCCCCACCTCTCCACAACCTCCTTTCAGGTAGTTGTAGAGAGTAGTAAAGTCTCCCCTCAGCCTCCTCTTCTCCAGGCTAAACAACCCCAGTTCCCTCAGTCGTTCCTCATCAGACTTGTTCTCCAGACCCCTCACCAGCTTTGTAGCCCTTCTCTGGACACGCTCCAACACCTCAATGTCCTTCTTGTAGTGATGGTCCCAAAACTGAATACAGTACTCGAGGTGGGGCCTCACCAGTGCTGAGTACAGGGGGATGACCATGTCCCTGGTCCTGCTCACCACACTACTCCTGATACAGGCTAAGATGCTGTTGGCCTTCTTGGCCACCTGGGCACACAGCTGGCTCATATTCAGCTGGCTGTCCACCAACACCCTCAGGTCCTTTTCTGCCGGGCAGCTTTCAAGCCACTCTACCCCAAGCCTGTAATGCTGCATAGTATTCATCCAAAAAGGCAGATAGCTCATCAACTATACCTTTTTCCAAGTTATATGAAATAAAATTCAGTATTCCCCAGTGTAAAATAACTCCTTGGTTTCTGTTCTGGAGAAAGAATTTTGGACTTCTAAAATTTATAGCCACTGTACTATATATGTCTATTTTACATTAACCGTATTATGTACTAAGCCATAAATTATTTTAAAGACATGTTGAACTATGCACATTAGGTCACATTTAGCACAGGCAAATGCCTCCCAAAATATTCCCAATAAGAAGTACCCTTGAGTAAAGGGACACCTTGCCAGTCATTGTGAAAAGGTAAGCCCTCATTTTGAGACCGTATTTGGTTTTGCATATTTTATAAGTTTGTATACAAAAAGCTCAATGTTACACACAGTATTTCCTTTCTTATAATCTAATAAGAATTAGATTATATTTAGCTTGGTTTTACTTAGCTTGCAGTAGGTAAATTGCAATTCTTTCTGGTACTCATATTTAAATCTTTCAAAAACCTAAAGAAACATAGCCCATAAATACAAATTAAATTCTTAACAGAAAATCCTGAAAACAGTCTGCCAAAACACATCAATATGAAGAAATTTACATTCATTTAGTTGTGACCTGTAATTTTTCAAGATGACAGCTTGGGCATGCATGTATTTGCAAAGATCATGTATTCCCCTCTCAGAAGGACAACTTCCATAACATTTAATCTGTCCTTGACATCTGCTAATGTTTATTATGTCCATTATTACCTACCTATGTATCCTGTACCAAATATTTTTCATAATACTTTTAAAAGGTGTGATATATTTTAAGAATATCAATATTCCAAACATCGAATATTTACAAATATATAAGATTTGTTACAAGACTGACTTTCAGCGAACTCAACAACAGAATTTGTCCTTTTACCTATGCCACGTACACAAGATCTACTTTTACAATTTCTTGTAAAGGGTGCTTGCTCATTAGCAGTGCATAAGTATAATTCAGTTGGTATCTAGCCTTCTCTCAGCTACCCTCTTTTCCAGAGAACTTTCAGTGTCAGGTTATAGGATGAAGTAACTGTATCAGCAACAGCAGGCCAAACCACCTCTGCTGCTTTCTCTTCTCAGGATCCCTGGGACAGAAACCAAGGAACAAACACTGTACTGGACAAGCCCTTCTGGTGGTGGCACATTTTCAGTGGGCTGATTTTCAAAGGACCAATGAGCTCACTTCCTACCACAGTGGCAAATGCAATCTCATGCCAAAGGAGAGGCCGTAAGTCTTCAGAAAAAGATAGTGGGATAGTGGCTGGAACTAGACAGCCATCAGAGAAGGAGCCACAGCCTTTTCCCTGTGATTTCTAGGAGGAGTTCCGGAGTAGGGCTAATCAATTGTTTCGAAGGCAGTAGCTCACTCCAAACTACTTGGAGTAGCACACATCGAAGTCTACAGTGAATATGGAGTAAGCCCAATATTTCTGGAGTGAGGAAAAAATATTTTTTTGTAACATTACTCTAATGTTTTATTTTCAGCTATGCAGCCATATAAGGAAAAAGTTTAGGCCCAAGAAGTTTGGTAAATGTTCTGACCTTGGCCAGTTACTGTGATCTTGTTTGTTACTTATAAAGGAAA
The DNA here is from genome assembly GCF_000708025.1 of Charadrius vociferus. Classification (NCBI taxonomy): domain Eukaryota; kingdom Metazoa; phylum Chordata; class Aves; order Charadriiformes; family Charadriidae; genus Charadrius; species Charadrius vociferus. The sequence continues at coordinate 1,430,353 of NW_009649705.1, forward strand.
ACAAAGATACCGTATTTTTCCTCAGTTGAAATATTTGAACCTCCTGGTAGGATTGTTTTTGATTAGTAATTACATGAAAGGTCAAGCTGCTTTGACACCATGCAGTTTTGAAAAGGTGCTTCCATGGTTAAACTACAAAAATACTGTGACCTTAATGCTACTATCAATTCAAATTTGACGTACATGTAAAAAACTGATTTGTGTAGCCATGAAATATTACATACCAAAAATGTATCAACAAGTCTAGCTTGGAAGTAAATATGTAAACAAAATATAAAAGCATGTATGTGTGTGTTTTTATATATATATAAAAAAATATTTTTATATATATACACATAACAACAAGGGGGTTGTTCGTTGAAGCCTACCCTGAGGTAGTGTTTACCATATTACAGGATTCCATTCTGCAATACCTTGCTAAAGGTAAACAAGGTAATAGGAAGGACCTGTGATAAAATACAACAGGTTTTATTCCAGTTGTAAAAATGTTCATTCTGCCATGTACTTGAAGTAAGCCTGTGAGATTTCATTACAATTTCAGCATGGCTGGTCAGAAAAAAAAAAAAAGGGGTAGCAAAACTTAAAAAAAGATAATTGGATTCTTATGTGATTGCAATATAATCTGACACTTCTAAGTAACCCTATACCTTCTGCCAATGAACAAATGGTTACATGGTATGAGAAGTGTCTCCTGTCACTAAATATGCGATGAGATTTATACACTTGGAAAGCTGGGCCCTATTTAGTCTGTTATTTACAGAAGTTAGAGCATTATGATTTTATTATAAAATTAGACACATAACCACAGTACAACTTCTCAGTAACATACTACTATGAATTCTCTGCGTTTACATCAAATCTATGTTAGATTCTCTATTAAGGTGTAAGGCAAATATTCTGAGAGACAGGAGGCACTGCTAACAGCATGAAATGGTATCGTGTCTTTCTTGAGTATTTACTTCTATAGACCAAAGTGAACTATGCAAGAACAGTAAGTCTCCAGAACCACATCTTTAATTATATTTGTTTAATCCTCAGCAGAAGCACTAGTGAGTAGAACGTTCTCTTGCCTGCAAACAGGCACCTCTGTAATGAAAAAAGTCCAAAGATCTCTTAGTGGGACAGACCACCACTCAGTAATGATGATGGAGAAGACATAAAATTCAGAACTGTCAAACTCATTGAAACACACCCCATGGTTTCTTATGGCAACTGTAATGAGAACGACTATGTATTAATTTCCTACAGTACACTAACTACATTATAGACTCTTTGGTAAGTCAAAGTTCAAGAAAACTCATGTAACAAAACGTTTCGCTCCTATCTTATTTAAAACTAACCTGCATTGACCTCCTGAAACTGCTTACTGAAAAAGAAAAAATCTTTCTCTAGGCTAAGCAAAACTTCTTCTGCAGTTTCTGCTTCCAGTTATTGGAGCTCACTATGGAATTTTGCTATGAAACGAGGCCAGACAGCTTTTCACTGGGCTTTCAAAATTCAATTGGCTTACATTCAGGCAATGAATAGAAAGAAAAAGTTATCTATACTAAAGAGAAGTGATCAGATTGCTTTATAAAAGCTAAGAGACATGAACACAGGGGAACAACATGCAAAAGAGAAAACAAGAAATCGGATGAGAAAAGCAAACAAAAGGAAGTGACTGAAAGAGTGGAGACAATGGAAACAATGTACAGTGGTATAGCACACTTGCAAGGAACAACTGCAGATAATGAAATAGGACAACAGATGAAAGAATAGTCAGAAATATAAAAAAAGGAAGATGAAACAGCTGGGTGGAAAGGTACACACACAATCTGAAATTAAACTCAAAATTCTCAAATATTTAAGTGTTTTGTAGGACAGCTGACTGCCAGCAAATCCATTGAAAATTATGTGTCAATGGCCTAGTAATCATACACACAGCGGAGAGGACAACCTGCTAATGCCATCAGTATTTCCATTTACTTAAGTGATACAGGGCTGTGTTGCATAGGTATGATGACTGATGATAACTCACATGAGGAGACAATATAACATTGACAGTTTTTATTAATCAAGTTTTAAAGTTACCAAGAGAAGATGACATAAAAATATCAGAAAAGTCATAAAGGCAATGACAGTCATTTTAGCATTACATAAGCAAAAGCTGTTAAAATGTTTTATCCCTGAACAGAGAGTAACGGGAGTACCCCATCAGAAAGGAGTGAGTTGTCTGGTATTTCACAGGGGTAGATCGAAAGTACCTGCTACTACCAATTATTGGAAGCTTAGAGAAGTTTCCACTTTCCTAAAGAAATGAAGGTATTTGGAATAAAAGATTGTTCATTTACACAATTTTATAATGAGTAGAGACAATTACTGAAATTTTAATACTACTTAGAAAAATTTAATAGTACTACTTAAAATTTGGAAAGCTATAAAAATTGTTTTGCTTAGATAACAAGTCAACACAGACCACCAGAACTATCACCTCAGTATTAACCCGCAGTATCACCAAAATCACTTAATTTCAGTTCTTGAGTGAACAGCGTATACTGTAATATGCAATTACTCTGAAACAGAAGTTATTCTTTTGCTCAATTTATAGAGGTGAGCTCACCTGTGCCCACCTACAGGAAACAAAACTCTGCACTTTCTCTTTACAAGAAAAAGAGATAATCTTTTTCTTCCATTCGAATTACCCTGTTTTCTTAATCTTCTGTGACTACTGAAGATATTACCAGTTGTCCCTATTTTTCATGCAGTACCAATTGCTTTCTTGTGACAAAAGCCTGGAGCTTCTTAATTTTATCTCATGATATTTTTTTCCCCTCATTGAAGACGTCAACTGTGAAAAAGCCTAATTCATGTACTTAATGCTAGATGAGTTACATCTAAAACTAACAGGAAGAAATGACATGCCAGCATCTCCTTCAGAATAACGTCTGCATTAATAAGCTATTCAAAAAGATGAACAGAAAGAATGAATTAATTTTCCAGAGTTACTCAGAGAAAGTCATGGCAGTCTCTCCAGATGTTATCAGGATCAGGCAACTCCTATGTGATGTCTGTTGCCGCTGATTGCGGAGATAGCTTGTTACTACAACCAACTTCAGTCAATCCACTTATTGTCAGGTATGTATTGTCTTCTTTTTTCACAAGACTGCAGATAAAATAATAAAAATATTCTCACTGATGGTTTTAGTTAACTTATTGCTTTCATATAGTAACTGTCTTTGGAAAATACTGTAGAATGGAACAGAATTAAGAAAGAAATGGTAACTTATGTATTTTTTTTATTGCCTTACATACTTATTTTCCATTTTTAGCAATCAAATTTTTATGCACCGCAAAAAGACAACCTGGTAATTTTGAATCAATGGGGTCAACTGGGGCAGCATAGGTATTTCATGCATTTCCAGAACCTGGAGGACTTTACACTTTGAAACATTTCCTTTATCAATAAATTCCTAATGAGCTCAGATTCCAAATTTACGAGATTACAGGTAGAAAAAAGGGGCAGAGAGGCCAAGATATGGAAAGTATTTGTGTTTATGCACATAAATTGTGGCTCTTACTTATAGTAAAAACAATTTGTTATTTGTCAAATTAATGTACACAAGCATATTTTGCAGTTGAAAATTTTCAAGAAGCAACATTTTGGCTTTGGGAAATCAAAGTGCAATAGAGTATCTGCCGCATCTACTTGGAGCTACTAAATATAGGTGACTCCTGTCCTTCTACCACAACAACTACTGGCCAGATAAGACACACCATAAGGCCCAAATGCCCATCTTCAGTCAACTGAATTGTGCCCAAATTGTCTACTTGAAAAGTAGTCTTGGAACTCTTTTCCTAAAGCTTTTATCAGCTACAAATACAAGCACAATGTTTAACGAATACGCATATTGACAATTATACTGTTCCTCTAGTAAATAACAAATAAGCCAACAGAAGATTATTTCTCAGAAAGAACACTACTGCAGATCAAGCCTGAAGACAATGTGTGTGATAATCTTCGAATCTTTCCAACGTTTTAGCAGTTCTCAGTAGGTTAAAATTGGATTAGAAATTCCTAGCAATTCACAGGACGGACTTGTTTGTGCAGACAATTACATTGGTTAAGAGATACCTCAATATGTGAGAACTTTATCCCTATGAAAAATCTGCATATGGGACACATGTCAAAAATATTTGTGGCTTCCTTAGCCCCTGTAAATAATATTAGTTTGATTGTTGCAACTCATAAGAGACAGAAAAACCACATAGTGTCTGAATGTGCCAAGACAAATTCAAGTTCCAAGGAGTAGTCTTTTGCTAACTAATAAACCTGTACTATCTTTGTAGAACTTTTTGCCACATGAATAAAAACATACTTGCCAAGAAAAATGAATGAATCATAGACATAGCCGTGAGGTAAGCTTGTAGCAAACTCATCCAAAGCTGTACTCCTATAGCTCCACTAGGTATTCCAAAACCTCACGGAGCTGCAATTTAAATGAAAACAGGATTTTGTATGCAGCCATAAAATTATTTTAGTCTAGTAATTTCTGCTGTTAATTACAATTTTCTGCACACTGTGCAAAAAGACTCTTTGAGTCCATGATCATCATTTACATAGTGAGCTGGAAGGTGCAGTACTCATGGTAGAGAGACTGACCCGGAGTCAGAGATTATACCTGAAAATGACAGTACAATCAATAAACCCTAATGATGGATAGATGAGAAGCAGATTTCACAGATGGCCTCAACTCTTGGATATTTGCATGAGGACCTGATTTCTGGATAGGCAGGGACCTTGAAGTAAGCCTGCCAGCAAAGAGTGGATGCAGCAAATGTCTGCTGGAAACATGGGCTGGAAAAATGAGAAAAAGATTCTGCATTTGTTCACCAGCTTGATGATAGGACTAAAGAAAACACATGAATCAGCACGCATGTCCAAAAATTATTATCTGGCAATATAAGGTCTTCAATCAGTTTTGCATTCATCACAGATAAAAGTCTGGCATGCTCGAAGACATATGTGCAAGTGCCAAGTATATAAGCAACCTGAGACAAGAATTCACTGGCATGCTTAAGCAGACTTGCATTTTTTGTTGGAATAGGCGACTGAATGGATTTGTTATTAGCATATTTTTGGACTCAGCTGAGCAAACAATAACAACACATGCTGGTTTTGGGTTACTGACTGAACTGGCTGCAAGTTAGCCTGTCATTCAGACACCAAAAACCCCAAAATCCTGAACATAGATTCAGACAAAAAATGCCATATATACTTACTTTCAAAATATTCCAAAGGATTCAGTAAGTGTTGTGTAAGAGACATTGCATAATAAGAGAACAATTTCAAGAAAACATGTTAAATTACCACAAGAAGAGATAACCCCAAAACTCAGAACAGTTTAGCAATTATTAGGTTTAGCCAGAAGATAATAGAGATACGCAGCACCATACTTTAAGGGAAGGGATGTTTTCTTTTACTGTAAGTATTTCATTTGTCTCAGATCTAAGATTAACCTTTGCTTATGGGAGTAAGAAAGCAATGAGAGTAAAAATTCCCTTATCATCTATACATCCTTTATTGCTCAAAGGCTAGTGTTCCAAAAAATACAATCTATTCCTATACTCAGGAAAAGTCTCTAAATAAGGATTAGAAAGGCCCGTGCGAGCTGGACAAAGAGCAGAATCATACATATATCATAATTGTACAGTATTAAGAACCCAGTAACCCATGTTGATGGGTTACCGCAGACACTTCAGAAATACAATGATTTCCCCTAAAAAGGCAGGTCTGATGAGACCAGTATTTTGCTCTCAGCCATCAGTCAAATCTGTTGTTAAGAAGACAGCATATGCTAACAAAAAGGTATTATTAGAGAAGAGAAAAAAGACCTTTTCCCATATATGTATGTGTTTTCCTTGAAGCGCTGTTATTTTAGTTGGGGGGCTGCGAGTGGGGGAGAAGTTTCATTGCTGGTCTGAGTAAAGTTGACTTTGCCTTTCTTTTGAGAACTTAGAATTCAAGATTTCAGTAGCCTCAAGTTTGCTATAATCCTGAACACACCATGTTCCCTATTAACATGAAACCAACTACACTCCTTAAAATGTAGTATCTTTAATTGCATTTTCATATTCTTAATGTATTCCCCAGCATTAAAATCAATACTATAGTATTGTCATAGATTTAAAAGCAATGTTCAGTTGCATCAAGAACCAAAGCACATCTACAACGCTTAACGTGAAATAATCTTTTGGAACAGGGAAAGTCCTTATTGATACATTCAGTAAATTCTTTGCAAAACTTGACTGCAATGTCCTTATAATTCCACCCTTGAAAAAGCAACGATGAGTGAGTCTACTTATGCCCCAAACCACAGCTTGTTTGACATTTTTTAGTGGCATTTAAATCAACTAGCACCACAACTTAATGTCATGACTATTAATGGTGGTTTACTTCAAAGGAGTAGTAAATGATTCAGACCATCTACATTTTGTGCGCTAACTTCCTCTACACAGACTGAACAAGAAGAAAGCATTGACTGTTCTTGAATTAAAACACTACATTTAACAAGATAATTTAATTAGACTTCAGTAGAAGGCTATCTGAATACATTCCTTTGAGACAGATGCCCACTTGCAGCTGAAACACAGCATCCATAGCATATGGCTGAATGTAACAGTGCCCAAATTTTGTTTAGCAAATCACTAGCTTGTTTCTGATAAAAAGGAAGCTTATGAAAAAAAAAATAAAAAAAGTAAGAAAACGGGGCAAGTATTGACACTTCCATCATTGGCATGTTGTTCTACCTCTCTACATTTCAGACTCACTAGGAGACCCCCCCAGTGCAGAAACTGCCTCTGGTCCATCTCCACCTGATGGCTACCAGTGAACTCAGTCCATCAATCTGAACACTATGCTTTGAGGTCCTTTATATACGTGCCCACTATAACATCCTGTGGCACTGAGTTTGACAGCTTAATTACTTAATAATTTGTTTTATTTTATTGCTGGCTGGTAATTTCACTGAATGTTCTCACACAATGAGAAATGGTGAATAATGAGCCCATCTTCACCCTTTTTCATGCCACTCAATGTCACTGACTTCTGTCACATTACGTTTCAGCACCTCTTTTACAAGCTAAAGAGATGTAATCTGTTTTATCATCTGTTGAAGGTATAGCATCTTCTTGACATGTTTTCTGCCTTTCCCTGAATTGTTTATAAACGTGTATCTTTATTTTGAGATACAGTAACTGTAACTGTCAATGGTACTTAAAATTAACAGAAACATATCAATTTTTCCATTATATATATTTTTTATATTGCTCGTTTCTATTCTACCAATTCACAATACTCCGTTCACTTTTATGATCATCACTGAGCCGTGAACTCACATTTTCAGAAAGTTATACTCAGTAATTCCAGTACTCCTCTTTGAAGATCCAACAGTATTCAAAAAGAGATGACTAAGGGCAAGGGCTAAAGCAAAGATTCTTTGAGACGTTACTTAGCATCTATTGAGAATGAAAGTTCCATGTCCAGGAAATAATGCTGCTGGTTTAGTAGCAACTATCTTGATTAATTCGCTATTATTCAGCTAGAGCTCTCACCTCCCTACTAACTTTCTTCTTCAAATAAGTTATGAGTTCATTGAACAGCATATGTTCCAGTATGTCTTATCCCAACAGCTCACTGGTGATCTGAGTCACGTGGGGGAAAAAATAACCGTTTATTCCCATTCTCTCTTCCCGGGTTTTTAAGTAATTATTTGCCTTTGAGAGAATCTTTCCTCCTACAACTCAAGCTCTTTTAAGAGTTTTTGGTAATAAATATTTTAATAACTTTGAGGAAACTCACTGATAGTTCTCTCTATCTCAGGAGATAAAACCCAAACTATTATCACCTACCACAGTATTCCAGAACTGTTTATATCATATTGTACGTCAATGAATAGGTGGGTATGCTGAGGCTTTTGACAAATAGACTGGGAATATACATAAGCAAACTCTCATTGCTAGCAAAGGAGACCTCAATCAGATTTGGTACAAGCAACTTGGAAAGACTGCTCCGTTAGATTTTAAAGCAGCTCTTTAAAAGCATACACTCGTATATATGTTATAGAGGAGGAGGAAAACAGCAGGAAGAATCAAAAACACCCTTTGTAGAACAGAACTTTAAACAAAGAAAGTGGAAGCAATAGATGACAACATGACAAAGGGCTTCTGTAGGGAATTTGTATCTACAAATAGTGCCTTGTTGGAACGAACCGATCCTCCAAAGTGTGCGAAGTCCAGAACACCATAAGATCTGAATTTGCACAATCACTAGAGGATTGGGTGGGAGCTGCTGAGATTCATCTTTCACTGGGATTCAAGAGGTTTTCAGTGTCTTCTGCTTTTTTTATTTTAAAAATCCATTTCACCTGTCTTTTATAGAATAACTGGAAAAAGGATGCTCATCATCCTTCCTGCTCATGCTGGTGACAATGCAAAGCAAAAAGTGAGCTTCATCAAACGAGCAAATGATTCATAAATACATGAGAGGTAGTTCTGCTCTGTCAGTTAAAAGTGGAACTTCCCTTACAGCATGTATTTTTCATTTAAAAATATATCACTTATTAAAAACATTAAACAGCCTTAACAGAATCCTGCAAGGAAAAAAAACCCTAGCCAAAATAAGGTAGCTTCAAAAGAGACATGATTATAAAAAAAAACCCCAAACTCGAAATCCTGTTGAATTCATCTGTAAGTTTGAGGAATCAGGTAAGCTAACTGATAAAAAGTTAATTTCACCGGTGATATAACATATCCAAAAGGTCATGTTTCCCTGACAAAGGAGACCCAGTTCCCTTTGCTTTTTGCTTTACATAGTACACAGCACTATCAAGAGTTGTCAATTCCTGAAGTTGATGCAAGGATCATTTTCATGCATTTTGGACTTCCTGAAACTGCAAACATTGAAATGAAGCAACTGATTGTCTGAACACCATTGATCTCGATTCAGCCAAGTACCAAACCTACACAGTAAGCATCCATGTTCTCACTAACTGGCAAGAGTGAAGAAGCATATTGTCATGAGTTTGGTTAACCTGCCAGAAAAGAGAAGCCCCAATATCTGAAGGAACAATCACTCAATGCTCAAGGAGCTGTCATCTGAGTGAATTTACTATAAAATGTTAGTTGAAGAATATGAAGCATCAGGAATATATATGCTACCGTACAGTACACATAGCAGACACAATCATGTATACCATAGATACACATAGAAGTAATTCCCCAACCATAATGTTGGGGTTTTTTTTCCCACCAATGCCCACTGGTTTCAGGCCATTACAAATGAATCTGGTGAAATCACAATATGGGTGTCTGTAACTGCATCAAAGAATTTTATAGACCAATAGGAACAGGAGAGCATTCTTCACACTAAGACCATTAAGGTTGTTCAATTTGACTTGTCTTGCACTGATCAAAGCAATTAAAGAACTTCCTGGGATGACCTTGCATTAGCCAGCCAGTGAACCAAGAGAAGAAGGAGATCCCATTGCTGCAAGGCTTTGTGAACTCATCACATGCCTGAAAAGATCCTGAGAAGACCTCTAATCATGTAGGCAACTGGGCTCAACTTCCTTCTAGGTCTGTGAAGAACACAGGTCATCCAGCGATGAATGTCCCAAGAGAAGTAATAATATGACCTTGCACTTCAGGCAAAAAGATGGCTCAGTGTCAAGACACAGTAAATGGTTTTCTAAAAACTGAACCTTCTTTCTAAAGAATAGAAGGCTTCAGAACACAGTGTAAGGTCAAATAACAAGGGGGAGGTGGCAGGCTGCCTCTGGACTTCCACAACGGCTGCTACCATACTCTTTTCAAACATCATACAGTCTTTTCAAGACTGGTTACAACCTTCTTTCTCAAATGATTTTGGGGAGTTTGGTTTTGAGAGTGGAGTGGGAGATTCCAGAAAAAAAATATGTAATCAGTTAGATCTTTCCATTTCAATTATCTTTTCTTGGTGTTTGATTCAAATACTTGTAGGTTTTGAAATCGGTACCATGAAAAGACTAAGTACTTTTTTACTTAGGTGCCTGTGCACTTCTGTGAAAAATATATATATAAATACAGGTGTCTTAAAACCTCCTAGCAAAAACCTTCATGCAAAACTTCATAGCCTGAAGAAGTGTTGTGTCTAAAGAGATCAAGCCAAGGAAATAGTAGTATGCTATGATTTTTCACATATTACATTCTTCACAAGCAATGTTGCAAATTAGTTTACAATTCCTCATTAACAAAGAAACTTTATTTTGGAAAAACTGCCAGATATTTATGTAAAGAATTCCTTTGTTTCTGAAACCAAATAAATTGCTGGGTTTAGCATAAACTTATATATATGCTATTTTGTCATTTTTTTTTTTAATTAATGCATTTTTTCCTGTACACATTGTACAATTCCTTGAATCTTGAAACTTTTTCCTCAAAACTGTCCTATTCTAAAAGCTATCTACTTTTGTACAACACAGAGAAACATGTTTTTACCAGTAATTTTTCATGATAATAAAGAGTAATGGTGTTCACTACACAAAATCCAAATTCCATAGATCAACTCTTAGAAAACAAATAGAAGCTGTCTCTCCAGGTTTATACAGACATGACGTTATGAAGTCTTCAGAATTGTTTATAATGTGTTTATGTTCAGAAGTAATGAATGCTTAATGCACAACTACAAGTTAGTAATTTATTAGGGCATTTTTCTATGATTTACATATGTCGCAGTTTACAAAAATTAATTCTTCAATTTCAGAGGCTGATACGTGTTATGTGACTTAAATCAACAGCAATATTGACAAAATATATTAATTTGGAATATCATGGTGAGCCTCTTCGCTGAAGTGGAAAAAAAGATAATTAGATGTTCAGTGTCACTCTGTTAAATCTAAACCTCCACATATTAGCAGAAAGCAGGTAAATTTAACATCAGATTTAGTATTACGACAATTTCTTAAGAGACTTAGATTGCTAAGGTTTTCAGGACATACATCCCAGATCTTTTTAATCCTATATATAGTTTTCCACTGACGTTTTCATAAATGTGTACAAATGTTGACCTTGCAGGACCTTTAGAAATTATCTAAACCATAGTAGTTACTCAAACAGCTCAGTAATTTGACTATATTAGTCCCCAATATTTGCTGACTATAGTCACTTCCTATGAATAATTGTCAGAAACTAAAAAGTAAAACTAGCACTTATATTACCTTGGTAATTTTCATGAGGTTTGTGGAAAGCATTTTAATTACAAACAGTATACATGATACGATTGCATGGTACATTGCCCAGGAGTATTTTGACCTGACATTCAGGAAAAGGTATTTGGTTGCTCAGCGAAAACTACTGTATTAAAAAGAATTTCTAAACTTGAAGCCTCAAAAGCACTTTCTTTACCTGAAAGCTGTGACAACAAAACCTTTATAACAGAAATACATACTACCCCTGCTTTGGACTTGATAACAGGTGATAACAGATGATAATACCCATATTTATGCACTCATATAGTACCTGCAGACTGAAACCCATTGCATTGATTTTATCTTTAAAATAGGTTACAATACTATATTCACAGAATCATTATTACCAATTCATTGAGAAACTGGAAGACTTTCTTAAGAAGGGCTCCTCCAGTCTGTCCCGATAGATAATATTTACCACTTTATTAACAACATAAATGACAGAGTATACCTATTAAATCTGAGTATGACATTAGCCCAAGGAGAGCTAGAAGCCCTAGTATACATGACTAAAATTAAGAATAATCATGCTAAACTGAAGACATGATGTAGGAGAAAATTAATACGCAATTCAAGAAAGTAAGTAGTTTAGCTAAAAATAACCAACTAAGAAAATATAGGATAAGGACAAATAATATGCAGCTATTTTTCAAAAAGGTATTTTGGTGGTGAGAGTTACCAAGAGCTAAAAGTGATCAGCAATAGAATATTCTCACATAGAAGACAATACACTGCCTTGAAGTGTAAACTAATATTTACAGTTTACTTGTTTGTTAGGCTACAAGCTTTATGTTTTTATAGAGGGTACTCTACCTAAGCAATGCAGAACTGAATTCAGCAGAAAATATTAACTACCAGAGGTCTAGGAAAGGTGACATAAAATGAAAAATTAAAGAATTAGGAGTTGAGAGGAGACTTAGTGGTGATCTAATAGAAGACAGGGAAAAACACCCAGAATGGGCATGCAAAGTGAAACCCCACTGCTCATTCTACAGGAATACTGCTTGTTTATGGCCACCAGAAGGAATGCTTTCCCAAAAGCTAGCCCTTGCTTTCTACCGATTTATAGTATGCACTCTTCAGTGCCTGGGTGTGGAACTTGTAACTAAGACGGAATTTTCTTTAGTCAGTATTCCATTTTGTACCTATGTCTTGCTTCTACAGAAAGACTACACTCAGTTAACCAGTTCACCATGATTTTACCTAGCCCAACCACACCAAACAGGTTTAACAATGAAGTAACAAATTTTCTGTCATGGTTCAAGAGAAGCTTGCAAGAGATGGCTTTAAAGTATAGCAGTACAAGGTTTGCAAACATAACTACAAGAAAAATGCTGTATATGCAACCACAGTTCTCAGCTAAAAACAATTACCTCAACTCTTTGTCCAGGTATACCTTTACCCCAATTCCTCAAGGTATGCATTATCTTCAAAAGCTGACAGCAGTTTTTATGGCAAAAGTTTGTGACCAAAAAGTCCTCAATTCCTAAATTTCTTCTGTTTTTTTCCACTTTTACCAAACTTCCTACACTTCCATACCTTAATAGCATTTTATATGCCTCCCTTGCTTCACCTGGCCATTTTCATTGCTTAAGATTTCACATGCTGTAAAAGAAGACTTGTTCGACACATGTTTAAACTCCTAACACAAGCTCAGATTTTGATAGTAATAGCTACGTACAATTTGGACGCGTTATCAGAACAAGAAAGCTTTTTAGCAAACAAAGCATTTTGCTTCAGGATGTTATAAAAAAGCAAAACTCCACACACCACCTCAGTGTAGCTTAAGCACTGCTGCATCAACAGTACTTTTGTGAGTTTAACTGAGATACCAATATGACGAAAATTAATTCAAATACCTGTTTACAGAACTAAATCCATAGGAATACAAATATTAAACATGTACTGAAAATCTTAGATTAGATCCTACATCACTACATTAATTCCTTCTTACCTCTCAGTTATATCCTAGCAGTCATTTTATAAGTGATATATTCACTTTCACAAAAACACATTGAAAAGTTAGTCAATGGCAGTTTAGAATGACACCTTCTTTTAACACACTACACATGCTCACTCCTATGCAAACCAAGTTTTAACTGTCATGCTGTCAAGAAAAATGATAATTCCCTAGTCATATCTATCTTTTTAAGGAAGTAAGACCTACAGAACAATTTACAATAGAAAATTGTTTCATATGTTTAATAAAATCTGTCACTTGCATGAAAGCCCAAAGAGATGCTACATTTGAAGATGACAATGAAAAAAAAAAACCCAACCAAAGAACAAAACACACAAAAGTGGGAAGCGTTTCAAGTTTTATACGTGCCTATACTTCTCTCTCGCCAGCCCTCTCTCAGCTTAATGCAGTATAAAAGTCCATTAATAAAAAACTGAGCATACATAAAGTAGTCTCCAAGCTGCACTGGGTCATTAACTGTGATAGACCTTCTAAGGAGATAATTGTGTGTTTATTAAGAAAAGTCTCAATCTGAAAATCACCGTAAGTATAGTGCCTTACCAATGTCCAATGAACAATCATAGGAATTACCTGCGGTAACAGATGTATGTTACTCAATTTAGTCTGCTTTTGAATGCTCCCCTGAATTTGTTTCCAAATTTGTTATACTAGTAAAAAAAGCAAACCCCAAAAGCTACAGATGCTTTTCTGATCTAATGAAATTAAGCTTGTTGCATTTAAGTTTTTCGTTTGGCTTTTGCAACAAACATTGTGGGATTACCTCGGTACTTGAAAATTTAGAAGTAGAACAGAACTGCAGCTCATAAGGTAGATTGTCTCCAATTTAATCAAGCGAGTTACTGCAAAACATTCTCTGTAAGGGGGACCTAGCCTTATTTAAAATGACTTAAATCTTTCCACTCTCAAGGCAGTTTGCAATGTACACTTTGTTTGAGCTGGTAAAGAAGGGGGCTTTTGAAGGTATAGATTTTTTTTGTTTGTCTTTCAGGTGGCTCAGTATTGTTTTTTCACTTTGTGGCAAAGGTACATAGAACCTCTGCGGAGCACTCTGTTCACTTTTTATTCCTTAAATGATTTTAGAAGAACTAACAAAAAAAATACGAATCCGACTTATCTTCCTTTATAAGCAAAGGGAGAAGAAAATCATTGTGAAACACTGAAGGTGGGATTTAATCTTCAATAGTGTTAATGCAAAACCACATTATTTCATTAAAAGTTTATACTTAACCCACAAATGTTCAGTTAAAAAGCCCCAGCACAGCGTGGTTCAAGAAGAACAGCCGTGCATTTACAGTCATGCCATACAACACCCCAAACACAGTGAAGACTCAGGTGTACTGCTATGCATTTCGTTCCAAGGTTTTGTGGTTTGTTTTTCTTTTTTTTTTCGTTTCTTTTTTTTTTTTTTCTAAGCATATCTACGCCGACACAAGGAGGCAAGCAAATTTCATAGAGGACTTGTTAAAGATGCCAACGTTACACCTCGAGGGATACTTAATCCTACCTCTCCCGTAACAAACGGCAACAACCGAGGACGCAAGAGTGGAACAAGTTCAGCGAAGTGCTGCCAAGCGCCGCTCCT